>NC_142346.1:38923652-39243460 GCF_054954075.1 Amborella trichopoda | reverse complement strand
GAAGCAAACCTTTCACTGGAGTTGCACGAACCCATTTCAGGTGACCCCTTGATCAATGCACCGGGCTTGCTCTCTTCGAGCTCCATATTGAGGATTGGCCTATTGGGCTCAGCCTCCTTGGAATTAATGCAGACGCTATCTTCTTGCTTCTTCTCCTCTTGCAAGGCCATTGCACTTCCCATGCTCGTAGACACTGTCAATAACGGCATTGGCATTTCCTCGTTGAGCAAAACATGTGAATCACATACTGGGTATTCCTTGTCGATCATATGCTCGAATTCCGGGAATAATCTCTCACCGAAATCATCACCTTTGGGAAGAACCTCTTCTATCTTTTCAACACCAGACCAGCGCTCGTCATTGCTGAATTCCACCATTTTCTTCGACCCATAATCATCTTCAATTGCAGGCCCGCAAGAAGTATTTATACACGCCCTAAAATCCTCTTTGTCATCACATGACAAACCAGAGGAACCTCCAATGTCCAGGCATTCAATGCATTCCATGTGCTTGATTATAACTATAATCCTTTATCCCTTGGCTTTGGTCATCATTCTTTAGTCCCATCAAAACCCATTGTAATGTTGACACCAGAACTGCCAAAAAAGAGAAAAAAACATTTATCAGGAACTCCAATGCTCGAACTCTTCTGAGAGATAATAAATGTAATGGGGCCCTAGTATCACACCTCAATCCCCTTCCTACTGTTTCGGGACATAGAAAACCCTAAAACTCATCTACAGAGAGAAGAAAACCAACATGGATTTACCTATAAAAAAGGAAAAAGGAAACAAGTACGCAGAGCACCCTTTCCAAAAAAAAAAACCCTAAAGGGCGCAACACCCCTGAAACATGGAACAAAAAGTCCCAAACCCTAATCCACCAGACAAACTCCATTTTCACATGAGCATCCAGAGAGAGAGGGAGGGGGAGGGGGAGGGGGAGGGGAGGAAGAGAGAGAGAGAAACTTACAAAGCCAGAGTTAAAGTGAGAGAGATCATGGTGGAAATACCTGGAGGAAGCAGTTCCGGAGCACCATTCGAGAGCGAAAACGAACATTGAGATTGTTAAAACGTATCTCTGTGCCGAAGGCCTCTCCTCTCTCTCTCTCTCTTCGCTGCCAGCTTTAGATATGAATGAAAATTGGGTAGATAGAATACTAGAAAACCCCTCTCCCCTCTCTCTCTCTTAATTTTATCCCTCCCCTCTCTCTCTCTTAATTTTCTCCCTCCACTCTCTCTCTAGTTTTAGTGTGGGAAACGAAAAGGGGTTTTGCTGCCGCGTGTGGTGATATGCCCCAAGGACGACTCTTTTTCATTTACATTGCCCGGGTGTGAACAAATGAAATATGTCAAAAGTCTTATAGAAAGAGCGCTTATAGTATGGTCCTCCCGCGGGAGCATAGTCTACTTATAATCTGTTGGGTAAATGACCTACTTGCGAATTGGGAACCACCTAACCATATTAGACGATTATTTTTAAAGCCAATTTAAGTGTTTCTACACTTAAATCTTATCTTTTAAAATTGGGCTCGTCTATGACGAGACCGGGATTATATATGATGGGATCATTTACATTTGATATTTGCTGGTCACAATTCCTTACAACTTGAAATTTTTTAGTGTGTCATAGAGGTCAAGAAAATTTTTTTTGAAGTTTTTGAGTTTGCCCACTGGAATAATTACAGCCACCAAATTTCACATCCAATTGTCAAAATTAATATGACTACTTTGCATCAAAAGTAAATGGTCACATTATGTACTTTTCCTTTAAAAATTAAATAGCTTCTATTTAATTATAAAATATTATTTTTTTAAGTGTTTAGAGAATACAATTTAAAAAAAAATTAAAGTTAATTTTGTGTTAAAAGATATTATATCTCTAAAATATTGAAGTTAATTTTGTGTTAAAAGATATCATATCTCTAAAATTAATTCTAAATAGATTTTGCCTGAGGGAGTAAATAGACACTATGCTCTCGAGGAAGTAGAATATAAATTTTTCCTTGCGGTTGAGAATAGCTGATAGTTGGTACTTTGAGGTTGGATATAATGTTGCCGTTTTTCACTTTTGCCCTTTTCCCTCAAAAGGGGGACCCATTCTTGGTCCCGCGTGGCCCCTGACCGTCTTCCAACCAGTTTGGACTTTGAATGTCGCATGTCCACGTCTATGGTTCTTCCCTTCCATTCAGTCTTCCTTTCATTTCGCTCTTATTTCAGTAATATGTATGGTCCTGAAGCCTATAAAATTTTATGGTCTCGATCATCATGACTATAGAATTATTTACAAGATTTACTTTCTCAAACAAAGATAAATGATCTCGTAATATACAACCATTTTTAGCATTCCAAAATTTAGGGACGAAACATTCTCAACCTAGTGACAGGAAACTCTATTACAATCCCGCATGCATTAGTAAAAATGATCTCGCATACATTATAGTAAACGATCTTGATCCAATATTGATCAACTTTTCAAGATGGAGCATTTTTAGGGCTTCAAGTTAAATTTGTTTTATAATAATTTTTGAGGGATTAAATGATGGATTTCTAAATTGATAGGTCCTCAATCATCTAAATCGTAGATAAATGAGTAACGACAATAAAAAAAAAAAGTATAGAATAAAACTATTTTACCTTTGGTACAAGATGGTCATAATGAATCTTAACAATTAGATGTGAAATTAGGTGGCTGCATTTATTCCATTGACCAAGCTCAAACTTCAAAATATTTTTTTTTTAAGTTTGTGACACACATATGCTAATGAAATTTTGCATCAAATGGTTATAAGTACATGTGACTATCTTATATCAAAGGCAAATAGTCTCATTGTATACAATCTTGACAATAAAAGTGATCGCTTCACCAAACACTTTTCCGATACAACTGTGTAACATAAAGGAGTCATCAATCGATTTGGACACCGATGGAAATTACCATAGTTTGTGTAATGGAGTATTGGGTTTATGTGGCCTTATGAGTGCTTGTAAAATGAAATGATATAGTGGAACATGAACTCGTTGAGAAAGTGGTTCCTCATAGACCATACCATACAAACAATATTTGCAGATACCAGACTGTGCTTGACGATCTATGACAGTCGGTTAGAAAAAACCCATGTTACTTTGACATGAAGAACAAACCGATGAGGGTTCTGGGTTAGCCCTTTATGATGTCAGCAAACGTGCCCGGATGAATGAGCCAAGGGACTGTATGACCATTGTGTATGATGGTGGCCTATAAAGACGGGGACCAAAACATCATCCATATGCCATCACACGGCATGCATATCAATAGATCGTTCGAGAAAGCCAGAAATCCACCTTTTAGGGTGAAACATATGCATGTGCAAAAGATCCCCCTTTGTGACATAGAGTTGTGATCGCATCAGGTCTTGGTGACTTGGACTCGTTCTAGGAGAGGACTTGTAATCCACAGATTGAGATTGCGAACCCTTAGCTCATCGGCTAGACTTTGGTGACCCACTAATACATACTTATGGATCGAGTATGTATTGACCATATATTGACTTAATATGGAAGTAGATATTGACTTGAGATATCTTTGATAGATTTTATGGAAAATATGTGTAGAGATGTGCTATTTTATGGAATGCACAATATTTAATTAAAACTAATTTAACTTATTTTCTATTGATGGGAAAATGGTTTAGGAAAAGAGGATAAAGGGTTCATGCACCTTCCATAATGTTGATGGCCCATCTATGAAATGGATGGCTCAGAGCTCTCACCCCACAAGTCACCCTTGATCGACGGCCCATATTCAATCTCACAAGAAGAGGCAAGCCAAGAAAAACCCCAAAAAACCATAATCTTGTTCAAATCCTATAAAAATTAATTGTCTCTATCAAAAAATCTCTACAACTAATTTCTTGTACATAATTCTATATTTCTCTCTCATATCCCACTTAAAATTTATCTATCTCTTTTAAGAAAAGTTTATTTCTCTCACACGTTGTGAAATAACCTAAGGGTCTCTCTTAAGAAAAGTTTATCTCTCTTCCACATTATGAAAGAACTTAAAGGTTTAGGTTACAGAGGTATTTCTCTCTCCTATCTCTTAACTATGGATTATAGCTAAGGGTTTTAAGGTTTAGCAAAACGATAATCAATTCCATTGATGCGATCTGGCATAAACTTGCTTTCCTGATTTGAGATTGAAGCAAGATCGTCGATCTTGTGCTATCGGATGGTGGTGACTCAGTGTGAGCCCGATTGAGGTAATCTTTGGCACTCTTTTCTTTTATTTCTTGCAATCTTATGTTTTTATTCTCAAACATAGTGCTTACTTATTTCAATGGCATTAAGTTCTAAGATCTTGGTTTTATCACCATGTTGATTTTATTTTGAAGTATATATTGTTGTAATAAGACAACTTGTAAGTGATATTTTTCCAAAACAAAAGGGGTGATATATATATAAAAAAAAACATACAAACAAAATATTATTCCCCGGTAAAAGATCACATAGGTCTTTCTTTCATTGGTATCAGAGCTATTAATATTTTATGTCATTAGTTGTCTTTTCTCTTTATTGAGTTTTGATCAAGCTTGGGAAAGAGATATAAGAAAGCTAATGACCTTTATGGCAAAGAAATACACTCACGATTAAGAATTATTGAAATATTTCAACACCGAAAAGGAACTCTGCATAATGAATATTATGGGCTATTTTGGAGTGGTGATATGAAGAAGATAATGAGGTAATTTTTTATTCCATTCGTCAATGATATTTTTGTTTTTAATAGTAGGATCTATCTGAAAAATTTCAGAGGGAGATCTTATGGGAATTGAGAGTTATGGACTCAACAATAAAAGATGTCAGTTCTGACCCTGCAAAATCCAAGAACTGTGCATTGAGTTTCGTGATTTTTCTCACCAACCATATGATTTTATTTATAGCTGAAATTTGATTAGGACTCATAAAATTGAGTCTACTTTCAAACAAAAAAAGTTTTATTAAGAAATTTCTTGTGGTTTGTAAGATATGAGCAATTTATTGAAGGGTATGCAAGTACTGTTTTCTGCAACAAAAACTATTTCCATGACTTGAAAGTCATGATTTTATTTCTATACTTAACATAATATTTTATGATCCACACTAAATTTTTAAACTTCCATTTTGAGTATATTTTCTAATGAAATTTATTTGAAAAATATATATCTGTAAGAAGAGAGAAATACCAATTTTGGATTGAATAGATGTTATCCTGAATTTTCTGCAATTTGGTATATTTTTCATTGAAACATGAGTAACTATATTTATCAAGCCTACTTAACAGAGTCATATAAGGCTTGCGAAAATATATATGTTATCTTTAAGTGTCTAATTTTAAACATAATTTATTTGAAATAGAGACTCCATGAAAGTAGAGAGAAAAAACAATTTTACTAGATAGTATTCATTTTGGAATTCTGCAGTATGATTTATTTTGTGACGTGAATGTCACATATTTATTTCTCTAGAGAAAAGTATTCTTTGGGATTCAAACTATGATGTTGTGGTTTGATTTTGAGCCTAGTTTTCAACATTAAAATTTCAAGAATAAATTATTTGAGAATTGAGATAAATAATTTTTTTATTGAGAAGTACTCAACTTGATTTTCTACTGAGAAAATTGCATTGTGACATAAATGTCAGTAAAACGAATACTCATTAAATGGTATGATTTAGGGATAAAACTAGGCACTATTTTATATTTTTGAGTCTATTTCAATACTCAAAAGGATTCAGAGATAAACTTTTTATGAGTTGACAGATGTGGAGATAAACTTTCTATTATGCAGTAACTTGAAAGATGTGGAATGTTAAGGCACATCTTTAGATTTCTAATTATGGATACCTTTTTAGGGCTCATTCAAAAAGGTTTTTATAGTGTGTAATGAATATGGTTTATTATAATAAAACTTCAGAGAGATGTACTATAGAGTTTGCGAGATATGACACTCTATATAAAGAATATTCGATTTGAGAATATAGTAAAGAAGAAAAAAAAAAAAACGATACCTATAAAAGCATATTGATTTCTTCGAGATGAATAGATATACAGAGAGACTTGATGGTAGCAAAGAGATGCTGAAGATCAGTGAGAGAATCAAATTTGTGATGTTTGAAATGATGGGATGAAGAAGATTATTTCTTCATGGTATAAGAAATGAAGAATCCAAGTGTTGAAGAGATAGACACTTCGTAGCATGTAAAACTGATGATCAATATATTCTCCATCAGTTGCATGCTCTTCCAATATCGCAAAAACAAGTAAGTACAAATAATTAAGAACGCCCAAGTACCACACTACACGGTTTTGAGGTGTGAAATTTTTTCTATGATAAGATCATATAAAAAAAGAGGATTCAGTAACCCTTTTATTTTAATTTTCATATACTTCTTCGGTTTTTGGCTATTTGTTTTATGAATATGTATAGAGTGTATGGACATTAGATAATAGGTGCTAACAAATTTGAAATAGCCTCTTTTGAAGACCCTGTGTTTTTTTTTTTTGCCTCATTGTGCTTGAGTATGAACTACTTAAGGTAGTGATACACATGAAGATGTTGTTTGATAGAGAGCTTTAAGCCTAAGTATGAAACACGAGAGATGAGTGTGGCTCATTCAAATATATAAGCATAGAATGAGTATTCTGATGGAACTCGGTATTAGTGACCATCCTCCTAATAATGTCTATAATATGATGTATTGCATATGATGATAATCTCTTGATAAAATCTCCATATTTGTCAAAATGAAGCATTTTGTTAAGGCTTTAATAATCATTCTTTAGTTATGTTTTATTTTGGATAAAATCATTAGATGATATTTATGATTTGTTTCTGTGGCCATGAAATTGACTTGGTATGAAATTAAAGGTGAATGCGGTAAAACGATTTATGAAGGCTAAACATGTATTTTAAAACTAAAATTGATGATTTAAGAAAAACCTAACTCTATGAATATGGTTTTTTTTTTAAAAAAAAACACGCAGTCTTGCAAGGTCCACTAAGTATTTATGAAAAAACATTTTAAAACGTCATATTATTATCTAACTATTACTTGTGAATGTATATGCATATATATATATTAAAGAGAAAAACATTGTATCTTGACGGTATTTATAAAAAATTGAAGAAAAACTGTCATGCACTAGTTTTTAAATACTCATATGCCTTAACCCATGTTTCTAGTTATTTAAAATCATCGATTACCTAATACCTTGAACCATTGGGAATATTGAAGGAAAACCATCATGCTAGGCTTCCTTGACACACGTTGTGTTGTTTAGATAACTTGGTTTGTATGGATTTACTATCAAGATGACTAGTGTGGTTGAACATTTGTGGTTCATGAAGATTTTGCATATTGCGAAACCAACGGGTATTGAATTACATATTGCATAAGACTTGTTATGCTACCTCATGTTATATGCATAAGAATGTTGAGAATGTATATATTGTATGTGCAATAATTGAGTGGAAGCTGCTACAGTCCCATGTTTCTTTTAGCTGCTTGGGTATTTAGATACACAGGTGCAAGCTATCTCACGGATTTAGATGATGCAAAGTCTACATCTGGATATGTGTTCATGTTTGAAAAGGATATATATTCTTGAAAATCAAAGAACCATGATGTGGTAGAATTATCCACTATGAAGACAGAGTACGTGGCATGTTGTTTGGCGGCCAAGGAAGCCGTATGGTTTAAAAATTTTCTTAATCGACTTGACTTTGATCTCGTGCATTGTGAGGCAGTAAGGCTTTTCTGTCACAACACGACAGCGATATGCATGTCAAATGAGTCACGATTGCATTAAAACTCTAAGCATATGAAACCATGTTTCTATCACTTGAGGAATGAGGTGAGATTGAGAAAGATCGAGATCCAGATAAATTAAATATATCAATGGGAGCACCTGCTATTTGACAGGCCAGATGGAACAAGAGACTATAATGTTGTTCACCTATGGAACTCAGATGCGTGGTGTTGGTTGTATGGCTACAAAAAGGAGCAGCTTATTTGAAGAACTATTTTGTGCCAATAAACATACGACCCCATGCGATGAGGGTACGTGATGGTCTTCTGCGACAACAGATTCATGATTTGCGATGTGATGTAAAAGATGGGCTACGACCACTTTTGGGATATGATCTGAGCATAAAAGAAAAAAAGGTGTTGCCCCTATAAAACCTTTTGTGAAGGATTGATGTAGAAAGCCATATTTAATGTGTTGAGAGAGAATAAATAGAAAATCCTTGAGAGAGAAATTTTAATTGGGGAAGAGAGATGGGGACGAGAGAAAGTGAAAAAGAGATAATGTAAGGCTTTCAAAGGCCAAATATGAGATGTTGGGTTTATGTGGCCTTTAAAGGCCTTATGAGTGCATGTAAAATGAAATGATATTGTGGAACATGAACTCAGTGGGGATGTGGTCCCTCGTGAACCATACCATGCAAACGATATTTGCAGATACTGGATTGTGTTTGACGATCTAGGTCATTTGGTTGGAAAAAATCCATGTTACCTAGGGGCATGAAGAACAAATCGAGGAGGGTTCATGGGTTAGGCCTTGATAAAGTCGAAGAACTACCGGGATGAGTGAATCGAGGGACTGTGTGACCCTTGTGTGTGATGGTGGCATATAAAGACGGGGGCCAAAACATCATCCATGTGCCATCACACAGCATACATATCGATAGATCTTTCAGGAAAGCCAGAAATCCACCTTTTAGGATGAAGCGTATGCATGTGCAATAGATCCCCGTATGCACCATAGAGCTGTGGTCGCATCAGGTCTTGGTGACGTAGACTCGTCTTTAAGGGATTACCTGTAATCCACAGACTGAGATTGCAACCCCTTGGTTCATCGGCTAGATTTCGATGACCTACTAATGAGCCCCTACTTGGACTGTGGGTCATGAGAAATACTGGGTTGGTTTGATAAAGCAAGTGTGGTCTGTAGTTCACAGTTGAAGGTGAAGTGCCCCATGATTGTTTATTCAATTCCTAAACTATATGGATCCATTTCTTATCAAATTAATTTAATTGTGTTTGTTTTATGATAATGGTTATTTTAGAATTATTATTTGAATTTTTATGGACCTTTGAATATTTTATTTATAATTTTTGGATTTATAAAATTAAAAATATTGATTTTACAATGTTTTAATATTCAATATATATTATTTTTTTAATTGTAAATGCATAAAACAAATAATCATGGGGGCCCATTGTGTACATGGGTGGCACCCCCCACCTCTTACTACTTTCTATTTTATGAAAAGTTTTGTTTTGTGGTCCATGTGACCTTATGTTTTGGTAACTTTAAATTGTGACAAGTGGTCAAATTATGGATTGAGTATGTATTGACCATATATTGACTTAATATGGAGGTAGATATTGACTTGATAGATTTTATGGAAAATATATGTAGAGATGTGCTATTTTATGGAATTCACAATATTTAATTAAAATTAATTTAACTTATTTTCTATTGATAGGAACATGGTTTAAAAAAAGGGGATAAGAGTTCATGCACCTTTCATAATGTTAATAGCTCATCTATGGAATGGATGACTAAGATCTCTCACCCCACAAGTCATCATTGATCTACGGCCCATGTTCAATCTCACAAGAAGAGACAAACCAAGAAAAACCCTAAGAAACCTTAATATTGCTCAAAGCCTATAAAAAAGGATTGTCTCTACCAAAAAATATCTACATCTAATTTCTTGCACCTAATTTCATATTTCTCTCTCATATCCCATTTAGAATTTCTCTTTCTCTCTCCCAATAAAAGTTTCTCTCTCTCCCACATTGTGAAAGAACCTAAGGGTCTCTCTTAAGAAAAATTTCTCTCCCTCCATTGTAAAAGAACCTAAGGGTCTCTCTTAAGAAAAGTTTATCTCCCTCCATTGTGAAAGAACCTAAGGGTTTAAGTTATGGAGTTCTTCTCTCTTATATATCTCAACTATGGATTTATGGCTAAGGGTTTTAGGGTTTCACAAAGAGAGAATCCATATCTCTCAAACTAGGTTATTAAGGGAATTCACCTAGGGTTCGAGTTTGTGATCAAAGGGGTTCATGTTCCATTGGTGTGGCTTGATCTAAATTTGCTTTCTCGGTTTAAAATTAAAGCAAGATCGTCGATCTCGCGCCATTGGATGGTGGTGACTCGGTGTAGGGTGTAATAAGCTCGGTTGAAGTAATCTCCGACACACAATTTTATTTTTTTATTATCAAGTATAATGCATATTTATTTCAATGATATCAAGTTTTAAGATCTTGGTTTTATTGCCATGTTGATTTTATTTTGAAATATATGTTGTTATAATAAGACCACCTGTAAGTGTTCTTTTGCCAAAACAAAAGAGGTGATATATATATATATATATATCTATCATTCTCCGGTAAGAGATCACATAGGTCTTTCTTTGATGGAGATCATAATGTAAAAGGATTCAAAGGTCTTTGAAGCATATCCGAAAAAGCCAAACAAAGTTAACCTTACCCTTATTTTCTGGAGTTTGATACCTTATTAGATTTTGTGCTACTAATAATTGCCCTCTTATTATAAGGGAACGGTTTCTATGCGGCCAAGCCCGCATGTGTAGCAATGTCGGCCTATTAATAAATCTATTTTTGAGATGAATTTTTGGATTTAATTTTTAAGGACATATAATATCTAACATGCAGATCATGAATATGAAAAAATAAGTAAATTTAAAAAACTAGAAATAATAATTCTAGTAAAAAAACATTTGGACTGTTGGTTTCCATTGTTTTTAGATGGAACACCTATTGGCATCCATCTTTAATAGGGATGCTTTATAGTTTTATGGATTTGTCTATAAAGAAACCTTTTATATTTGAAAAAAAATTATATAAGTGTGATGCTCTAAATAATCAAATTAGGGCATACCTGAAAATTTTCACTAGAAGATGTTGTTTTGATGCTCAAATATCATCAAATTGATCATCTCGACCTCAAGATGCATTGACATGAGAAAAAAAATGGATTTAAAGTTTTGAAAATAGTGCATCTTGTAATACATTTTTGGACCATCAATTTTCAAGATTTTTAAGTTTTCATAGATTTGCTTGATCTACACTATTTTTGAAGCTTTAAATTGTATAATTAGAGATGAAAATATTTTTTAAGCCTATCACAAAAATTTCTAGTTTAGAAATCACATTTCTCGATGCTATTTGAAGGTGACATTTACCTTGATTGTTTTATAGCCTCTACTTTATACAAACCGTACCGTTTATCTGTTATACAAATAAGTTACAATTATTTCCATTAGTTAGATGTCAAATTGGATGGCTTGGGGTGAGACATGAAGTCTAAGATTTTTTTTTAGAACATTGCATCTAATCAATAATACGCTTACAACCACCCATTTTGAATTCAAAGGAACAAGAATGATTGTGACCGCCTTATACAAAAGGTAAATGATATATTTGTAAGAAATTCTTTACTTTTAATACAAGGAGATCACACTCTTGCCCATCAGTTTCAAATCAGGTAGATGTGAGCGTGTCATTGACTAAAATCTCAATGTTCAAAAAAAATTTTCCAAACTTTGTGTCGCCAAGCCATCTAATTTGACATCTAATAGCCAATAGTAATTGTGACCACCGTATAACAAAAATAAATAGTCTCATAACATATCTTAAGTTTAAATCCTCCCACTAACCCATCAAAAGAAAAAATAAACCGGGGTGATTCTTGGAATGACTAATTTGGGCATGCTTTTGCTATTATTATCTTTTTTTTGGGTAATTCAATGGGTAATACAGGCCCTACCCGTTGTTTAAATGGTTAGGTTTTATAAACAATTAGTAGGATTGAAGAGCACGACGTGTGTTTAGGGCATAGGGGGTGCTACCACCGCAAACCCACCCCCCTTTCTCCCTTTTATTGTTGAGATCCTAACTCAGTAAGGCAGTAATGTAGCGGATAAGGTTGAAAAATGGCTGGTATTTATAACTTATGAAACCCAAAATAGATGGTGTTGACAATTGCAATTTAACGTCTCAATTTGCATCCAACATGCTTTTGCTGTTAATTCTAAGATCCAAACTTAGTAGGGTAATGGTTCTAGTTGATGAGTAGTAGGTTGAAAATTTGTCACATTTATAGCTTTATTTTTTTCGTAGTTTAGTGATAAGAATGAAACTCCACCCCATCCTAACTTAATGGTTATTCCTCGACATATTTTAAAGCTTTTATAATCCAAATAAACAGGCCATAGTTTATTATCAATAGACAAATTTTAACCATTTAAGTTTGGGTTTTTTATTTTTAGAAAAATTGCATACACATTTCTATACCTCGTCATTATGCTCAAATTTGGTTGTTATTTGATAATCATATTATAGATTCTCATAGAAGACGCCGAGACTGATGTTTGGCAAAGATTTCGACCAAGATGATGCCGGATTGGAGAGATATGGCTATTTTTCTTCTTTCTATTTTTGAAAATTGGATGCCAAAATATTTAAACAATTTCTCTCTATAATTTCCCTATCAATTTGACTTTTATCTTCAAATGTTTGTATATTGATACGAGCGACACAAGTCAAGAATCTACTTCCGCATTTTGATCCAAAATACTTCTCAGATCATGAGATATTAATCTGGGAATGATCGGAGGTCATAGGGGCTGCAAGTTTTTCACTTCAATCACCTTTTTTTTTGCCTTTGAAATAGCAATGATTTAGTCAAATAATCACCTTGATATGTATACCATTTGAACAACTTACTGAATTTTGAACCCATTTGGTCATGTCATATGTGGGATATTGGCCCATCAATTTGCCCAAATTTTTGTGGATGTTGCAACTCCCATCCCCTGATGGACCATGTAGCTTACTATGGCCTTTTCAAGAAATGTTTGGTGGTCTATTTGTGGTCTGGCCAAGAGAACCTTAAAACATGTACTTTTGGACACTAGATCAAGCTGAAATTTGGAGGATATGGTTTTTTTATTTACATTTTCTTCCATAAAATTTCTAGCTAACTTGGCTGTTGATTTCTCAAGGATTCTTTGTAAAACAAGCCGAATAGTGTGCACCCCCACTGAGTTTTATATGGCTGTATTAGCCATATTTCATTAATTTGACCTTGGATCGAGTATGAACTTGGAACATTGCTATTTCATAACATATCCTTCATTCCATAATAATTTTAGGGCATTTGGATCTATATTTATTGCGGCCCCTTTGTAAAATGTGTTGGTCCCGTTTTTTTTGTTTGGATGAGTCAGTAAGGAGAGGCCCTTACACTTTATAAGAATTGAGCCTAGGATGTAGCGCTGCAAATTGTCAAACGCGAACCAATTAAGCCCTGACTCTTTTTTTTGTCAGTCCTGCTTGAAATACTAAACTTGTCAGATACGTATCTCGATGACCCAAAAGTCGATCAGCCTTAAAATTGAGATTTGAGATTTGAGCTTTTCACCATGGTTACTACCTTTTTATAAAAATATTAGACCATTATCATACAACTTTCATAGGGTTCCATTGTAGTTGTAGGGCCATTTTAGGGCATCTCATCTAGGTTCTTTGACTTGCTAGATCCATATCTTTATCATTTGGGATAAGTTTGAGCTGAAATTTGGGGGATGGCTTTATGGAATCTCACATTAAAATTTGGAAGACTGGGATTTTAAGTAGATTTGGCTGAAGTTTGACCATATTGTATCTTGGGCCATCTAGTCATTGATCTAAGGGTGTGCCAGGTTGGATGGTCATCATTTTTTTGGTAGAAAGATTTCAGGTACATTTCCTAGAATCCAAACTCAACATGGCATAGATCACCTTACTTAAGCAAGTACACAAAAAAGGATTAATTATTTTTAAATCCAAAAGTTGATATTCAACACATTACATTGATGGGAGTAAGCTACTTATTCATGCTTTGAGGTTAGAACCTTGTTACTTATTTCACATATTAAGAAAAGTACAAATTCACATATAAGGGTGATATTGTGGTGCATGTTGTAATTACTGTTGTAGAGAACAAAACTTAATAAGTTAAACAATTTAATAAATGAGAAATCAGCAGTCATGTATAGACCTTGGAGATGATATTTTGAGGCATGCCTCTATGTTTGGCCCGCTGAGGCATAGGAAATAAAGCTCTAAATTTGGGATCCCATAATATCTCATCCAAATAGGTGGCACGAATGCACTCAATGTAAAACAACGAGCCATTAAGAGTTTTTTTATGTTGGGTAACATGGGTAATTTGAATGTGAATAATATTTTTGCAACAAGGGGTGTCTTAGCCATATATTGGAATCTAAGACTCCAAATTAAGTTATTGGTTTGTAAGGGTTGTCTGCCCCTTTGTTAGTGGTGTGATCCTTTGTGGTGATGGGAGTTGATAACTAGGTTGGATGCAAGAGAAAGTGAAGATAATTTTACTAAAAAACAATTCCGGTATTAGGAAATGATTCAGATTTTTTTCAAATTTATGTGGGATCCTTTTTTGTTTTTTTTTTTTTTTCTTTTTTAATTCTAGTTTGGCTATCGGTTCGACGTTTAGGCAGTTTGATATTAGAAACAACAGACTGCCCATTTTGTTTTTTAGAAAAATATCTCCGTACACTATCTTTTTAAGTTTCATTTATCAACAGACCCATGGTATCTACGGCATATGCCCGAGACCAACCTTATCCCATGTTATTAGCCCAAACAAAATTTCAAAAGACATCTTTTTGTAACTCCTTTTTGAACCCCCTTCTCTCTCTCTTCCCGTGTTTATCCCCAAACCTCTCTCCCTTTTTTTCAATATAAAAACAAAATATATTTTTTTAAAACATATCTTTTTCAATATTAAAAAAAAGGAGAGCAGAAGAAAAGAGAGGAGAGAGAGAGAAGATGGTTTAGAAAGGAGTAGAAAAAAATTATGTATTTTGAACTTTTGTTTGGACTAAAAATATGGGGTAAAATTTGTCTAAGGGATTAGAAAATATAATACATGAGATTTCAATACTGTATGATATGTTTTGAAACCTTGGGTCTGTTGAGAAATGAAACTTAAAAAAATGGTGTGCAAAGATATTATATATATATATATAACTTAAAGCGGTCCAATCTTTAAAACATCAAAGTGCTACATTTATACTACTATACGGGCGATAGGGCGATCCGATGTTTCAAATATCAGATTGCCTCATAAATCGATCCGACCAATATTCTCGGCATCAAACTTCCTTAAAAATGTTAAAAATTAAAAATTAAAATGATAAACATTTAATTATTTAAACGGTCTGATCTTTAAGGCATCAAGCACCTCATTCAGACCCACTACGTGGGCGATATAGCAATCAGATGTTTCTAACATCAGACCGCCTAGGATATTGGTTCATTTGATATTCTGAGCATCAAACTACCTCAAAAATTATAAGAATAAAAAAATAAAATAAAAATTGTTATGATGTTGCAACTATCGGAGTGGTGGCAAAGATGGAATAAAAAAAGAAAAACGATAAAGGACATCCGCGTAAATTTGGAGACTATCGAACCATTCGGTTTTACTGAAATCTTTTTTTGATCCATGTGATTTTTCCTAATTTTAAATAATGAATTTAGGATTGCTAAGATTTGCAACCCATCAGAGAGGCAGAGAGTATGATAAAGATTTCTAAAATCCTAATCTAATTATAATTTTGGACAAGACAAATCTACACCAAATCCTCTTTTAATTCGAAAAGGACAACGACAATCTAAATTCATGTCCGATCCAAATTAGAGAAGATGGGAAGTTTCCTTATCATTAGGAAACTAAGAGTTTTTGTTAAGGGAAAAGTTTTTATACTTCTCCTACTGCATTGAAGATGTGCTTCCCCCATCCAGCCATCCAATTTAGATTAAGTGAGCTATTGACAGTTTGATGGGTCTCACCAACAAAAAATATTAAAAATATTTTTTTATAAATATAATTATCAAAATACCCCTTGAAACTCTTAGGGGTTTTATTTTATTGATAATAAATTTTTTATATATGATATTAAAAGAGGAGTGGATGCCTAAAATTTGATGTCAAAATATTTTATAAAAAAATAAAATAAAATAGTGTAGAGACGTGACATTGTGATTGGGGTCATCTCAACTGTCTATTCAAAATGCACAGTTAGATAGGGGGAGTATATACGTTTTATGCATAAGGGAGGCTTAGAAAGCTTTGCCTTTTGTTAATTGGGAGTGTCTAAAACCCTTGATGCTCTCTCTTTGGCTTGGGTGCAAGTGTCCCTGAAGCCCACAACTCAAGAATTTGTGCCATGTATACAAGTATCGAGTTCTTGTAATGCAACAAAGATCGTTAAGATCCAAAAAAGATATTAGCAATAACTCCTGCCTTTGTAGATGATTTTGTGCCCTTTCTTAAGGAGGAAATTAGGGTCTTCTAGTAATATTTAAGTCATAACACATCCAAAAAATTAATATTGGCCTTGGAGACCGCCAAATTGGCACAAGAAGGTGTCAGATTGCAAATGCTCGCTCCGGTGGCGATAGGAGGAATAGAAACCTAAAGGTAGAATTTGATTTCTAGAAATGTATCTTCTAGTATTGTAGCACTTACATGTTTAATAATAGGGAAGTTTTACAATAAAGTGGATATTGTGGTAGCCACTTGCTTTATATTTAAGGTTAAAAAGTGGATATTGCTTGTTCCATGGTGGACCATATAAGAATTGTAAGGGGAAGGCGATGGGGGCTCTTTCCGCCTTCAAGGCCATAAAAAGAGCAAGTGCTATAGCAAATCATGTACAAGATGAAGCTTTTAAAACTTTGGTTGTGAGGATTGCCATTTTCCTGGATGCATCACTCGAACAAACGAGTTAGTATCTAGTAAAGTCGACAAAGATTAGTACACGAATATTTGTAAGGATTGTTTAAAAAATATCTAGAATGATAGAAAATTTGCAACAAAATCCTCTCTTCTTTTGGGATTTAGAATTGATGATTATGGATGAATCCTTCCGAGGCATCAAATGATCCCTTGTTAATTACACCTCAAAGTAAATATCTTTATTTCTCTAGAATTTACAATGCAAAAAAGGAAATTATATTAAAAAGTGAAGACAATACAATTTATACACCATCTTCCTTCTTTTCAGTTCTTCCCTTTAATGATGCTTAGATTCTCTCCATCTTTATGCATGAAGTTTCAAAGAAAAGCCATAGGATGCTCTAGAATCTCAAAAATATTCTTCACACGATTTGTTACTGACCCTTTTTTTGTTTAAGGGTGCAGTTGGCATAAGGATGCATCCGTAATTGTAGAGGTAAGGAGCACCTTCAAATTTTATCATGGTATATAATTTTGATGTAAAATGTTTTTAGGATTATCTCAAAATCTATTTTTATATCTAATTATAAAATTTTAAATTTTAAAAATGGTTAAAATCAAGTAGATCTATAAACATATGAAAATCTTAAAAATGGGCGGTGTAGATAATATGTTGTAAAATTCATTATTTCTAAGACTTAAAATCTTCTTATTTTTCATGATCATACATCTCGATGTCAAGATGATTTCAACATTAAAATTACCTTTTCTGATGGATTTTTGAGGTGTATCCGTAGTTCTACGTTATAAGGTTGCATCCCTACATAAACTTTTTCTAGAAGACCTTATGATAGATGAGAGTATAATTTAAAAATATTGATTATGAATAATTCTTATTAAGTTAAAATTTATAATTAAAACAGCAATTATTTGAAGTCCCATGAAATATAAGTAATATTGAAATGAAAATGTAGTATACAATTGGACAAAATAATATTCGAATTTACACATTTCTAACTTCAAAACCTTATAAAGTACTCACATTTTTAGAACAAAATAATTATTATTAATTAGAATTTTTATAAAATTCAATTAAAATTTTAGATGATTCACAATAAAAAATTGATAAGAAATTATTAGAGAAAATACCAACATGTGAAAATACTAAGCTATGCCTCATATCATCCAAAGAAAGCAAATTTAATTCTAATTTCAAACAGAATAAATAGGTCAAAATAAATAACCTAAAAAACTAAATTAAAAAATAATTAAAAATTTATAGCAAAGTATTACAGAAAACACTAATATTTGAAAATACAAAGCTATCTTACCTCGCGGTCCATTTACAATTACATGAATAGGAATTTAGAAAATAAAATCAATGCATACATTTTCACCGACTTGATGCACTCTACATATTTATCGAAACACTTAACAATTAACAAAAGTTAAACTAATAAATCCAAAAATAAACACGAATGTTTTATCAAATACTTAAAAAATCCAAACTAATCTAGATGCCAAAGAGAACGAATAGTTAAAAAAGAACTGAATTAAAAAAAGAACACTTCCTATTCACTAATTGTAATCTAAGAATGGAAACCGTCACATTTTATAAAACACTCAATTGTCAAGTAAAAACTTAAAAAAAAAAACCATTCAGCAATGAGACAAATTAGTAAAATTTATCAGAATTGATTTAAAATAAAAATAGTATGGCTTGGATAATTCAAAATAAGAATTCATATTGAGAATTAGTAAAGATACAAATACTGAAACTTCAATAAAGCCTGCCTCTCGGTCTCCTTTCGTTCAACATTACAAAAAAAAAAGAAGTAAAACAATAAGCCTATTTTTGTAGTTTTATAGAAAATAAAAGATAAAAATATATGACCAACAAAGTATATCTTTAAGCTTTATTTTTTCTTTTTTGAGGTATATAGGAGACCTTTTAGCCTTGAAAATAGAAAGATTTTACTTGATCGTAAGGGACTGATTTTTAATCAAGGATGAAACCTCAAGTAAATATAGAGTTAATTTAAATATAGGATACCTTTCAAACTTGCTTTTGATAATTTTCTAAAATCGAGTGATTATTTAGAGAGATGTGATGAAAGAATTTGTCTCTTTATTCGACCAAATCCGATTTGATAAGATGTGATGGGTATGAATGTGCTGAAACTACCAATAGGAAACCTAGGCAAGCCCACCTATAGGGAGACCCATCCTAATTTCCAATAAAGATTCATTGTTTATAATATTGGATTCACTCAAATTTCTTCACGATTTGCATCTTCATTCTTATTCACTTGCTGGTGTGATGTACTTGATGCCATAAGGTCTTTGCTTATTTTCTAATTGTGGCCCGTTTCATGCTATATAGGTCTATTTCACTTGCTAATTAGCAGCCCATTCCATCCAATGAGGTCCTTTTGACCAACTGATCTTTTCAAATGTTGGAATTCATATCAACCCAATACTCCAAATATCACGCCTGGACAATTTGCCTAGGCTCTGGAAGGTTTCTTTATATATATATATATATCATGTATTGTATTTTATATACCTCATATTCTACCCTGTTGGTATCTATTTATTGATAATCATTTAGCTCATAGTACTCAATGGTATTCAATGAACATCAAAGAAAGGCAACTATAGAAACCTGAAATCTGATTGGCTCTCAATCTTAATCATGGAATCTCTATCTCAAATGACAAATAGTCATTAGACCACATGTAAAAGCGTTTTTAGACACCTTAGAGCGTCAAATTGTAAAAATGCCCGTAAGAAACCTAAAACATAGACAAAAACTTCACGCATATCAAATTTACCCGAACAACTTGAAACCTATGTCATTTGTAGATAATTGAATAAGATTTTCAATGGTCCTATTCCTCCATCAATCTAATATATCGTTTGAAAGTTACAATTGATTTACTGAGCATATTCAGAAATTCCATTTAGTATCAGATGCAACACGTGTTGTACATAATCTTACATACGTTGTTGAGAGAATCTTGAGAAATCGACGGACCTCAGAACAACCACTATGGACCCTAGGACTACCTAAAGCCCTAAAAGATCAGCACCATAATACATAGACCACCCTATGATTTGGCATGAGGTTTCGAGACCAAGCTTGAGACTTCAAAAAAGGCAACAAATAAAGAATAACCCTAAAGCACCAAAAAAATATTGAAGAAACTGTTTGAGATAGCTCAACCGGCTGCCGGAGATCAACATATTACCAGCAACGCCAATGCCAGGGGTGGCTATGCCACAGTGCTGGGGGTCCCAACATCAGTGACATGAGGGGCAATGTTCAGAAAACTGTGGCTCAAGTTACAAGCCTGACACCCTCGAAATGCAGTTACAAAGGCTCATGATTACTCCGACTAGGGGTAGCAGCGTCAGACGCCACGACCAGTAATGTCTTGTTCCCATTGCCTCAAATTGCCACCACTCGTCAGACCTCAAAATGCCCAAATTGCAAGGTAAAGTAACCATGATTGCCTAGGGGGTGGCAATATTGGATGTCATGACCAACAATGTCAGATTCTCATTGGCCCAAACTGCTGGCAAACATCAAGTCTTGGAAAGCTTGGATTGCGATAGAAAGTAACCATCATTGTTTTGATGATGGGGATGCCGCCGTTGGTGATATAACCGGCCATGCCCAGACCAATTTTGAATGGGAGCTGCCAGTGACAACGCCTGACGTTGCCAGTGGTGTCGTCAGCCATCTGACACTCCACCACCCAAAATCATGTCAATCGTAAATGAAGGGTTGTGTATTACGTAACCCGTAATCATACCGTACCTACATCTCAATCTTTAAATATTTTCATGGCGCCAAAGGTGGACATCGTTAGTAGCAATGTCAACGTGGCCATCAATAGTGTTGAAAAGGGACGGCCCAGATTCAATCACGAATTTGGGGCATTGTTTAAGGGGTATATTTGTCCATAACATCAAAAGCCTAAACTACTTTCGACATTGATCACTTCACCTAGCTTACCTCAGAAGGATTGGAGGAAGTAAGTGCATCAAACAAATCCTAAACTGACACTAACCTCGAGTGTTGGGCCTAGGGGCCTGGCTTGAGGTATGCCCCTCCCTTCTCTTTCCTTTCCATTTCTTTCTACATCTATTTGTAAAATGTTTTCTCAATTTCCCCCTCTTTTCTAGGAAAACCCTTTTAAAACCTTCATACGAGTTTCCAGTTTTGATATTTTACGAGCCGACATTGCCGGTAGCATGCATGGGGAAGTCTTGTAGCCAGTCTCCCGCCTGGGTTACTATTTGATATGACTCTTTGACCCTTGATCTACCACTATTTCGATGAGTTTAAGCTCGAAAACGATGCAGATGTTACAATTGCTCTGTCAAAACTTTCGTACTTAAACAATACCTTGTACATATTGTAATTAATAGGCATCGGATTTTGTGTAAGAAGCATACTACATCAAATACGGAAATTTGTGGTGTAAACATCCCACTCTACCTAAGGGAAGTCCCAGGTACAACCATATGGTACATATCTAGTCATATTCTTCAAGCTGCCATAAACCTAAATTCCATCTAAGCCTTGTAACCCTACCCTACGCTATGCTAGAGAATAAGATAGGCTAAATAGTTCGTAGCATATATATCCTCATACTCCATACACTATTAGCAACAACTTGGAAGTGCCATAAATGCCCCATAACTAGGAAAACCTAAATTACCAACCATAAACTTACTTAGCTAGCATAAATCTTCGAAATTATACTAATGCTTTAGGAAAACATACTCAATCAAGCTAAAGACCATCCTAATTAGTTAAGGGATTGTCTACAAAAGGACCATTTATCTTCTGTACAAGGAGATCACAATTATTCTTGTCCTTTAAATTTCAAAATCGATGGTTGTAAGAGTGTATTGAATAGGTTTTTGATTGTTGTGGACTGTGTGGAGGATTTCCCTCTTGTTTCTGTGAAATCTTTAGCGCAATTATCCTCTGATCACCTACCTATTTTACTAAATACGGGGAGCCTCAGATGTGGGCCAAAACCTTTCAGTTTTGAGGTGAGCTGACTGGAGGATAAAGAGGTGGTCGACTTTATTAAAAAGACCTGGTTAAACACTGAGGTTGTAGGTACCATGGATTTTCAACTTCACAAAAAATTGTTGAATGTTAAACATAAGTTAATAGAAGAAAGATAACAAGGTTGACTTAAAGGCTAAGATCGACAGGATTCTAGCTGAGATTGAGTTGTTAAATCTTAACACTCAAGTGAATGGAATTCTAACTGAGTAATCGGTGATTGAGCGTAGTGTGAAACTTAAGAAGTTAAAGGAGTTACAGAGACCTGAGAAACTTTATTGGAAACAAAGATCTAGAAACAAGTGGTTGAAGGAAGGAGATCTCAACACTAAGTATTCCACATAATTGCTAGTACTAGAAGAAGACAAAATGATATTTTGGGCCTAATTCCGAGGATAGTGTTGCCATGGAAGTGGGTGTTATTTATCATTTAAAGGTTGCCTTTACTAAAGAGGTGACTTTGACCCCAAATTTTGCTAATGTTCCTTTTAAGATGCTGGATGTAGAGCGTAAAAGTCTTTTGGAGAGGGATATCACCATCGATGAATTAAAAAATGTTGTATTTGCAATGCCCAATGATAAAGCGCCAAGTCCGAATGGCTTCTCGTTACTTTTCTTCCATAAATTTTGGAATCTTATAAAGGATGAATTGTTGATGTGGGTGAGAGAGTTTTTTAAGGCATATTTTGGAATCATATTTTTAAGGCATCAATTCAACCTTTATTGCATTGATTCCTAAAAAATCAGTGATTAGTGAGCTTTCTGATATCAAGCCTATCAGTTTTCTTACAAGTGTTTATAAAATCATTGCTAAAGTTTTAGCTGAGCGCCTCAAATATGTCCTTCCATTCCTAGTCTCCACCTCACAGTATGCTTTTATTCAGAACCGCTAAATTACTGACAGTGTTTTGGTGGCACAAGAATGTATACATTCTCGTGTGTTGAGTAAGAAGGTGGGTGTTTTGCTGAAATTAGATATGGAAAAGGCATATGATAGAGTGGAGAGGGGGGTGTTGTTAGAGATTATGAAGTTTATGGGTTTTGGAGTTAAATGAAGGAGTTGGATTTATAGTTGTCTTTCTTCTGCCCATTTCTCTATACTTTTCAAAAGTAGCCCTATTGGTTTTTTCAATGCTTCTAGAGGACTTCGTCAAGGTGATCCACTCTCTCCCTTCTTATGTACCATTTATGCCGAGTGTTTTAGCTTGATGTTGACTAGGGTTGAGAGTGTGGGAGCTTTTACGGGTTTCAAAATTGCAAATTCTAGTATTACTGTCTCTCATTTACAATATGCTGATTATACACTTATTTTTTGTGATGCGGAGGCAGTACAATTGAGAAATGTCACTAGATTTTTGGAAATTTGCGAAGTGACTCTGAGGATTAAAGTTAATTTTCATAAGTCATCCTTGGTGGGCATAAATTGTGCAGGGTCGGTGGTGAATAACCTGGCATTTGTAATGGGGTGTAAAGTGGGTTCTTTCCCCATCACCTATCTTAGTCGACCTATTTCAAATTCTAAATTATCGATTGCAGTTTGGGATAGGGTTATTGAGAGGGTGCAAGTCAAGCTTGATCTATGAAAGCATAAATATTTATCCCTAGGGGGCAGGGTGATGCTGTTAAGATCGTATTTGGCTAATCTTCTTGTGTACCAGATGTCTGTGATCCAAATTCTAGCCTCAATAGGGAAAATAATTGAGAAGATGATTAGAGATTTCCTGTGGGGTTCGTGTGGTGAGAGTAGAAAATTTCATTTGTTAAGGTGGGATAGAGTCGGCACCCCTAAGTGCAAAAGTAATTTGGGTATCCAGAATGTCAGAAAGTTTAATCAAGCTTTGATATGCAAATGGTGGTGGTGGCGAAGTGTCAATTTGAATGATCATCTTTGGTATCAAGTTTTGGTATCTAAATATGGGATAGTTATGATTTGTGGCTTGGTGGTGGTAGAGGTAGGGAGATGTCTTATAAGTGGCAGGCTATTTCCAACTGCAAGCCAATGATCACTGATTACTTTAGGTGGAATGTTGGAAGTGGTAAGCAGGTTATGTTCTGGCATCACAAATGGATTGTGGATTTTTCGTGTGGTATCTAATCCAAATCTTTTGATTTGTGATGTTGTGGAAAGGAGAGGCCAGTTGTTTTCTTGGAATATATCTCTCATATACAGGCGTTTAAATAATTTGTTGTTGTTTCAATGGTGTTCGCTGATGAAACTCTTGGATAAAGTGTATATCTCACAAGACGCAGAAGATGTGTTAGTATGGGAGATTGAAAGTGATGGCATATTCTCTGTTAAATCCTATTAAAACTTGTTTTTCCATGATAAGTGGAGATGGTCCTGCCCTAATATTGTGCAAATTTGAAAATGGCCAATTCCCCATAAAGTTCAAGTTTTTATTTGGCTGGCTGCACAAGATAAAATCTTGACTATTGATAATCTTCTGAAAAGGGGCAAGATTTTGCCAAATATTTGTTTGTTGTGTAAACAATATGGGAAATCAGTTGCATATCTTTTGATTCATTGCTCTTTTACTTTAAGAATTTGGCATTGGTTGATGAGCATGATAGGAGTTTCCTTGGTGCTGCCTCAGAGTGTGGTTAGAATTGTTTCTCATTTTACTCTCCCCTTCTTGCCTAAAGTTGGATGTGTGATTTGGAAGATTGCAAAAGGAATGATCCTTTGGGAAGTGTGGAAGGAGAGAAATAAGAGAACCTTTGAGGGGACGACTCTGTCGTTTGACAATGTTACATATTTAATCAAACTATCTATCTAGTCGTGCCTATCAGTTTCCAAGGAGGGTTAGGGGATTTCAAAGGTAGATGTTTTGATCAACCTCTGTAACCTATTTTCTCTTGGTGTGAGTAGATGTCGGCCTAAGGGGTTGTGGTTTGTTTCACGTATGGGTTGTCTTAAGATAAATTTTGATGAGAGTTCTCTAGGGAATCCTGGCCCAGTTGATATTGGTGGTGTTATACGCGATTGTTTTGAAAGTATTATTTTATCTTTTGCGGGACCGATTGGTATTGCTACCGCTAATTTCACGGAATTAAGTGCATTGCTTAGGGGTGTGAAAATTTTCATTTAGCGGAATTTGGGTACTAGCTGTCTGATTGAAGGAGACTCTTTGAATGTCATTAGATGGTGCAAGAAGGAGCTGTGGGAACTTCGATCTTTATAATTACAGGTTATGGATGCAATTGTGTCTATATCAGTTTCTTTTTCCCATGTCGATCGTGAAGCTAACGACGTTGCTGATGCCTTTGCCAGGGGTGGTGTTTCTTTTGCTTCTTTTACTATTTCAAACAATGTAATTTCTTTTTAGTTTATCAATAGAAGACTTGAATTTTGGTAAAATAAAAAAATAAAAAAATAAAAAAATGTCATTGAATAGAAGCAAAGTTCAAAAAAAAAAAAAAAAAATCGCAAACTTCGTGACTCATTGAAAACCATCCAATTTGATATTTAATGATCGAGAATAGTTGTGACCTCTTTGTAATAAAGATAAATGGTATCTTTATAGACAATCCCATTAGTTAAACCTACATAGGAAGCCTTAAACCAATTCTTTAGAGTCTAAACACCGTAACCCATCTAAACCTCATCCAAATGGATTCAAGTTGCTTCTAGCTTATGGTATACATCTTAAGCTTTTCAATGTTCCAAGAATAACTCAAATCAAACTATAGTTCGAAAGTCTTGACCAAAACAAATTTGACAGCTTGAAATTATATTTTGATCCATCTATATTGCGGTACGAGCTATTGATGATACAATATGCATTGTTGGGTGATAAAAATCTAGAAAACAGCTTGAAATGTCTCATCTAATGCCAATTAAATAAAAAATATCCAACGAAGTAGAACACGACATTATGCAATAAACAACCTTGATTTGGTTGTCACTTACGGATGATAGTTACAGGTCCCCCACACTATAAATACCCTTTCAAACTTTTGTTTTAGTGTTTAAACTGTAACTTTTTAAATCCTTGAGAATTTGACTACTTGCCCTCAATCCTAAGAAACCCTAAAACTTATGACCTGAGACTTGAACCTTAGGATCCCTAAAACTCCAGCAAGTCTTACCAAAGCTTTCTAAAAAAGTGAGCCAAAATCCTCAAGAAAGCTAATCAAGTTAGTTCCTTGTCATGAATCCTAAACAATGTTAGGTTTCACCTTAGGGACCCTCTTTAAACCCCACTCAAGTTTAGGATATTTCTACCAAGAGAATTCTCTCATTCAAATTGTTTCAAAGGACTGAGGAGAACAACTAATTCCCACCCCTCAAATTTGATATAGGCCCCAACTCCCAATGCATGACCTATAGTTTGGCTTAATCAAATAAGCCATTCATGTTAATTTTTTTTATGTTTTGTTATAATGCACACTATTTTAACTTTATTTCAATCAAATGTGATTTAGGAAAACTATGTTCCATTAACATCGGTGAATCTCTAGCCAGTATGGTTAGTGGACTATGAGAAGGAAGCCAACGGGCCCATTTTCAATGGTCCATAATTTGAAGGAGCCCTTATCTTTACCATTTTGAATTTAGTTGATCTTGTTTAGGTGAAAATCATAGTGGAGACAGTTTCAAGTCGTTCACTCTTTATTCTTTGTTATAAACATGTGGAACCTTTCAAAACATTTCTAAAGTGCTAATTACATAAGAGGTGGCTGCTTATGACAATGACTAATCGATGAGAGATTTTATCTCCCACCGAAAATCTAACATCTTGTCTCTGAGTACAATGTCTCCTTTTCTAATAAACTAGTGGGATTACGTGCGTTGCACGTAAAAATAAATCAATCGATTATGTAAATGATCACATAAATAAAGCAATCGATCAAGTAAATGATCACGTAAATATGCAATAGAGCATACATGCTTTTTTAATTAAACCCATCTCTAGCTTCATATGCTTTTTTTAGTTAGACCCAATGGTTTAAAAAGTGGATTGGTGACCCGGATCGGGCACCCGAAAAACCGATCCGGATCGGCGAATCGACGATCCGGATCGACAATCGGGTGAATCGGTCAGAATAAAGCTTCAAAAAAATCAGAAAAAATTATTAAAATTCATTATAAATATTGTTTTTTAGGAATTCAATAAGAAATGAGAGTATTCCATTAAGAATTTTCATGTTTTTGCATGAATATGCGAATATTGATATGTTCTTTCTCTGCATGAACTACTATTCAGGATTTAATTTACATCACACAAAAGGATAAACATAGAATTATCATGGAACAAGTATATCAACATACATGGACTACAATAAAACATAAAATTAGTAACATACGATCTAAAAATAAAATGATAGACGATGTTGTTGTTCTTCTTGGTCACGCTGGTGCCATTGATTGAATTCGTTTGACAATTCATTGATTCGGTCTAAAAACGAATCATCGATATTAGCAAGCGTCTGACTATTCCCAAATCCCTGAGTGTTAGTGTTTTGTTGTGTTTCCAATAAAAAATCCCTAAAGCTTGTCCATCCTTCATGCTCACCTGCACTATCGCGCTCATCCCTACACTGTTGCTGTTGAGACTCGATATGTGAATAATATGGCTGGGATAGGGTGGCCTCAAAATCATCATCTCTCTCATTTTCTCTTAGACCCCCTTCCCACTCTCCCTCATTAGGTGTAATATCACCGACATCTCCGACGAATTGTGGATACGTTGGCTGACTGCTTTCTCTTTCATGCTGCTCATCACTTTCTTCAAGATCTTCATCACCGATAGCCTCAAGGAACCTCTCTTGTACAACACTGGCTCCTCCTCTTCTACTACCCATTGGTCTGCTGTGTCTGTGACAAATATTGTGTCTAAGTTTATCGGCCCATAGTCTTCAAGCTTCCTTCTTATTTGTCGCTCTCGAAGGTTTAAATTATAATGAACGTAGACTAGTTTATAAAGCTTCTCAGAAGCGAGTCGATTCCTCCTAGTAGTGTGCAACCATTGGAACGTACTCCAGTTACGCTCACAGCCAGTAGCAGAACATGTCTGGGAGAGCACCTTGATTGCTATCATCTTTAGGTGAGGTGCATCAGTACCATATATCTCCCACCATTCAGCTGGATTATAATGCAAAAAGCATTGTAAGGGCAAGAACAATTCATAAGATTAAATATATGAATGAACAAAATATTAACGAGGGGATAACTTGGATCCATCATAGTTCAAGAATTCCTGGCAAGTTTAGTTCCGAAGGATCCTATAGCATCCCTATACATAGCAAGCTAAAACAAATATATTACGTTTTAGTGCATTATTCCTCACAAATATAACAACTCAATGAAGTTCTTACCCAAACATTAAATAATACCTCTTGTATTGCTGCTACTTGGTTTCGATGGCTTCTCTTCAACCTTGCAATAATGTATCTGACCTCTTCCATAATCTTGTGGGGATGTTCAGGTGTCAAATAGAAAAATTTTGGGTTGAAGTAGTAACCTACAAAATATATAGGTAGAAAAATGTCATTTACAATTTCATAAAAAAATAATTTAAAATGAAACGTTGTAATGATATTAATATATATTTACCAGCATAATGAATTGGACGTCCAAATTTGGTGTTCCACCTCCTTTCTATAATTTAGATCACTTTACTAACAAAATTACACTTATCCCTAATAGCTAATTTCGCCCTCTCAATACCTTCATAAAGGATACCCCTGGTAGCTTTCTTGTCAGCATCTACCATTCTTAACATCGTGACCAAAAGGGCAGTGGCCTCTACAACACAGGAACATCGAGACTATAACCGCCTATTTGAGACTATGTTGTCCACTTTTATACCGGTACTGGACTTCGAGAGGCGGTCATTTAACCACTCTTCACAGGTAAACAATTTCTTTAATGCACCTTCAGATTCTCGAATGGAGTCCACAGCTAAGTAATCGGTCGCAAAGCTGGTTATGGCAGGCCTGATTATCTCTTTTTTCTTAGAGTGTTCTCTAAACAGAAATAAAATTTTAGAGTGGTTGTATATAAATCTTGACACCAACCTTGCTTCCTCTAGAGTCTCCTTCACAATTTTGATCTCACCGATCTCCTCTAACATCAGATCGATACTGTGTGCAGTACATGGGGTCCATACTAGATGCTTCCTCTTATCCATCAACTTGCTGCCTACAGAACCACATGCACGCGCATTGTCCGTAATAAACTGGACTACATGCTTATCTCCCACCTCCTCCACTATCTGATCATATAGTCGTACGTAGAAGTTTGCATCCTTCTTTGTCCCTGATACGTCTTTGCTAGACAAAAAAGCTGTACCTTTTTAGGAATAGGCAAGAAGTTTAAAAACTCTTTTTTGCTAACTTTATTCAACCAACCATCACTCATGCGAGTAATGCCTGTCCTTGGCCAATTCTATTTATATTATTCAATCCACGTTTTAACTTCCTCCACCTCTTCATCTAATATTGGTCCACTGAGCTCATATGTCGTTGGGGGTTTTACCCCGGGCCCGACTCTCTGGATTGCACTGATCATAGGTAGAAAATATGGGCTATTGGTTGCATAAAAGGAAATCCATTTATCGTAGAACCATTTACTAACATATCTCCCCAACATGTTTCTTGTACTTTTAACCATATCTTTTAAGGTCATCTATTGTGACTTAGGCTTTGAGAGAAATGGGTCTTTACGACCATGACCTGCAATACTGGCACTCCTAGGTAACCTAGAAACAATTTATTCAACATCTGATTCTCCTTGATACATATTGCCACCAACCCCTCCATACATATTTGAGCTGAGCTAGCCATACATGCTCGAGTTGGGCCCGCCATGCATATCTGAGCTAGGCCCACCATGCATGTCTGAGCTAGACCCACCGGGCATTCTAAACCCACATTCCCTCTGATATTGTTCATGTAATCTCAATCTTGTGGTCATGTCCAGCTCATTATTATATTGCTCTTCTAGGTCATTATTATATTGCTCTTCTGTGTCATTCATGCTTGATGGCGTATATAAACTAGCTATCTCCTCATTCATCCTATGTTTGGCAATTTTTTTACCTTTGTTAGCATTAAGAATTGCCGCCATCTGTTTTTTTACATTACCAGGGACACTAGTGGATACAGAAACTTCTCCCTTAACCCCTGCCAAGTGTTGTTTGAACCTATATACCCCACTACTTATCACTCTTTGACAGTAATTACAAATAATTTTGTCTTTTTTTGTTGGGATGAGGTCTGACCCTATGTTGCCATACAGGGTCTTCTGCAGATCTTGACATGATTCAACTTTTTTAAGATGTAAAAAGTATAAAATTAACCTGACAGTTCAACAAGAAAAATAATCATCATGTGTAGTGATAATATGTTGGGGTAGCTTATGTAGTCATATTTGTTGTTATTTGTTATTGCAAAATACCTCTATTGACAATAATATTTTCATACATATCAATTACAAACATTCAGGATAATATAATACAAAATGCAAGTTCCAAATATGGCTACAACTCAATTATCAAGGACATACATTTTTTGCATTAAAAAATTAATAATAAAAACAATTCTTCACAGAGCCAGCTAACATCAGCCATTCCAACTAAAAAATGCATTAACAACAGATAAAAAAAATTACAGTTTTGCATTAAAAATATAATAACATGCATTTTTTTGCATAAATAATCTATCAACATACAATTTTTTTAACAAAAACTTTAACAATAAAAATTTCAAATATGGTTTAATTCCTCATGATAATTAAAACCTTGTCACGATTTTCACATCTTTTCGAAAAATCATCATTTTTCAAAAAATTCGATCATGGAAAAAAAAAAAAAAAAAGTACAGCAAAATCAAACAATAAAAATTAAAAATTGGGTTTAATACATCATGATAATCAAAACCTATCACGATTTTCACATCTTTTCGGAAAATCATCATTTTTCAAAAAATTTGATCATGAATAAAAAGAAAAAAAAAAAAAAAAAGTACAGCAAATTTTAAAAAAATTCGATCATGGATTAAAAAAAAAAAATCACGAATTTTCAAAAAATTCGATCATGGATTACAAAAAACAAAAAAAAAAACAAAAAAAAACAAAAACAAAAAAAAACAAAAAATTTGATCGTGGATTACAAAAAAAGAAAAAAACAATTCGATCATGGATTACAAAAAAATCAATCATGGATTACAAAAAACTCTATCATGGGTTACAAAAAAAACAAAAAACAAAAAATTCAATCATGGATTACAAAAAAAAAAAAAAAAACATTTCGATCATGGATTACAAAAAAAAAAACAAACATTTCGATCATGGATTACAAAAATTTCTATCATGGGTTACAAAAAAAAAAACAAAAAAAAAACAAAAAATTCAATCATGGATTACAAGAAAAAAAAAAAAACATTTCGATCATGGATTACAAAAAATTTGATCATGGATTTCAAAAAATTATATCATGGGTTATAAAAAAAAACAAAAAACAAAAAATTCGATCATGGATTACAAAAAAAAAAAAAAAAAAATTCGATCATGGATTACAAAAAAATCGATCAAATATTACAAAAAATTCGATCATGGATTACAAATAAAAAATAAAAAAAAATAAAAAATTCTGTTATTCACAGAGCCATCTTACATAAGCCATTTTAACTCAAAAATCCACCTCTAAGCGAATAAATTACATCCAATTGAGTACATTTTCTGATAAACAACAATATAAGAAATCAAAACCCTAAATTTTGAACACATTATTTCTAATATATCATGAACAAAAAATCAAAAGGCGGAAAAAAAAAAAAAAAACAGCAGAAATTTGATTCCACAGACATCTCTGTGTTCATCTAAAAATTCATGTTGTAATTGACCAAATTACATAAAATTGAATATGTTAAATCATAATAGACACAATAAAGATTAAAAACCCTACAAATTGAACTCATTATCTTTAAAATATGCAATGAAATTCATCATATGGCGGAAAAAAAAAAAACCCAAACTTCTTACCTGGTTTTGTGAACCGAAGCCTTCAATCTCCAAAAAATTCTGATTTTCTCAACGATTATCACAAATTAGTAATAGAAGATTTTGATGAACAACTTTAGGATCAAAATGCCTACAAATTTTGAAAGATTCATGCCCTATTTGGCATGAAATACAAGGAAAGGCGGAAACCCTAAAAATGCAAGTTTCGTGATCCAAAAACACAAAATTTCTCAACCATTTAATCCGTGTAAAAGCTGAATAAAGCTGTTCAAAGCTTGCAAATTATATCACATGCCAAAAAAAACAAGAAAAATGATCAAAAAATGACAAATTTTGAAGAATCCCGTGAAGAACACTGTGCAGCCCGTGTTTTTTACGGGACTCGTCGATTCCGCACAGTGAATCGGCGAGTCACTGTGCAGAATCGTCCGGTTCTCTCTAGAACCAGACGATTCCCGATTTTTTTAGCGGTTCGAGCCGTCTATGGCGATCCCCGAGTCGAACCGGGCGAGTCCGGTTCGACTCAGCGTTTTTTTAAACACTGGTTAGACCCATTTCTACCCGCTAAACCTCTTATCTTTCTCTAAATCTCTTGCTATTTTACATTCGATAAAATTATGCTAAAGTGTTAGTCATGTAACTCAAAACATGTAAAATTTGCTAAAAAAAAAATCAATTCTGGAAAATTCAACAACTTAAAAATAGAAATATCATTGTTAATATTTTTTCTTTTAAATTATTCTAATTTTTATTAGCTATATTTCTTTGATTTTTCAAGGAACCAAAGTAAAATATCACAATAGAAATTTAAAAAGAAAAAATAGAAATACATTTGGGCAATTGAACTTTTAAACTTTATTTCAATTTGTTTTCGGCAAAATGACAAAAAAAATAAAAAACGGTAATACTTTACTTTTTTGTGAGATTAAATTGTGATTTGGTGTGATTACTTATTTTCCAAAAAACATAGATTCTATATTTGGAATCTCATGCTTTTAATATGACATGTTTTAGAATAATATGCTTTTGTTTTGATAAGTGTTTTTTTTGGGGAAAAGTTTATATGGAGCCTAGGCTCTAAACAATCAAATTAGAGCTTTCACTAGAAGAGGTTGTTTTGATGCCCAAATATCAACAAATTGATCATCTCGACATCAAAATGCTTGGACATGATCTGCTTGATCTAGCTTTAAATTTTATAACTAAAAATGAAAATATATTTGAAGGCTATCACAAAACTTTACAATATTGGAATTATATTTCTCGACAATATTTAAAGGTGGGCTCTAATTTGATTGTTTAGAACCTCGGCTCTATACAAACCGCACCTTTTTTTTTTTTTATAAGCCATTCAAGCATTTTTCTATATAACTTCCACATAATTCATGATGTTAACCCTAAAAAACTAACAGATGAAAATAAGTTTATTTAGCAAACAAAGCTTGTGATTAGAATAGAGGATAAAATATATTATGACATTGGAAGAGACTAAAGATGTATATTGCTTTTGAGTAGTTTTTTTACTTTATACAATATTAATTAATATTATAATATTTTAAAGGAAAAATTATATAAAACCCCCCAAAACGCAATTTCTAATCAATTTATCCCACCTAATTTGTTATAGCAACTCCCAAAAAAAACATGTTTCTTAGCAAATACCCCAATACAAAAAGTTTATTTGTTTTTATTTTTATTTTTATTATTTTTATTATTTTTGAAAAAAATACCCTTTCTTTACCTAACAAATCATTTTCGCTGGAGAGGGCGGTCAGGCGTTTGGAAGAAGAGGTCCGACGATTATTTTGCTGGAATGGGTGGTTCAGCATTTGATTGTGGCAGTTCGAGCATTTTGCTATTGCATAAATAGGCATTCCAACATTTTGAAAAACACGTCCAGCATTTTGAAGGGGAGAGTTCGGTGTTTTGAAGTGGCGAATTTTGAAGGGCAATACGATATTTTAAAGTCACGGCGTTTTGAAACAAGCAGTCCGGCGTTGTACAATGCGGTCCAACATTTCCTTTTATTGGGGACTTTTTTGCAATTTTCTCTATTTTAAATTGAAGTGATTCATCAAAATTTAAATAATTAAAAAAAAACAAATATCACATTCTCTATCTATTCTCAATTTAAGGGTAGCGACATCTAAGAATTTTAATTTAGATTATTAGGGTATTGAAATTAGAGAATGTAGAATTAAAATCGAAAATTTAAATGGCATTTACTTTTCTAAAACCTTATTTCAATAAAGTACGATAAACATGAGCAAAGAGGGTATTGAAATTAGAGAACATACAATTAAATAGCTTTTAGTTTTCTAAAATATTATTTCAATAAAATATTTTAAAATTTATTGGCTGAAATCATCAATATAGTAGAAATTTTGCAAGTTAAATAGTGAGAGAGAGAAAACAATGGTTTCAATTTAATGGTAATTTATTGAGAAATTCAATCTATTTTATTTTTTTGTTTATTTTATGTGAGAGTAATAAAAGAAAAATAAGAACAAAAAAAATATGTGATTACATTGAAAATTTTACTAATTATTTATTGAAAATAAATAGAGAATGGCAATTTATTGAGAAATTCATCTCTATTTTAAAAATTTTGTTTATTTTATGTGAGAGAAAAATAGAAGAAAAATAAGAACTCAAAATATGTTATTACATTGAAAATCAAAAATTTAAATAGTATTTACTTTTCCAAAAAATTATTTCAATAAAGTATTTTAAAATGTCCGAAATCATCTATTCAGGAAAAAATATGTAAGTTAAACAGTAAGAGAGGTAAAATCTGGGGTTTTAAGTTACATGAATGAAATATTGACAAATATTTATTAATTACTGAAAACAAATAAAGAACTGCAATTTATTGAAAAATTCACCTCTTATTGTAATTTTTTGTTTCTTAGCTCATTACAATAAAGAGTGAAACCGAAGATTTAACTTTACAATTCAAAAAACAGAATATAATCTTTTAATATTTTAATTAAATAAATAAGTCAACACAATTTTATGGGAGAGAATAATAAAGGAAAAATAAGTAACTCAAAATATGTTAGAAAATAAAAAATTTAAATATCATTTATTTTTTCTTATAAATTATTTCAATGAATTATATTAAATTTTTTTGTCAATAATTAGTGAAAGCAAAGGTTTAACTTTACAGTGCAAAAAGAGAATAAATATTTTTTAATATTTTATTTAAATAAATAACACGCAATTTTATGTGAGAGAATAATATAGAAAATCAAAATTTTAAATAGCATTTAGTTTTCCAATAAATTATTTTTAAATTTATTGTTCGGAAATCATCAATTCAATAAAAAATTTGCATGTTAAATAGTGAGAGAGAAATTCAGTCATCTTATTGATTCTCCATCAGTGGATAGTTAATTCGGGATTTCCAGATAAGAGTATCCTCGTACTTGTTTTTTACAGGTTAATGTTTTTCTTAATGTAGCACGAATTCACATTCATAATCTGGGTTTTACTTAAATATTAATTTTTTATATTTAGTATGTATTTCAACTTTAGTTTTATTTGGTGTGTATTTCAATGGTAGGTTTCGAATTTTACATGTACTGCTACAATTGTTAAGTTCATAAACAATCAAGCCCAAGCATGAATTTCATATTTAAATAAGCAATCAAGCCCAAACACAAATTCCATATTTGAGTTATTCTACTAAGTACTAAAGGAGGATGATTCAGAAGTTTTGTAGTATTTATTGGGGCATAAAAATGTAAGTCTAGTATTATTATGTTCTCTTATACCAAAGTCTAGTATTATTATGTTCTCTTATACCAGCGTAATCAAAATAGTTGAAGCTATAGATATCCCATTAATTAGAAAATTTTGAGTATAGAAAATTATGCATTCATGATGACTACAACTTTCTAGGATTCATACTATAGAAACATGAACTTTTACAGAATTGAAGAATAAAGCTTTAGGAGAGGTATAAATGCATACATTTTTTCACTTGCTTTTCCTATACAACGACTTTTCAGAGATAATTTTTTTCCCTTTCAACGATTTTCCAGAGATGAATTCCAATATTAATATTGTCGAAATATCAACTTTACAAGATTAAAAAATAAAATATCAGAGATTCTCTAAAGGGGTTAAAAAAAACACTAGTAAATTATGCAAAGAAGGAAAAGGGTAAAGGCATACATTTTTTTACTTGCTTTTCCTAATAGACGATTTTAATGAGAGTGAAAAGAGAGTATAATGATTTTTCAGAGATTATGCTCTATAATGAGAATCAAAAGAGAATACCATAAACGATTTTAATGCGAGTGAAAAAATGATTTTTCAGAGATTGTGCTTTGTGATGAGAGTTAAAAGAGAATACCATAAAGTTTACTGAATTCAAAATATAGTATAATGATTTTTCAGAGATTGTGCTATGTAGTGAGAGTCAAGAGAGAATATTATAAAGATTTTAATTATAATACAAAAAGAGAGTCGTTGGGGTAAAAAATAATGTAGTATAAAGAATGAGGAAAAAGAGAAAATAAATGAGAGTTAACAATATCTATATACTATGTTTTATATTATTAGCGGTAGTTATGGGAAGACGACTATTATTTACATACACACCTTTTTAAAATATGACGTTCAAATTTGAAAAAGTATGCTCCTAAAATCTCTATTCTATTGTCTCCCTCAATCTCTCTTCTCTCTCCTACTCTCTTCCTCCCTACAGTGATTTATTGTCTCTCCCTCTTTCCTAAAATCTGTCCCCCATATTTCTTTCTCTTTCCTAAATTATCGCTCCCAGTACTCAATACATATGAAAACATATTAATCGAGCAAATGACATACTTTTGGTGGAAAGGTATCTTTGTGATATTCATAACCATGTCGGCTGTCCTTGACATCTCGAGCCGTATATCCTTTTCTAATTTTTTTTTTGACATTTGCCAAGTAGATAACTTTTCTAAACCTTCGCTTAATAATGTAGTAGATATAGATTTTTGTTTTATAAATGCATGTAAATTATTTGGATTTTTCAATCGATGTTAATATTCATATGCAAAGAAGCTAAAAAAGAGTTAAATGAATGAACAAAACCATAGATACACCATGTCCTTGAATACATATACAATGACGGGCAGTGATTTCATGCAACGGTTGTATCATAGTATAATGAATCCCCCTCCAATAATGAATCCCCAAAAAAAAAAGGTTTTATTTGAACCCTAGATACGGTCAAAATGAATCCCCCTCCAACAACGAATCTAGATCATTCATTTGGTGAATTTCAAGATCTTAGCCTTTACAAACTCAAAATCATTTTTTTATTTTTTAACATTGTTCATCTAATGATAATAAAGCCATCTAAAAAAGTGGAAAAGAAAAAATCATTCTAAGGCCTAGATCTAAGCATCTTATCAATATGGACGGCCTATGTTAATTGGGCTAAAAAAATGAAATCACTGCCTATGACATGACATAGCCACATGCGATTACAATAGATTCTAATAAATGCAGCACTAAAGGATGAAGGTAGTATTAAAATGGGCCAGCTAGAAACACTGCATAACCTCAACTCGAGATGGAGCCCCCCAGCTTTGGGTCCTTAAGAGCTCTTATGTTTAAACCTTGTCTCATCATTTGTGTGAATGATACATTCTCCTAAATCCACCTTACTGACTCCTCAACTATAATGCCATACCTCATGTCCAACACCCCTACACTGGGACAATTTAAATGTAAAATTTTGTTCAAACCCTAATCCATCAAAAATATGCTTAAAACACATTAAGAAAGTTAATCTACAATTCAAACCTTTTTAAAGGAAAACCTAATGAACCTAGCCACCTGAGCAAGGATAGAAGGACTTGAAAACCGAGAGTGATTCTCAATCTAAAAATTCAAAGTTCGAGTGGAGTAGTTCAAAAGAGAAAGTTCAAGGGATATTTGTCAACATTGTCAAAGAGATTTTAGGTTCCAATCCAAGAGTAAGGGTGATCTATGCCATTTGAAGAGTGTTTGGAGAATGTGAAAGAGGATCACATTCCTAAAGGAATATGAGGACTTCCTCACTGGGTCTAGGGCAAGGTGTTATAAATAAGCACCATCAATCTTCAAAACAAGACGCAAGTCAAAAGAAGATCCCATCCAAACCCCGAAAGTATTCCAAATTTAAAGAAGAGCTGCCAAGTTTCAAGTCTCATCCACCCATTAAAAGCATTTCATGCGGTGGAGAAAAAAAAAAAAGGAAAAAAGAAACCCGAGCAAAAAAAAAGAAAAAAAGGAAAAAAAAAATGCATCCAAAGTATACAAAGCAAAATCCAGTCGCCACCCCCAAGAAAGACAATCCCAAAGAAAAGGAGGCATACAAAATCCAAAACAAAACCGAAGACGCTCAAAATTTCCTAAAAGACAAGAAAATGGTGTCCAATATCTCAAAGAAAATCAAAATCAAGAAGACACTAAAAGTCCGAGTCAAAGTTGGTATAATGCACAAAGCAAGCCAAGAGGCATTAGGAGAATGGGCTGGGGCTTACCAACGAGTTCTATGATGAAGTCTCTACCTCCATTCTCGCCAAAAGAGTAGGGGCTTAAATTCTCCATTGACTTACCCTTTTTTTTCGAAAATAGCTCGGGGCATTGGCAGTAGATTATTGCGGAGCCCTAAGGTGGGGTCTAGGCTTCCATTCTCACCTAAAGCATTAAAAAACCACTAATGATTTCAAAAAATGAGTAGAGGCTCGTCATCCCCACTAAATTACCGGAAAAAAAACCAAGGGGCACTAGTGTGACAAACCATAGGAAAAGATATCTCTAGGTAAGGTAGCCTTGAAAGGACCTCAACCATTTGAACTTAAATTGGAAGTTCAAGAAGTTTTCAAGAACATAATCTTCATGTGCATGCATGTGAACTCCTATTGAGGGCCATCTATGTACATGAACAAGACCTTGGTCCTAGTCATGGTTGGGTCTTGGGTTCTACCAACTAACGTACATGCGATAGCTAGGCTAGCTCGTTTTTTTGGGAAACTATGTTAGCTAATGATGGGTGTGGCCAAAGTGTCATCTCAATGTTACATAGGGCTTTCCATGCAACATATATTTTTTTAGTTCTTAATAAAACGGGTAGGGCCCAACATCCCCACTGATTCACCCGAAAAAGAAAAAAAAAAAAAAAACAAAACAAAGAACTTAAGCAAATATGGGGGCATGGTTAGGCCAAAACAACAAAAAGCAGCCTAGTTGGTCGGTGACTTAACCACACTAGGTTTGATGATGGGTCATGCCTAGCCAGCATGATCATCAAGTGGGTTACATCAGGACCTAAACTAGGTTTTACAATGGCCTGTCTAGCCGGCCGACTGGTTGGCATGCATATGGTGCATGCCAGCCAGATAGCTGCCGATCCAAGAGTTAAAGATCCATGAGATAGATCCCAAGATGGAAAAAACTTCAACCTTCCTCTATATTGGGTAGTATTTAATCCATATTTTCCTCATCTACCTCATATGAGTTGCTAATCTTGGCAATCCTATTTACCCCCATTCCTAGTAACAATCTGATTGACAACTCTATTATCAATCACAAGGAATCACATCACCGGCAAAGGGCAGACAGGCACCATGAACAAACAAAACGAACTATTGGCATCTATTTATCCAAAAAAAAACTATTGCCATCTTGACTAGGGGCTCGGCAGGTTGACCCGACCCCGGTCTAGGTCCGGGTCCATGTTTGGACCTGGCGGGTTGGGTCTCGCATGGACCCTATTAGGTTGTGTCGGTTATTGCTCCCGGTTGACCCAACCCAACCCAATATAAAATATATAAAAAATATATTCTATACAATATATAATTAAATTTTTTATTTTTAAAATTTTGACCTTGGTCGGGTCTGGGTCCTGGTCTAGGTCCATGTAAAATGAATCGGGTCGGGTCCTTGACTTCTCATCAAGCCAAAACAAAGCACCACCACCATTTCTTGATAATTGGAGGAACCTTTATCTTAGAAGAAAATAAAAAATAAAAGACTAATAAATTTTGTCAGGATGCCTTTTCAAGGGATGGTCCCATAGGCAAACCAAAAGACAGAATTGATAGTAAAGCAACTATGCAAGCGAATCTATTATTCTACACATTGAAGCCCAATAATTTATGGGGGAACCTTTTCCATTGTAGAGGCTGTATGTACAGGCTTTTTACTTCCATCCAAGCACCTATGGTTATGGTGGGCCCTTGAATGGATTATCTTTTTCATTGGCACCCATTATTTTTCTAAAAGTTGGCCAACATTGTACTGTGAAAATACCACATGTTTTTGAGTGTTTTTACTACTTCGACCTCATTTCTCTTCTTTACAAGGATATCTAGCAATGAAGTCTTGGCTTTCAAATTACTAATGTCTTATGCTTCTTTACAAAGATTTTATACTTGTACAATTAAATTCAAGAGGATTTCTAGCAATGAAGTCTTTGCTTTCAAATTACCCATGCCACATCCTTATTTACAAAGATTTGATATAAGTATACTTAAATTGAGGTGACATTATATTCTCAAAGCTGATTGATTTCTATGTTTTCGTGAGTAATTTTAGGGATTGTATCCTGTGAGACCATTTATCATTGTTACAAGGAGGTCACATTCACTTCTAGTTATTAGATATAAAATTAGATAGCTTGAGGTGTGTCACAAAGTTTGAGATCTTTTTTTTTTTTTTTTTTAAATATTGAGTCTAGTCAAGGACACGCTTATAACCACTTGATTTAGAATTTAAATAACAAGAGTGATTGTGACCCGTTGTGCTAAAAACAAATTGTTTCTTTGTTTATTTTTCCTTATTGGAATTGTATCCTACAAGACTATTTACCATTATTACAAAGAAGTCACAATGCTATAGAGCATTTAGTTTTGGTAAAGAAAGGTCAAGGTCGCACTTAGTTATTGGGTGAAAAATTTGGCAGCACTGGGAGTGTCACAAAGTTAGAGAATTATTTGGGACTTTGTACCTTCTCAATATAGCACATCACCAATTATCTAATTTTACATCTTATGATTAATAATGATTGTGACTATTGTCCTAAAAAGTAAATGATACTTGCCTACTTATCCCATATAGAATGGAGTAGTGCAATAATGGAGGAACGTATAGAGGAGCATTAGCCAAATAACATGGTAGGTGAAAATCATAATTGTTTCCCGAATTATATTTGTTAATAGGAAAAATTTTGAAGGTTTTTTTGTCTCTTCATGAGAATACTTAGGATGCAATTTAAAATCACCATAAGAGCATTTTTAGAATAACAAAATTGGGTTGTGAGTTTCTAAACATTTAGATCGGACCATCCAAGAATCAGAAAACCTCGGTTCAATTTTCAGATGCTACCGTTCTAAACGTATATAAAATGCATATCAACATTTTTGTTTTTGAGGTTGATTGCTAGGTTGAAAAAGTTACATCCCTTAATTTTGGGATTTTAAAAATATTTTTAAATATACTACAAGATAAGGGTGCACCTCGGCTGGGCCTAGCCGAGTCCAAGCCCCGTCATAGGGTCCGTCAAGCCTTGCTGGGCTTTAGTTTAAGGTGTGCTAGCTTAAAGCGCATGGCTTGGACCTTAGTATAAGGTCCAGCCCACCCTAATTATAGGATTTAATTTTTTATTCAAAATGGAATAAACGGGTTAGACCTTTTCGTCATGGGCTAAGTCCCGGGCCCGCTCATTGGGCAAGTCAGTCCAGGCCTGGTAGCTTAATAGGCCAAGCCGGCCCGCTTAAACGCCTAATATTAGATAGGCTTTTATCCAAGGACTATGCACCCATATAATCTTTTTTGGCCTTTTCTAAAGGGTTTATTCTTAGATATATTTAGCACGTAGATTCTATACTACATGGAACCTCAACTTTCCTCTTTTTGAACACATGGCAATAGGAAAGAGGAAAAATTCATCTCACCTTTTGACCACATGGCAAAGGATCCAGTTTCGATGCGGCCAGCCCGCATATTGTAGAAATGCGGGTTTGATTATAAATATATTTTTTAAATATAATTTGATTTTAATTTTTAAAAATATATAATATCCAACATAAAAATCATGAATATGAAAAATAAAATAAAATTTAAAATAATAATTATATTAAAAAAACATATGGACGGTAAGTTATACTCGTTTTTAGATGGACCACCTATTTGCATCCATCTTTAAGACGAATGCTTTACACGTCTGGACCGCATATTGTAGAAATGCGGTCCAAGCCACATGAAATAATTTTTCATAATTAAAAATTGCAAACTGTTTACACAAGACATGTACCATTTACTCTGGTGTCCATACTGTGCATGCCTACCATACATCACCTAGTGTATGAAAAATGGTCCCCATCGCAAGTACAAGGATACAATATCTATAATGCTTAAAGTAAAGTCTTACTTCAAATCCTTGTTCGGAAAATATTTTGGGTATCGAAAACCTCTATAATGACTCTAAAATCAAATTTCAACACTACCATTGAAATATGAAGCCTAAAAAATTGTATAGATCTTACAGATCTGTGAGCACTTATTTCTAGGGCAAAATGGATGGTCTAAATAATGTGTTATAATATATACTATTTGCAGGCCTTGAAATCCTATGTTTTTAATGGTCAAGGTTGAGATGATTGATTTGAAGGTTCTTTCAATGTCAAAACTACAATTTTTGCTGAGTTTTGGTATGAGACTTGTTTTGATAGGGATGCAACCCTATCAAAACATTTTCCTATTTTAAAAATATGAAGAACTCACACATTTTTCTATGGTATGTAAACTCATTATGCAAAACAAATCTGGCTAGACTCATCTATTTTTAGGCATATCTTAGGCTACATAACATGTACTATTTGTATTAAAAAGTTACAATCACCCATAGTTGTCACATGTAAAATTTAATAGCTTGACGTGTGTCGCATAATATATCCAATAACCAATATTAATTGTAATCTCCTTATATAAAAGGTGCAAGGTCTATTGCTATACTTTTCCAAAAATCTATATTTTGCAAACCTGTCCACCTAGCTCTCGATAGGTTGAATCAGTTAAGTTGTGTAATTTTGTTTTTATTTAAAAAAAATGTTAATAAACAAAATAATTTAACAAATTATATCAATTGATTCTTTGCATCCATCATAAAATAAAAGGTCTATCACATTCACTCTCTCTCCCTATGAACTAGGTATTTTTTTTTGGGCGTCACTTTAAATAATCAAAGTAAGGCACACCTCCAAACTTTGTCATAAGATATAATTTTGGTGTCAAAATGTTTTAGAATGGCCTAAGAATCTATTTTCATATCTAATTATAAAATTTTAAACTAAAAAAAGGGTCAAATCAAGTAGATCTATAAACACGCATGAAAATCTTGAGAATAGACCGTCCAAATAATGTGTTGTAAGATGTATTATTTTTGGTACTTGAATTTATTTTTATTTTTTTTGCTTCCATAATCATATATCTCGATGTTGCAATTATATGGTTTTCCAACATCAAAATAACCTTTTCTTAATAACTTTTGAAATGCAACTTAATTCTATAGTATATGGTGTCAACCTTATATAAACTTTTACCTTTATTTTTTTGATATAGGCTTTATGAAAAAAAAACCTTGTTTCAAAACCTTATCTAAAATACTCTTTCTACATGGGAGAGGAGACGATGGCTTTAAAATTTATTTTCTTTGAAATTACTGATAAAAAAATGTTGCAATTTGGGAATTTATGAGCTCTTGAAAATAGACACTCTAGATAATACGTTACAATATGCATTTAGGTATTGAAATTCTTTTTTCACATTCATAATGTTCGATGTCAACTCGATGGTTTTTCAACACCACAAATACAATTTCCGGTGAGATTGAAACGTGCCTTACTTTTTTCTCGTAGGGCCTCAGCCTTATTTTAACATTTTATTTATTTTTGGACCATATATTGCAAACATAAAATTATCTTGATTTTTTAGGAAATGGTTTGACAGGGCGGCAACCCTCTCAAAGTAAGTAAAGCCCCACCTCATAATTTATAAAAAATTACAATTTCAAGCATTGGAAAACCTTTACATCGATCATCTCGACTTGAATATTATGGATGTGAAAAAAAATTAAGATTTCAAGTTCTAAAAATAATGTATATTATACAAATTATCTAGACCGTTCATTTCGTCCTAAAAATAAGTAAGCATATCCATACATCCTGTACCATTTTTTTAATTTCAAATTATACTGCTGGCGCTCGAAAATAATTTTAGAGGCATCATGAATATTTCATTTTTTGAAAGTGATTTTTGGACGAGGATTCGAGGTGAAACTTTATTTTGTATTTATAAAGCCTAGGCCTTATAGAAACCTCATCCTCTTAACTCATCACTAAGGGTACTTACGATATTTTATTGCAACAGCAATGGTCATTGTGGAGGACGTGCGGCCCGTTGTAGAGGTCACCTCTTTGGCTGGCAAACAGCGACCTTTCGGTGGAGAGAGAGAGAGGCCGGTGCAGTTGATTGATTGATTGATAGAGAGGGAAAGAGTGAGGAGAGAGCGAAGAAGAGAGAGAGTGTGAGGAGAAGAGAGAGAAAGATTTCCGATCGTGAGGTCTCTGAAATCTCTCGTTCACCTTTCACTGCAAAGTAAGGGAACAGGAAAGAAGAAAGGAAGCAAGGAGAAGACTGCCATTGAAATTCTACCTTTTTTTCGAAGTAAGGGAGAGAGCTTTCCCTCTCCTTCCTTTGAATCTCTCCATCTAAATTCTGGTACGACCCCCTGCACCCAATTGCCCCTCTCTCTCACTCTCTTAAAGTGTAGTTTTTGATCGAGTTATTACTGAATAATGGCCCGATTTCTTGAATGAAATGTATAATTTTTGTCTATGCATGACCTTTTGGTGGTTTCTTCATGAAGGCCAACAGATATAATTCTGCAAATTAAATTTATACAGATGAAGGAAACCCTGGTTCCTGTGTTATCATTGTGGCTTCGTGATTGTAGATGTGTTTGTAGGTTGAAAGCCATGTTTCTTGGAATATGGATTCTTTCTTCGTGTCCTTTACCTTTTATCTTTTGATAATCTTTTACATTAATTTTACTGATTTTTGTGGAGATGAAATATGAAAAAAGTGTCTGCGAACATGGGCTCTGCATGTTGAGCGGTGCCGATAGTGGATAGGGGGTCTCAACACTGTAACAAGCCTTATCAGATCCTCAATTTTTTGTATTTTGTGTTTATTTCTTGTAATTTTTTTTTGTATTTTGTTTTTCTGATTAGTTGTCTCAAGAAGATGTAATCAAAGTGATGGCCCATCTAACTTTTTAGTTGCTTGTTTGTTGTAATCAGTGTTTAGAAGATCGCCTCGGCACGTTACTGCGTGGACTTGACCGAGTCCTGTACAAGGCCAAAAAGCCCTAGAAAAATAAAAAATAAAAAAACAATATAAAGACATCATAAGTAAAATAAACTCAAAAGCAACCTTAAAAAGTCCAAATATGCTTAAAATAGTATAAAAAAAAAATTTGCTTTAAAAAAATGATTTATAGTTGGGGACATTTCAAAAATAAAAAATCCAAAAAAAGAAATTATAGGGATTATTCCAAAAAATTACTCACCAATCTATATGAAAAATATCCATTATATCTACAAAAAATTTATTCAACATGCCCATACTTTTTACAATTTTTTTGGATATTTTAAATTCTTTTATGTACCCTGAGTTGTACACACAACTCATAGGGCGAGCCGGAGTTACTCACTCGGACTGGGGTGAGTCCCGTAACACCAGTTCGAATCTTGCTTTTATGAGAATATTATTTTGGATTCTCTGAAACAACTAGCAAATTGCTGCAAAAAATACTTATGATGGTTATCATTATTTGAAAAATTGGAATGTACTTATTTGAAGTTTAACAGCTACTCCTAACTCATTTCGCCATTTATTTTCCATTTCTTTTCATTATAGTTGTTTCACTAGGTGAATGGCAGTGTGATGGGGATTGTGCTTTTTGCCTGGAAATTTTGAATCCTAATCGACATGCATCCCATCCTTTGATGAGGTTGCCCTAGTTCTGTTAATGGTATATGCAAGGCATTTTTCGTATGATACATAGTTCAAACACCTGACTTTGAGATTGAATTTAAGTCCTTTTCATCCATCATCCTTCCATTCCTAGTTACAATAAAAAAATATTCTCATCCTTTTCGATGTAAACTTCCTCCTTTTCCACATTATTCCTCCAATACAAGAAAACACTACACATTAGTCATTAAGAAGCCATTAGGATCTTATATGCTCAGCTTGATACCTAATCAGGTATTGTTACGACATGGTCAGACAAGATTTTGAAGCTCTATGTTTTACGTCACATAAGTAGCTTGTTCACCAGATTGTGGATTTCTGATATCTAAATGTGGAAATTGAAATATTCGGGCTTCAGCTAGCTACATAAGATAAATTTAATTTACTAGAAACTTGATTAGAGCTTATGTTACCTTGTGTGGGTGTAGCCTAGAATCATATTTTTAAGCACTACAGGCACTAATGGTATGAATGCTGAGTCTCACTTTAGCTTTCTTATGTCCATCATGGGAGCTTTCAATCGAACTATAAACTTTCTATATGGTGCTGCATCCTCCTCAATCCTGGCCAAGCCCATGATATCCTCAACCAAATTCATCACCCCATTTCTGCTCCATGGCCAAGCCTTATTAACATGCCCACCTCCTGCCCGAACCTATCACCTGTACCCCTAAACTCATCCCCTAAAGTAGCCCTAATTTGCCTCATTCCCTTAATGCCGTCCAAACCTGACCATAATTTTCACCTTGATCATACCTAGCTCTTCCATATCAGTTTGCCTTCAATCCTACTCTATTAAACTGTAAATTCCTCAATCTATTCGAATTAGGAAATGTTAATACCCCCAACAGTCAGTTGCCTTCATATTTTGTGTGCCATCTCGCATTTCCCACTTGTGTAGCCTAGCCCCCTTGGTCTTACATCAACTGACTTGTCATAAGTGCATCATTCATTTTTGGCAATATCCTATCAACTCGAAAGAAAGCAAGTTGGTAGTGGTATGCTGGTCTTTCCATCCTACAGTGGATGCCTTTCTTTCAATCATTAAGTAAATTTGATTTAATCAAAGAGAATTTACACTCCCGTGAAGGATATATCCTCCAATGAGACATGAAAAACACAAATAAGCTAGCCAGGTTGATGACATGTCTAGAGCAATAAAGGTGTCCTAGAAAACCAATCACCATGGGACATAGAGATCAATGCCCTTGCCAAACGGCTCTACAATATGGTTAAATTTCCTGCACAGATTTGGGATGTAAGAAGGTGGGAGACTTGAATCAAGGAGTCAGCTTATTGTGTTTACTTTTATAAAGGCATGCTGCATCGCCCATCACAATTGAATCCCACAAAGTAAACTACCAGGCCAATAGTTTCAACATAATATATTTATTCTTAGTTGCAAAACCAACAAAACCATTTTATTGCTGAATCACGCTGATAAACAGAGTAAGAGACTATTAGTGCGCTGCGGTTCACACATGTGAAAATAATCAACAAAGGCACCGAGCTAGCAATCGTGCTCATAGGGGAACTATAAAAATTTGGAAAATATATCTCTGTAATTCGATGACCCTTCCCTTGCATGCCATATTGACATCGTTGTCTGTTAGTAATTTGCCACTACACTAGAGTGCTACTCAAATTTAAGGTAAATATGTAGCATAGGTCTAGAATCCAGGTCATATTGACATGGTTTTGATCAATGAGACTGGAAACGACGTCAACACAAAGTTAGAAATTTGGAGGGATGCTCTAGAATCCAAAGGTTTTAAAATTAGCCGGACTAAGACATACTATATGGGATGCAAGTTTAGTAATAAAAGGAGTAGAGACAAGGAAGCAGTTAAGATTGATGGCTAGGAAGTATAAAATATAAAAAAGACCATACTTTCAATATCTTGAGTTGATAATCGAGGAAAATGGAGAGATTGAGGAAGATGTTGCACACAGAATTAGAGCTGGGTGGGCGAAGTGGAGATTTGCAACTGAAATTTAATGTGATCACGACATACCAATGAAGTTGAAGGGCAAGTTCTATAGGACAGCTGTGAGACCAGCTTTGCTCTATAGGGCAGAATGTTGGGCGGATAAAAAACAATATACCCATAGAATGAGTGTAGAGGAGATGAGGATGTTGAGATGGATGAGCGGCAAGACAAGAAGGAATAAAATTCAAAATGAATCCATTTGAGAGAATTTAGGTGTGACACCAATAGGCAAGAAGATGAGAGAGAGTAGATTTAGGTGGGCTGGCCATGTGTGGCACCGACCAAGTACATCACCCATTAGGAGGTGTGAGTTACTTTAAGTAGAAGGACTAAAAAGGGCAAGGGGTAGGCCCAAGAGGACGTGGTTGCAAGTAGTCTGAAAAGATATGGGGACTTATGGCCTCACTGAGGGTATGACGTTTAATAGAGCAGAATGGCGAACCAAGATTTGTGTAGCCGACTCCAATTAATTGGGAAAGGCTATGATGATGATGATGTAACATAGGTCTTTTATGCAATTCTTTAGCCTATATATGATATAAGTCAACATATTCCTTAAAAAAAAATGTAGCATAGGTCTTTTAGATTGTGACAGCTTTTCCCTATCAGTATTAAATGATTTGGCTTTGATGTCACAGTTCTTGTTTCTCGAATGGTTATGGGCACATAGTTCAAAGTTCATAAATGAAGAAACTTTGTCAGCCTTATAAAAAGATCGAGTCTTCATACCATGATTGCTTTCCTCGAACTTGATAATACTTCAGTTAAAAGTGAATTGAGCATTTGTGAAATAAATTAGAATGACCAGTCCATGCATCCAGTGCTAGTTCACAACTTGCAAACAAATCCTCATTACCTAGTATCAAAGCACTTCATTAGTAGGCACCAGTTAACAACATAGGTCTTTCTTGGGAACCAGCTTCTATGCTTCATGATTTTACCTGACCTCTCACTGCCTTCATGCTGATTGCATAGAGAAAGTGCTACTTGTTTTTGATTCCCAGATCAGACATTCATCATTAAGCTTTGAGGGTGACTAATTTTTCTCATCACCCTCATTGTAGGACTAACATTTACCAGTTTAACCTTTAGTAGCATTTAGCAACAAACTTAGGTGGAGGCTATATGATATCCACAAGTCTGAAATGAGTAATGTTTCAGACCTCGATTAAGTCTTGGGTGGGGCCTCTGTCTAGCCACTTATCATATTAAAGTTTAGCTCTTATGGATGCAGAAGACGAGCATCTGCAGTGTATCTGGTGGCATTAGATCCTTTCCCGCAGCAAAGAAAAGGTGGGCACAGCCCTTCAAGTTGATTACCCCCACCACAAAGTATCCTGACCACCACGAAACCGTGGAGAATTAGAGACTGAAGAGAAGTCCATCAATAAGGCTAAACTCCCTCGTTCAAGAAAGTTGGCGAAGGAGGAATTTGAAATCTTACTTGCCATATGGGGTTTGAACTTTATACTGCTGAAGACAGGTACAGACCACTGACAAGGCAATTTGATGGAAAACTAATCAGAAGGCTAGGAAAAATTACTGTTGTTGACAAGATTATTTAGGGTGAAATATATATGGAGTCTAAGAGAGAGATTAGAGACAGATTCTTACAAGCTTAACAGTCCTCGTTCCAAAAGCATATAAAAGGAGAAGTTGGAAGGCTTAGTTTTCATGCTTTGTAGTCCCTAAATAATTTGTTGAGATTCCTCCATGGTCGTCCAAACATTTGTGCAGCTCTTGAAAACTCTTATAAGCTGGACCTTAAATTGGATTTCCTCAAGCAGATGCCACATAGGCTCTAGAGGATATGCTTGGTTGAGTGCTCTCACAGCCATGCACAAACCAGTGGGTCTATTTAGGTCAAGCAAATTTCATGATATTGGCTGCAATTGTGATGGTCACTTGTATCTCTTCGTTGACTGTACAAGGGACCAAATGATCCGTTGGAACTGGGAATGGCTGTATTCCAGTGGTGTTGTTTCCCTTTGTAGGAGAGTGTAGTTTGTATTGGGGCTAAAAATATTAATTTCCTTTCGCTTGAACTATCCATAGTCTAGTTTGAGACCCATAAGGAGTTACATTGTCTTGTTTATTCCATGAGCTTTCATCTCTGGATATCGATGCAATGAGATGAAATGGATTGAACAGTGCCTCAACTCATCTGACATTCCTCTTAGGGATGAACCTATTTTTTTACTATAGAAATTTATCAAATCACACCTAGGAGTTGAATAATTTAATATCGCATCCTTGTTTTTTGTTGCAATTAAAAATAGCCTATCATTATTTTGATCAAATTTCAAATAGCCATCAAATGAAACATCATTATTGGTTCTGAAATTTATCAAATCATACCTGTGATCAAATGTTTAATAGTTCAACTTTTAGGTGTGATTTGATAAATATGTCTAGTAATAGTTGTATTCATCCTTGAGGGGAGTGTGAGATGAGTTGAGGCACTATTCAATCTATTTGATCTCATTGTGTTGAGTACGCAAAGATGGAAACTTGGAGCAAACAAGACAGTTGAACTCCGCATTAGTCTCAAACCAGACTAGGAATAGAAGTTCAAGTGAAAGGAAATGAATTTTTGCCCCACTACAAGCTACCCTCTCCTACAAAGAGAGAAAACATCACTGACCTACACCCATCCCCAATTCCAATGGATCATTCAGCCGCTTAAATAGTTCAACTTTTAACTTTATAATTATTGTGATGATTATTCTTATTATTATTATTATTATTATTATTATTATTATTATTATTATTATTATTATGATGATGATGATAGTTGTGGTGGTGGTGATTAGTTGTAGTAGTAGTAGTACTACTACTACTAATACTAATAATAAATAATTATTATTATTATTATCACTAATAGTGGTGCTGGTGGTGGCGGGCTGAATATTATTATTCTTGTAGAGAATGGTTGCTTTTTGCTTATGGTGGGAACAATTTCATTGGGAAGCCCATAAATCCTTGTGATGTTTCTTATTCTGTGAGTAAAATTGATTTAAGTGTATCTTAAATTTCTCTTTTCTTAGGAACAATAAAGCTGAATTGCTTGATGAAACTGAAAAAACAAAACATAAGCCCATAGGGTGCATATCTCCCATTTTCAGGGCTTGAATTGTATTTGTTGTTTGCTTTGCAATTTTCTCATCTACACAACCTAGTTTAATTTTTCTTCTCGAGAACATCATGACCAACTGGGATCAAGCAAAAAAGTGGTTGGCATTCAGATCCTTTGTTTATTTATTTATTTATTTTGTTTTTCTTCTGTATTGGTAGGTGGGCAAGGGGTTGAGGGAAGGAAGGTGAACTTGGTTAGCACAAGAGAGATGTGAACTTAATGCATTGTCACCAGTTGAACCAAAACCCTAGCTGACCTGTTGCTATTAAGCTCCATTGGTGTAATTTGGAGATTAGTTTTCTTTAGTTGTTTAAGAGGGATTGGAAGATAATATATTGATTTGCCCAATACCTTATATACGGTTTATAACAGTTTCCTTAACCATTGACGAATCACCTAAATACTCGTAGAATGTTTGCATGCTAGAGAAATAGGTTGTACTCCCCATGATTACTGGAATCTTCCACCCCAAGTGGTGATTCTGCTCTGGAATCTTGCTTTGGTGATCTGTACAAGGTATCTTCATCAAATGTCATTTCTGTAATTTAAGATTCTAGGTCCCCAGTATTTAGGAATCTTGATTCCCAAGTTATTTGGAATCCATATTTCATAGTGTCAAGCCCTAGGCACCGAACCATGATTTGACCAGCATAGAGATCAAAACTTCTATAACATGGAATCGATATTCCGATGCAAATGTCTAGAGTTATTAAGTTATTAACATAGTACCATACTATTGTCTTTTGCAGATAAGTATCGATCGGCAAGCTGGATTCTAATTGGAGAACCCAAAATAAAATTATTTTTAAAAATTTATTATCGTTTAATCAAGTAATTGTACTTTCTTTATTCAATGAAAGTAATTGTACTTTCTTTATTCTAATACTTAGGCCTGTTATGGGCACACGAGGACCTTGATTCAAATACTAGTGGGGAGCCTTGATAAAGGGCACTCAATACATAGATTTCAATGCTAGGGGAACCCTTGTTTAGGGCAGACAAGGCCTTGATTCCAATGCTAAGGGAATACTGACTTGGAGAGCCCTTGTTTAGGGCACTTGAGGGCCTCGATTCTAAAAGTAGGGACCCTAGTTAAGGGCACCCAATACATTGATTCCAGTCTTAAGGGATTCTTGGTTAAGGATATTATAGAACCTTGTCATAAGAAACCTGTTCCTCAGTAATTTCTAGCACAGACCCAAATGATTGGGGGCACGATTCCCAAAAGGTTGGGATCTTGATCCTCAAAGAGTTGGCTATTGGCTTTTGAGATATGCATTGTACGAACGACGCTTCCTCCCGTAGCAATCGTCTAGGTTCTCATGTTTCCTCACTTCCGATTCTTAAATTGCTTCACATAACTCCCTTTAAAATGAAACTGCATGATTTTCTTCTTTTTGAAGGTAAAAATTATTCACTCCAGCTAGACCAAGTCTCACTCCAACTAAGCATGAATTAAAAGTGTTAGGGTTGCAGTACGAACCTTTTCAGAGGGCCCCTTGATGTTTGACTTCTTATGTGGTGTCTTTGTTGGAAGGATGAAATGAGCCCTCATTTCTTTTGTGAAATAAGAGCTGGTTTGAACTGCCTCGAGAAAACCCATGAAAATTTTAAAGGTCTCCAAAGGATGTATGAATCTCTGAAATTTTGAGCTCTATCATCAGGTTAGAGCACTAGTGGGTGTGGGACAGACGACACCATGCAAATGATATTCTTTTTTGCAGGATCTATATACTTATCTGCTAGGATTAGGTTGGTTAGAAAGTAGGATGCAGTGCCTATCCTTTACTCTATTAGTTATTTTCTTTCGATGGAAAGAGGTAAAGTTTGTAGTCTTTTTGGGAAAAGTTTGTAGTCTTTTTGGGTATAACATGAGATGGGGGCCGATGGTTGGGATTAGAGGCTTGTCTTCGGTTTTTCATAAATATGAGGTTTTTCACAGTGCAAAAGGGGAGAAGAAGTTGAGTAATTTTAGTCTCATCAAGGGACCTTTTTCTTGGGGGAGGGTTTAGACTACCTTTGAGGCCTTGAGAGAGGGCATATTCTCTCACCCTTCTTTCTTTTTCTGATTATTTTTTTTTTCTCCCACCTTGCATCAAGAGACTTCGAATTCGTTGCTGATGTTTGCTATGTTCTTTGAGAGGGATGGAACACTAGTGCTGCCTGGTGAGTTCTACGATTATGTTAGAGAACTAGCAAATGTTAAGCAATGTTAATCGACCAGATGAGGAGACAGGTGTTGTAAGTTCATGTGTCAGTTTTGAGTATTTCATGATGTCAATTCATAATCTCTTTTTGTGCTTACAAAGATGAATCTCTTCATTCAGCCATCTGGATTACATCATCATGTAAATAATAATTTATTCTCCGGATGTGGATCCCAGTTATTCAACTGGTAATTATGGAAAGATATCTAAATCATGGTTTTGCATTTCATGCAATTTCAGACACATTCACAAGTTTTGTGTTGTAAAATGTATGGCGCTGCCTGGGAAGGAAAACAAAAGTATACGCACACAAATTCATGTCTCTTGAAATATATATACATGGTTGCGTTTTAGGAATTGGATATTATTTATTTTTGTTGAATATTTCTTCACTGCCCCAGAAGTTTGAGGACTGGGATATTCATTATTCACTGTGAAACATTGAGCTTTCTCATCCAGAAGTCCCAGTCTTGCACATGCAGATGTTGAGGAAATAATGCAGCTCTACCACCACCCTTACTCTCTGGACAGTCAAAAAGTGCGGCTGGCATTGGAGGAGAGAGGCATAGACTACACTTCGTATCAGGTTAATCCTCTCAAAGCCAGAAATATGGATGCCACATTTTTCCGCTTGAACCCATCAGCAAAACTTCCAGTTTTCAGGAATGGTGAATGTGTCATCTATGAAACCCTCGAGATAATCCGGTACATCTCAACAGCCTTGCTTTTATAAATTTACAGTTACGAAAAGTGTACTTGTTCATCCTTGTCTATTCAAATGATGGAGGATGAAAGGATGATCCACCATTATGGTCGTGTCCTATTCTGGTGGGTCTCACTCTTATTCACCCATCATCGTTTTGAATTGATGATGCTGATACCCAATGGAGTATGTTTCCTTAATTTTCCAATGGGTTAGAATGTACTTTTCCCTTATAGTTTCCTTTTCCCTGCTAGAGTCATTGAAGGCAGGAGTGTTCTGTGTTTGCTTAGGTACATCGAGAGGATTGTGGAGTCCACTCAAGGCTTCTGTGAGGACTCGAATCAAGAAAAAGTTGAGGAATGGATGAAAAAAATACAAGCTTGGAGTGCCAAAACATTCACCCTGGCCCACATCCCTGACAAACACAGGCTATTTGTGTCAAGGTTCACGCGAAGGGTGGTAATTGCGCGAATGGCCGAATCTCCTGATCTCGCGAGCCTCTACCACATGAAGCTTCGTGAGGCTTACGAGACTGAGGAGAAGCTCAAGGATGCTGCTCTTGTGAGAAGGAGCGAGGAGCAGCTTGACCATCTTCTCGATGAGGTTGAGAGGCAGCTGAGAGAGACACATTTTCTTTGTGGGGATGCGTTCTCGATGGCTGATGCTATGTTTGTTCCTGTGCTTGCACGCATAGAGCTCTTGGGCCTTGGAGAAAAGTATATCAGTTGCAGGCCCGGGATTGAGGAGTACTGGAAGGTAGTCAAGTCGAGGCATAGTTATAGGGTGGTAATTGGTAAGTTCTTCTCAGGGTGGAGGAAGTATAAAACCCTGTTCAGTACCTTCAGCATTGTGTTCATAAGGAATGTGCTGAAAAGGTATTGATTTGGATTCGGCCCGAATGCAATCCGTATTCAAGCATAATGTTTGAATGGTTGTTGAATGTGGAGAGCAGTGAGATGCTGTGCAAAAGAGTGTACAGTGAGGCTCTCGTGGGAAGATGCTGCCCATGTCCGATGTAATAATGTAGTATGAGATTGTGACTGTAAACTAAATAAACGTTGAATGCATTCTTTCTAGGAAGGCAGTGTTTTGAAGTGGATGGGCAATAGTAGGTTCCTCTGTCTCTCTCTTTCCCTCCCTCTATATATGTATATGAAAAATGGATGGATAAGGCTGCAGCCCTAGCTAAGTAAGTCTAAGTAAGTCAAGCATTGGAAAACCTTAACATCGATCATCGCCGCTTTGAAGATCATGGTTGTAGGATTTCAAGCTTTAAAAAATAGTGTATATTTTGAACATTATGGTTGTAGGAGTTTAAACTTTAAAAAGAGTGTATATTTTAATAAATTTTTTAGATTGACCATTTCGCCCTAAAGATAAGTGTTTATGGATCCGCAAGATCTATATTATTGTTTTAGTTTCAAGATCTATATTATTGTTTTAGTTTCAAATTTTGTTTTCGGTGCAGAAAATTTATTTTAGAGCCATCATTGCATTTCCTTTGTTGAAAGTGCTATATCTTCAGGCTATCTCACAAAGATTTCAAGTATAAAAATCACATTTCTCAATGAAGGTGTGCTTTACTTTGATAGTTTAGAGCCTCGGCCTTATACAAAGTGTGCTCTACCGTAAGACCTCTACTTTTTGATTGTCTGGAGCCTCAGCTTTATACAAAGGGCCCGTACGATAAGACCTCTAAGTTTGATACAAGGATAAAGCTGTAATGGACAATAATAGAGGTTCTTTCTAACTGTCGAAGCTATAATGGACGATAGTCTTTTTTCTACAAATTGTTTTAAGTTCAAATTTTAGTTGTATATATTTAAGAGAAATGATTCTATAGGACCCTCTGCCACCCATGTATGTAGGATTTTTGAAGGATCATCGTTAAAGTTGGTACATATTTTAAAAAAAATCAAGTCTCACATCTATATGATAACTTTTCTAAAGATGTGTGTCAACTTTAATGGTGATATTTTGAAGTCCTACACACGTAGATAGGGGAGGGTCTTATAGGATTATTACTCTATATTTAATATTATTGCGCATCATATAAAAAAATTTCCCCATTATTTAAAAGGGTGCGGTTTGTGTTGAGCCGAAGCTCTAAACAATCAAAGGAAAGCGCACATTTAAATAGTATCGAGAAATGTGGTTTCAATATTAGAAATCATTGTGATAGCTTTAAAATCTATTTTCATCTTGAATTATAAAATTTAATGTTTCAAAAATAGTGTAGATCGAGCAAATCTATGAAAATTTGTAAATCTTGAAAATTGACGGTAAAAAAATGTGTTACAAGAAACACTATTTCCAAAACTTGAAATCCATTTTTTTTCTCATGTCCAACCATCTTGATGCTGAGATAATCAATTTGAGGATATTTGGGCATCAAAACAACCTCTTCTATTGAAATTTTTTAGGTGGGCTCTAACTTGATTGTATATAAACTTTTTTCCATTTAAAATTTTCATTTTAGGAGTAATTTGGTTATTTAAATTGAAAAAATAATGTATATCTGTTATATTTATCGTTATTATGGGATTACCTCAAAGTTTTTGTTATGCATCTATAGCGGTGTTTTTTCAACATCATCACACTTTAAAAAACCGACGTGTTCAAAATTTTAGTTTTTCAAAAACTGAAAATTAATAATTTTTGGATTTTAAAAATTCAAATATATATATATTTTCTCTCACCTTTTAAAAAAATTGAATTGCCTATTTTTTATTTTTCAAAAACTGAAATGTTCAAAATTTTCACATGAGAGAGAGAGAGAGGCGATAGAGAGAGAAAGAGTTGGATTAGAGAGAGATGGGTTAAATAGAGAGAGCGTTTTCACTAACTTCCACCCTAGTTATTTGGTTGTTCAAAAACCGATAAAGAAGCTAATTTCAATTTTTGAACAATCGAAAATAGGCAGGGCTTGTTTAAACTTCAGGTTTCATCTTTTGGTGATCCACTGGTCCACCTTCTCTTCTCTGTGAATTTCTCTCTCTCTCTCTCTTACCTCTCTCACAAGAAAACCTATTCCTTAGATTTGGTTACAAGATTTTCGATGGATTATAACTTCATTTGATGGATTTCAAATCTGTAGTGAAGGTATGCATAAAATGATTTGTTTTTTGATTTTATAAGTTTACATTGTATAAGATTATGATTTAGGGTTTCATACTTGAGTAGAAGAGGTCGATTTAGGGTTTATTTGATGGATTTCACAATTCCATAAGTACATCAATTTGTTTGAGTGACATTTGGGGTTTTTAAGATGTGTAAATTTTGGGGGTTTTTAAGAACAGTAAATTTGGGGTTATTTTTAGAACTTTGAAATTTATACATTAGTTATTGAGTTAAGTTTTTTTTTTTTTTTTGTATAAGAATTTAAAATTTTGGGGTTTTTGAGAACTACAAATTTGGGAGGTTTTCTAGAACGCGAAAATTTTACAAGAGGTTGTATTGAGGTGATTACTTTTTTTTAGTGACTGTGAGAACATTCACAGAACTGTGATTGAATGCTTTGTTTTTAGAACTCTAAATTTGATGTGTTGCTTTGTATTGAATGCTTGGCAGATTTTACATTATATTGTATTGTGTTAACTTTGATACTCTTAGATAATTTTAAGTACAAATTTGTGATAGATTTAGTGATATCTTAGGAAAGGGTTGATTTATCTTGCTGATAGATTGAGTAGCTTAAAAATGAAAGTTTGTACGTGATTTATGATTCAAGTACAGATTTACGTTTAACATTTTGCAAATGCTTGTGGTTTTAGGAGTACATAGGAAATAAATAGCTTTATGCATACATGCTTCAATGTTTTGGATAGAATAATTCGTGATTAGATTTATTTGAGAGCTCATTCGATATGTAAACTTGTGATAACTTATTTGGAGGTTTAATCTGTGTGACTTAGCATTGTTTCATAGTGTACTACTAAAAAAGTCAATTAATCAATAAACAACAAAAAGCAATAAATATTAAAATAAACACAAAATAAACAATAAATATTAACACAAACAAACAAGTTGAACAATATTTAGCCAAAACAACAAATACAATATAGTGTAGTACTATATATATTAATACATCATTATTAATACAAACAACAAATATTAATACAAACAACAAATATTAATACAAACAACAAATATTAATACAAACAACAAATATTAATGTGAATAACAAAACATTATACAAATAAACAAATTCAACAATATTTTTCAAATATTATTTATTAATCAACAATACACAACAAATAGTAATACACAAATATAATATTGCATTAATTGTAATAAAATTAATCAATAGTATAAGGCAACAGTAAGAGAGGTACCAATCACAACCAAACGAGAGCCAATCTCTTTGACTTTGTGAGATACTGTATTGGGGGACAGAAAAGTGTGTAGGATACTATAATGGGGGACACAATTTTTTTATAACCCTAATATATATATAAAAAAGCTCTTTTATGCTCATATCTTTAGTGTTTTCGCGAGGAAATTATCGGTTATTCAAAAATCTAGAATTCTAAATTTTTGGCTCTTCAAAAGCCAAAAATTTAAAATTTTCTGTTTTTGAACAACCAAAAATCCAACAAATTCGATCATTCAAAAACCAAAAATGGGTAAAGCAGACTTTTTTTAAAAAAATTTGCTATGAAGTGAAAATAACGGACATTCCAGTAATAACAGAAACTATTTGGTATTTTGGTGGATGCAAATAGGCGGTCCATCTAAAAATAGTTGAAACTCATGGTATAATTTTTTTATTTATAAAATTACTATTTTAATTTTAAAATAGTTGAACCTCACAGCCCAATTTTTATTTATAAAATTACTATTTTCATTTATAAAATCTATTTATTTTTTCGTATTCACAATCTTCATGTTAGATATAATATGTCATTAAAAATTAGTCAAAAAATCCATTTCAAAAATAAATTTTTAAGAGGGAGGTCATTTCTACATGGACTCCTATAAACTGTCCTATAACAAAACCACTTCAAAAAAACCATGTTGATGGTATTTGATGGATCTCAAATATTGCACACACTTTATTCATCCTGATAATGAATCCCAAAAAACTAAAATTCAATTTGCACTTCAAATATAGTGAAAAAGAATCCCTTCTAATAATAAATCTAGACCATTTATTTGGACATTTAAGTGTGCAAGCTCTATCCGATCGAACGTAGACCTTATCTAAACTCCACCCAACCCAAAACTGAACTTTTAACCCAAACTATTACACTGTCAAAACACATTTTATGAGCTCTCTTTAAGTTTCATTTATTACATCTTTTAGTTTCATTCCATCTTAAAACCCTTCATTGAAACCCTCCCAATTTGGGTTTGATTAATGGTATTCATCAGCTTTTCGGTACACTAGCTTTCTTTAAATCTCATTTATTGTTTACTTAGGGGCCGTTTGTGTAGGTGTAAATCTAGGGGCCCTTTGGGTAGGTGTAAATCTTTATTTAGGAGACGTTTGGGCACCTATAAATCTATTAAATGAGAACATATCAGAGGGGCGTTTGAATACATGTAAATCTATTACATAAAAACAAATTACAAAAAATATAAAATTTATAGGTACATTTTAATAATAAAAAAATAAAAATAAAATTTTCGAGATTTTCCAAAATCCCATAAAAGTGATAAGAGTCATAAAACCATTACACACCGGGAGGGCTAAAAAATCTATCACGCCTTCAGCGGCTAATTTCTAATAAAAACGAAAGCTCGCCTCCCTCTTTCTCTATCTACCCAACCCTACATCTTCTCTCTCTAACCAAACCTTCTCTCTGCCCATGGCTTTCTCTCTCTACCCAACCCTAGTCTCCGTCTTCTCTCTCGAACCAACCCTTCTCTCTGTCTTCTCTCTCTACCCATGGCTCTCGCGGCTCCCACCTCCTCCTCCTCGTTACCCGAAGGAGACGCAGAGCCGGAGCCCTCTCTCTCTTCGCCCTAGAAAACCTCCTGATCCATGGACCCATGTAGAGATGGTTCTTGTGTCTCAACAACATGTCGCGGAGCTCTTTGCTCGGGCCTTGTATTCCACGAAGAAGTTTAGGAGGGATCCATCATCTGAGTCCTAGAGGGATTGTAAGGGTAAGCTCTTCTTTTGGGGAGTTTTGATGTAAGACCTTTTGGAGATGGGTTTTGTTGGTTTAGGGGCCTTTACTTGAGTAGCTAAGTTTATGGGAATTAATGAAGGATAGCGGCAGATAAGCCATGGTCTTCTCCCTGTGACTGTTGCTTTAACGGATACTCCATACTCCAGCCTAGAAAACCCTCTCGCCCTAGAAATCCCCCTGGTTCGTGGACATATTCACAGCTTGCAGGGCAAATAGTGTTCCTGAATTTGGTTAGTTGCAGGGCAAATATTGTTGCCATTTGTCGAGGCATTTTTGGATTCTCAATCAAGTGTAGGTGATGCCAGCCAATAGGCTCGAAGGCAATGGTTTAAAAAACGGACAGGAGACTCGGATCGGGCTCCCAAAAAACCGATTCGAATCGGCGATTAGGATCTGGAATCGGTCATAATAGGGTTTAAAAAATCAAATCGAGGATCGAGTTCTTTGTCTACATTTTTTAGTATAAATATAATTATTTATTAAAATAACAAAATAAATATTTAAAATTTGGGATCCAAATGACATAAACATAGTTTTTAAGGGAAAATCACAAAAAACCTCCGAGATCATTCTCTCTATACAACTTGGTTCCAACTTAAGTTTTTCTCTCACTTTTTTTTCAAAAAGTCACTTTCTATACAAATACCCTCCAAGAGAAATTTTTTAAGCAAAAGTATCCTTCTTGTCCATATAAATCAATTTGGCCATATTTGACCTTGACTTTCAGCGTTCATTGCAAAAGCGAACCACTGCAGTGTCAAAGCGCATGGTCCATTGCTAGAGCACACATGCACAGTATTGGAATGTTGCGACTCCAGAGTGTTATATTGCCGAAGCGTATTTACATAGTGCCGCAGCATATGATCCACTGTCGAAGCGTACATAGACAGTGTTGGAGTGCTGTGACTCCATAGTATTGCACTGCTGGAGCGCACTTATACAGTGTAGGAGCGCATCATTTACTATCGGAGCGCACATACACAGTGTCGAGGCGTTGACTCCAAATTCCACTGTCATAGCGCACTTGCACAGTGCCAGAGTGCATGATCCACTGCCGGAGCACACATAGAGAGTGCCAGAGTGCTGTGACTCCATAGTGTTGTGCTGTTGGAGAGCACTTACACAGTGTCGGAGTGCACATCTACTGCTAGAGCACACACATAGTGCCGCTGTCGAAACACATTTACACAGTATCAGAGCGTATGATTCACTGTCGAAACACACATAAACAGTGCTGGAGCGCTGTGACTCTAGATTGTTGCATTGCTGGAGCGCATTTACACCGTATCGAAATGCACTTACACATAAAAAATAGGCATGAATAAGGTAAAAGTAAAAGAGAATAATTTAGGAATTTGTTTTAATTTTATTAGTTACGGATATTTGCATAGAAAGTGTATTCACATGGAAATGGTAGTCTTGGTTTTTTTTTTTTTAAGGTTTGCTCGGTTGTGTTGCGATAAAGCTATTGCAGGCCATAAAACTACTGCATGATACTTCCCTCTGTATGTATAGGAACCTTTGCGACGCCGACTAACGAAATTGTACGGTAATTGCATAGGCCGTCCATTTAATTTGGACGAGATGGACGGCATAGATAAAGGGTTTTCATTATTAACAAGGAAAAATAAAAAAAAAAAAAAATGAAAGGGAGAGATTTTCAGACGTTCTCTTTCCCTCTAAACTCCCTCTCGCTACCCGTCTTTATCCTCTCTCTCTCGTCGCATTTATTCTCTTTTCTTGTTAAATTTTCAGAGACGCTCCCTACCTGTCTCCTCTTTCCCTCTTTCTCTCTCGACCCCTTCCTTTTCCCAGGAGCCTTGTTCATCTCTCTCCCTTTCCATATCAATCCCTCACTTTTCTGCGAAGAATCCCTCTCCATTCACTCCTTCTGCCTGCTGCCTGCTGCCTGCTGCCTGTGGTTGCCATCGCTCGGCCTCTCGCAACCACTAAATTTCAGTGTGAGAGAAACCCAGAGGACTCATTTTTCAGCGATAGGGCGACGAAATTGGTGAGTAACAAAATCTTTTGTTTTTAATTTATAGTCTGTAGATCACCAGAAAAACCCTAAATTCGAATTGGAAACTTTATTCTCTGAGCAAAACAAAAAATAATCCTGCTGAATTCAGTTCTTTAACAGAAAAATTCAACCGTATTTGGCTAATTTACATTCAGTAAATCACAATATTGCTTCAACCCTAACCATATATTTATTTGTGAATTTATTAACGATTCATGAGTTGGCTAAAACCCAACTCATGAATGGTTAATAAACTCCAACATTAAATTGTACGTTCTTCTTTGATGGTTAAATCAAATTTGTGAATAGACTGCAAATCGAAATTTGTGAATAAAACCCCATGGTTTACAGTGCCAGGCATCAAATCGGTGCCTAGAAAACAGTATCTTTGTTTTAAATTACCCAACAATGCCTCATTAAATCCAAAAATGGTTAGTAAAAAGTGAAAACCACAGTAAAGGCTAAGAAAAAATATATATGTGCGTCAAAAAATATTCTGTGGTTTCGGAGAAAATTGGTGATTTCAGTAAATCACAGTGAAAGATAAGTATGTGATCTAATGGTAATACTAATTTTTCAAGAGAGATCATCTATTAATTTTGTGATTGTATCATTTCGTGAATCATATATAGAATATTAGCATTCCAAAAAATGCCGGGTGTCACAGCAGCCCAGCTCCTAGGTGGGCAGGCGCCCATAACCTAGGCAGCCCAGTAAAATAACCTAAAATCCAAGGAATCCAGGGAAATCACATGGAATTCACAAAAATCTAGTTTCTTGATGTTTTACTCGAAGGGGATTGAAATGAACCTAAAACTTACTATTTTCCTCTTTTATTTTTGTAAAAGAACCCAACCCAAGTACCTAGGCTGGGTGCTCTGGGTGGTCCTCCTTTGGAACTTCAATATTATTTCTTAATAATAATAATTTTTTTCTTGATTGATTTGTTGCTAAAACAATAACTCTGCAAAACAAATAAAACAATGTGAATGAAACAGATTTTTTCAGGTACTTTTTTGTCAATCAATAAATAAATATCTAATAAAACTTATGACAAAATTATAGACCAAAATGGACAAAGATGATAAGTATTATTTTTTCAATGGCCATTGTTCTTTTAGCGACAATTTCTTACAATACTCTGCTGTACCTTCAATACATAAAAACCACCAAGATTCTTTGATTTGGGGTTTTCATGTTTTGACCTCTATTTTCTTCAGGTATGTACATTACTTGTTCAAAACGGGAGCACATACTTATTTGTAGTTCAGTTGAAGAATGGGCTTGTACCAAAATTTTAATTCCTGATGTAGATCATGTTGGAAATACTAAACAAATGTTTTTCTTTTTATGGAATGTTTATTTGTATGTAAATGTGCCAACAGGTAATACTATTAGTTTTTACATATGTTATGCTTTTGCACTGTTTATGAGCATCCTGTTGCAATTATAGGCTTCACATGTTAAACATGCAAATGCAACAAATAGAATTCCTATGGAGTCTAGATACTTAATATCATGGAAGAGATCCAAGGTTGGTGAAGAGGTTTTATCACCTTATCATGTGTTATGGTGAAGATAAGAATGAGGGGGCACATTTTTGTGAGAGATTTAAGGTCTTTCTAGCATCCTTGATAGGAACTCAACACGTAGAATTGCATTGTTAGATCTCACTTTGTACAATTACATTGCTCAATATTTCAGGTATAGTTGGTTGTCCTTGGCAATGGACACCTTTTGTCATGGTAAATATATGGTGTGGAAATTGATATACCAATTTATATCACTGATATGTTTGTCTATATGGTGCACCCACAGAATTATCAACATATATTACCAAGATATCAGTGTATGATTAATTTCTTGCTAATATATACATTGAATATCAGTGTATGTATGGTGTATAAACTGATATGTCAGATTATATCACTAATATATATATATATATATATATATATATATATATATATATATATATATATATATATATATATATATATATATATATATATATATATATATATAAAGCAATGATGCAATGCAACGGTTGTATCATAGTATAATGCAACGACACTTCTAGAAAACCATGTTTGTGGTATGTATGACCCAAAATTTTGCAGACACACTCTTTTCATCTCAATAATCAATCTCAAAAAAAAAAGAAGTTCAATTTGAACCCTAGATATAGTCAAGATGAGTCCCTTCCAAAAACGTATCTAGACCATTCATTTGGTGAATTTCAAGATCTTAGCCTTTATAAACTTAAAATCATTTTTTTCTTTTTTAACATTATTCATCTAATGATAATAAGCCATCCAAAAAAATTGGAAATGAAAAATCCTTCTAAGGCCTAGATCTAAGCATCTCACTAAAATGAATGGCCTATGTTAATTGGGATGAAAAAATACTTTCTAGGTTGTGTTTTCTTTTTTGTGATTGTTCATTAGAATGAAAAGAGTGTATATTTCAAAATTTGGATCAAACAAATGGCCATAACATGGTTTTTGAAGGTTGTTGCATTATACTACTATACAACCGTTGCATGAAATCATTGCTCATATATATATATATATATATATATATGCTAACCATTTGAAATGGCATACAAGCTAGGTGTTAGAGGAAGGTGATTTACACATTTTCTATTGTTGCGGTGTTATGATCTGTAGAACTTATTAGTTTTCGCCCTTTCTAGGTTGTGGGTTACGATCTTGTAGTCTTAATTTGTTAAAAGCTCTGGATTCATGGAAAACTTGGGTTTGTTGTGTTCTAATTGATAATTTCTTGACCAATGTTGTCTGTTGTGTTTCAACTTATCGAAGTTTCTAACAACTGGTTGAATACTTTCAATTGCTTGATCTTCAGAGCATCAATTTTAGCCTCACTACTAACAAATTTTTTCCTCTCTCCTAGTTCCACTTCTCTCTGTCTTTCTCTCTATGCAAATCCCTGCAAAAACCCCAATTTCCTTGGCTTCCCAATCTCTGCAAATCCCTGTGAAACCCCTAATCTCTGAGACCCTGTAATCTCTCTCTCTCTCTCTCTAAATGTTTATTAAAGGATAAGGTTATGGGGAGTTTGCTTACTCATCTATTTAGATGAGTCCTCCCTCTAAAATCCATTTGAGAGATGGATTTTGGATAAAAAAATTTTTGGTGTCCATAATGTCTGCCATAGCTAACATGAATAATAAAAACGAAAATAAATATTAAAAGGGATTGTATAAGGAGTCACAATCATTCGTACCTATTGGATGTGAAATTTAAGGGATTGAAATGTGTTATAATATTCAAGAAGTTATATTTTGGACTTCGTGCCTAGTCAATGAAGCATCCCCAGCCACTCAATTTTATATTTAAAAGTCAATAATGATTCTGATCTCCCGATATCAAAAATAAATAGTGTCATTTCATATATCTCCATATTAAAAATAAAGAAAGTATTTTTTGGGCATATTTCTTTTTGGGCATATTTCTTACACCATCTATTTTGGATTTTGATGGAGCCACAATTTTACCCCATGTGTCTTTAAGATGGAAATTTGCTGAGGCAGCTCTCGAACTGCGTCCCCCAATGCACTTTTCCATAACTAAAAGGTCCAGTTTTGGGTTCTTCAAGGGTATTCTAGTAATTTTACATATAATAGAAAGAGATTTAGAGCCGTTAGAGCATAGTTGCGGGGACCTTGGGAATGGCCACAGTCCCACCTTGGGAACTCGACCCTACGGTTCTTTTAAGAGATCTTAGAGGGAGCTAGGTTTAGACAAGTAGGGATCTTGCTCCCTATAAAATGGGATCTCGATCTATATTCTTGTACTCTCCAAGGAGAGGAGCTATACTATTAACTAAACTATTGCTCCTTTGTATTATAGATTTGTTTCTTTAGAATATGTTAAACTATGATGCATATCACATCATGGTATGCTAGAAATATGATATTAAAAAACTACAATTTAATATCATAGTAAGCTTATTTACGATATTGTAAATTGTATTTTTGTAGTAAATTGGAGTACCATTCCTATGGCATTGGTAATAACAGTGTTCTCTGACTTGGCTCGATCAGTGCTTCACAGAGTTGGTAAATTTTTTTTCCTTCTTGTACAATATTACTATTATACATATTTTTGGGGCAATGTCTTCTTCTCAATCTTCTAGTAATAACGATCCGGCTTGAAAATATGCTAAACTAAAAAATCCCAAAGATAGAAATGTTGTGATATGCTTGCTCTATGGAAATACTAGGTGGATAACTGGATATAGAATCTCCGACAGCTAATAGTTTTGAAGTTAATCATTAAACTAAAATACCTACTACTATCACATATATCACCTTCATATTTTTTTCTATGCATCAACTTATTTTTTTAGGCTTTTTAGAATTTTTTAACGTTTATTGACTGCATCATCGCGATGCACCCACATCAGGGCCGCATCGAGCCGCATCGGCCCCCCACCACATCAGGGCCGCATTGGCCCCCCACCACATCAGAGCCGCATCCCGCATTTTAAAACACTGCTAGCTCATTGACTTGTTGAAAGTATGAAAGTCGATCCTAACCCCAGGGAGCTTCCACCTTATGGCGGTTGGGCATTCCCTGAACCAATCCCGCTCCCGCCTTCAATAACTATGCATTATACTATTACATGCACTTCTTCTTTAGTTTTTGGAAGGCATTTTAGTAATTGTACGTATACTAAAGGTCAAATTTTCCTATTAAACCAGACTTTCTGAAACCCTACTCTATCACCCAACTCCTGTATTTCTTTAGGCTGCTATTCTCTCTTATCAATTCCTTGTTTCTTTGCTGCCAAGATTCGATCTTCGCTGCTACCTCTGTAGTGCAATGATCAAGAGCTGCAATGAAGGTTTTATACTTGGAGAAGCGATCAACCACAACTATGATTTGAGTCATTCCATCCACCTTAGGTAAGCCATCGATGAAGTTCATCGAGAGGCTAAACTATAAGCCATTAGTGATAGGAAGGGGTTCTCGTAGTCTGGCTTGCTTCTGTCGATTTGTCTTATCTTGCTGACACACCAAGCAAGTTTGGACATAGTGCTTGACATCCTCCTCCATCTGAGGCCAGTAGAAGGTGTTGGATAAGAGGGCTAGGGTCCTATCCTGAATAGGGTGGCCCTCTGTGTCATGGCATTCCCTCATCAGCTCCTTTCTAAGTTCTCCCCATCGAGACACACATGCGTCTGCCTTTGGCATAGAGGATGCTACCCTCTAGCCAAAAGCTTTTGGTGCGTTCCTCCTGTACATGCTGCGTCAACTCCTGGGACACTAGTTGTTAGAGGCACTTCTTCTTTTACACTGTTAGAGGAACTTTGGAGGGCATTTTAGTAATTGTATGAATATAAAAGCTCCAATTTTCCTCCTTGACCAAGCTTTTTGGAACCCTTCATTGTCTAGCGGCTATTGTCTCTTATCAATTCCTTGTTTCCTTTGCCACTAAGATTCGATCTATGCTATCTGATTACCGTTGTCTTGCCTTTGACCAAAGTTATACCCCTTCGAGGAGTGAAGGTATTCACTTCTTTTAGATTTTCTCTTGAACCTTAATGCCTTTTTGAGTTTTTTTTTTTTTAACTAAGTTTTGTCTGCTGTCCTGTTATTTCCAATTTGATGTGAATGTAGGAGGAGAAAAATTGGTCGGAAAATTCAGAACTTTTGTGTGCTCTGATAAGTTTGGGAGTTGGATGCATGTTTATGTGTAGGGTGAATTTGTCAATGTTCTTTTGCTTTCTCATATTTCTTATTTGATTATTATTTGTTGGTTGGATCATGATTTGATGAGTATTGTTCTGACGAAGCTTGGTGTTGATTTATTTCTAGGTAGGGTTTTGCACATTCAAGATGACGAATTAGGGTTTCCTTTATTTGAATGAAAATTAGAGAGAATTGTTTTAGTTAGGGTGTGCATTCAAGAGAAAGACTCAGGCTTTCCTTTATTTGAATTAAAATTAGGGATTTTTCTATTTTCCTCGTCTTTTTTTTTTGAAGTAGGATTTTTCTATTTTCCTCTTCAGTTTTATCTTTAAATAAATTCCATCTAATCTCCTTTTTGTTTATTTTTTATTGTTTTGAATTTTATTTTCCTACTGACTGTGAAAGTAGTGATTCTTTCCTATGCAATTTGATGCAAATAACTGTTGAATTTTGGGTCTTCGATATATGTTGGGTGTAGCCGAACTGTGACAATGATTCTTGAAAATATATAGGGTTTAATCCTTCTCAATGGGTTGAATTAATTTTATGAACTAATATCCAGTTGCTGGTTCTAAATTTGTGTTTCGAATTCAAATAGATGATAGGGATATTCTACATTATCTAAGGCATGATAAACTATTTTAAAACATCATCAGTTATTAGTTTCTATTTGTGTTTTTGAGTAGTAGCATGACTAATAAATTTTATCTGGATTAATCATGATATTGAGTTACTCTTTACCCGAAGCTTGCATTTTGTATTTAATTCTTCTTAGCCATATGGTTTGCCTCTGTTGGAATATTTAAGCATCTTTCGTTTTGATGTTAAATACTGATGAAGTTTCTACTCTAGTTTTTTTCTCAAACCACTATTGTTTTGATTTATTGTCTGGAAATTGAGATGTATATGATATCATTTGTGAATTATTCATTGAGTTTTAGTTGGAACAAAAGAAACAAGGTTCATGTTGATAGGGTAGATATTCATATAATAAAACTTCTTATCAATGTAGGCAAGTAATAGAGTTTATTTTTATATTTGTTATCTGAATGTGGAATTTTATCCAGGAAAGTGCGATGAATTTTAGGCCCATTTGTTCTTTCTTCCTTTCGACTGATGCCTTCTAGTTTATAATTTAGACCATTATTTACCAGAAAAGAGAAATATCATGTAGCTTATCTTTGTCAAGTATGACAATGTAATGTGTGCTTTATTTTAAAGTGAGTTGTTAATATTTGTTAATGAACTTCAATTGTTGATAGTGTGGACCATTGTTAATGAACTTCATTGGATTCTTACATAGTTCAGTATGGACCATTGCTTTTTATTTTGGTTTGGATCCCTTTTGAAAGACTTTTTGCATGGGAACTTTCAGGTCTATCATTTATTTTGTTTCACAATCTAATTTGGCAAGCTTCAAAGACATTTATTGACAATGCGGGGACACGATCGGATTGTAAGTATTCTACAGAAATATACTCAAATATACTTTTTGTTTTTCTTTTGCAATGTGAATTATTTGTGTTTTTGACAGCAAGATTGCATTTTTAACTTTGATTGATTATTTTTTTCATTCTTGTGTTTTGGATCTTAAATTCATTCCTTTTGTAGGATTCACACAAGAACCATGGAAACTACTCCAGAGATCTCGATGAATACGAAGATGATGAGGAGGACCAAGAGGATGAACAGACCGAATATGAGGATGCAGCTCAGGAAGAAGAGGAAGAAGATCCTCAAATAGCCAAGGAACAAATGGAATACATTGAGAGGAGGGAAAAGTTAAAGGAAATGATTCGGCAACAAATGAAGAAGGAAACAAATGCCACTCTTGGCCTTTCACAAGAGAAGAAGATCACCCTCCCTAAAGACAAGTGAGCTTCATCTCTTCACTTAATTCTAATTACTTTGTTCGTTGACTCCCTGTTATGATCAACTTATTGTGTATTAATATAATAACAAATCAAGAGGAAAGAAATGGTTGTACAATTTCCAGGAAAAGTTGTTCGAAGGAAATTGGTTAGCCTAAAAGGCAGAGAACACATTAGCATTTCTATGATTGTATATATGCCTTTGTATTTTAAATGATTCTAATAGTGTCATATTTATTGCAATTATTTAGAACTCCACATCAATCATGCTATAAACCTTGGCAATGTACTAAAAATGATCAAACTTAGAAGTAGAAAAATGCTAACAAACTAGTAAAGGCTAAACTTAAGGCATATGATAATGGGTGTGGTTTCTATAAGGTTGCAATCTTAAACTATCCAATTAAGGCGCACCTCCAAATTTTATTATAACATGTAATTTTGGTGTAAAATATTCTTAGGATTATTTGAACATCTATTTTCATATCTCATTATAAAATTTTAAAATCCAAAAATGGTTAAAATCAAGAAAATCTATAAATATATGAAAATCTTGAAATGGACGGTCTAATATAGCATTGGTTAGGAGGTGCAATTTGGTTCAAGTGGAAGGCTCTAAATGGGCAAGGAAAGACCCAAAAAAGATATGGATGAAAATAGTGAGAAAGCATATGGTGACTTATGGTCTTATTAAAGATAGGGCTGTTGATAAAGGAAAATGACAGAACTAAACTCATGTAGCCTACACCAAATAGTTGCGATAAGGCTCGAATGATGATGAGTAAGAAATCCACATAATCCTATACTTTTTTTGGATCCTGGGTAAAATTTTACGTGTTTTTATAAAAACCAGGTCCTCTAGAGAAAAGTCTGTTTAAGAAGCTTTTTCTCTCTCAAGACCCAGGTTTAATATTACTTGTAAAGACTTGGTTTTCAAGTGTATGTAATTTTTTTATCCACGTAATCTAAAATATACCCAGGAGTTTAATGGATATAACATTCAGGCTCTTTCATGAGTAGGAAAACCATTACCTTTATATGATAGTCTACTTTTTAAAATGTGGTAGGACTTCTATCAGTGATCTTGTGTAGCAAACGCCTAATCAGAGAGCTCTGATATATAATGGTCATCCCTCACAAAACTGGCTTATCTATTTTACAAAAGGAGCTAGATATGTTTGTAGAGTATAATGTTTCTCAAAGTTATTCGCCAACGTCATCCAGAACTCTTGGCTCTGCCTAGGTGTTGAGTGTGGTGAGGTTGGTGCCTGGAGTTCCTGGTGGCAATAATGTATAAAAATATGCATTTTGTGATGTAATACTTTTTGTGTGTACGTGTTTATTTTCAATTTGGTTAATTCTTTGCCCCCAACCACACCCCCCCCAACAAAAAAAAAAGATCCTCCAATGTCTTAAATATTTACAATATGAGGGCAATTTCCACTGCAAGTCTACCAGTCGGGCGTCAGAGAACCACTAAATAAGTAGAAATTACTTGAATGACAATTACTGCTACTGCACTTGGCTTCTCTTTATTGTACTTTGTAAAATGAAGGCTTCCCGATTTAATGGGAATTATGATAGATTGCGTTCACTCAATGCTGACTTCAGTGGATGGTAAATTGGCATATAAGCCTTGAGTTGTCAATTGGTGATTATTTGGTAAGGCATTGATTAGGTTGCGGTACTAATCAATGATTGTATTGCTGAGCAGGTTCATCTGCATTGTCAATGATTGGAGCAATTTATTGATGCCTGCTTAGTTGATGATGTTGATCACCCTACTTACCAATCTAATGCTAGGCAATCATGGCAAGACCTGTTTGGACCATTTAGGAACACTTCTCTTATTTGGTGTTGTAGATCTAGATTGTCTTATATCTTTATAACTCAATTTAATTTTTCATCAAATTCAACTAGTCATAAAAAATAAGTTTAGTGATTTTATGAATATATTAGTGTGATCTTTAGTAAGTTTTTTATATGTTACATAATATTACCTATTATTGGCTTAATGATACTTCTCTATAAGTTTCCTTTATTATCAAATTCTGATGAATGAGTCCTGCTTTTAATTCCCTAGTATTATGATTATACGTGTCCTACTTTTCATCCCTCCTTTCTAAAAATATTTTGTGCTTTAATGAGAAGTATGTGTGCCATATACAGAATTTGCTTTTCATTTTATTCCATGTTTAAAAATGCTTTCAGTCCTAATCCATTTTTTTCAACAATGGAACTGAAATATGGAAAAAAAGGAACTTTGGGTTGTGGTACAATTGATGGGTATTTTTCTAATTTTGTTTTTACCTTGCTCTGTATATAAATGGAAGACTACTGTAGAAGGAAATTACTTGTTGATGCTGCCCCAATTTCCCGACCTAGTTGGCCATTTGACTTGACATGGAGAACTTTAGAAGAGACTGTTGGCCCATACGAAGCATAGAAAAACCCTAATATTATTAAAAAATGCTAGGTGGATCTTAATTGGATTTCCCTCAACTGTGTTGGAGGTGTTGGAGAGACCGTTGAGTGTTTTTGGTTAGCAGTGTTCGGTGACTTGCCCGAGTCGACTTGGCTTGGGCGAGTTGCCTGGACTTTCCCTAAGGGTGAGGCCTAGTAGGGTGTACACATATATAAATAGTAAGCATGCCCATTTTATTACAAACAGCACCTAAATGGATTTTTGGCTAGTACGTACAGTCTATAGGTCTCAAGTTCAAGGTTCCAATCCCTAGAGTCACTGATGAATATTTTTATTAAAAAATAACGGGTTCTTTATTTAAAAAATAAGCGGTCATCTGAAGTAGAGGGGTTATGGGGTTAAAAAATGATATCCATCTGTGGGATTTGATCCCTCAACCTCTTGTTGAGGACCCACGCCACCTAGCCGGTGCACCATTTGACTCTTATTTCTTAAAGTATGTTATATGTATATAACTTATCGTTTTTGTTTTCTTTTTATTTTTTAACTCGGGCTGGACTTAGGCGAGTTACTCGTACTCGCCTTGGCCAATGGACAAGTACCTTGCTTGTTAGTGAATCTTCTCTCTATGTATATATGCACAAGAAAGCAAATCCACTGGTGCAAATTTTTAATGCATGTCTGCATCTTTGCGTGCCTTCCATCTTCATAATTCCAAGAAGTGAGATTATTCAACCTTCTAATAAGAAATCTTTTTTGTGCAGTTTTGGATCCTTCTTTGGGCCATCTAAGCCAGTTATTGCTCGTAGAGTAATTGAAGAAAACCGTGCAAAGCTTGAGGCAGAACAAATGGCAGCTAAGCTTCCAAAAGCCTCTTCAGTGGTAATGAGCCATCATAATTAATTACTTGACTGTTGGTTTCTTTACTATTGTTCACCTTTTAAGATGTTCTGATTATCACCTACTTCTGATTAGAATAAAAAGTCTCTTTCCTCTGCCACATCAGAGAGAAAATCTGAGCGTGATCGGCGTCCGAAGGTTGTTAATGAGGTATGTCTTTTTCTTTTGTCACTTTCCTTTATTGTGGGACCATTGATCATTGATAACAATCTAATACTTTCTTGGTTGGATTTTCTAGATGAAACTTAAAGTGCAGAAGCTAAAGGACGCAAGAGACTACTCATTTCTAATGTCAGGAGATGCAGAGCTTCCTTCCCCTCCAAAAGAGCATGAGCCCCGAAATGTTCGAGTGCCTTCTTCTGGTATGTCCTTGCATTTATCTCAAGTTTCTCTCTTTCTTGATTGCATCCCTTTATTGTTTTTTTTTTTATGGGGAGAAGGCTTATAAAGGTCTATGCTAATTTGAAAGATGCTCAATCGAAACAATCACCTCCAAGGAGCAACCCTGACAACAGGAAGAAGAAGATGGTCTCTGTGAACCAACAAAGGCAGGCTAAGGCTCGGCCTCCAAAAGTGGATCCTGGTTTGAAGTCTTCCTCTTCTGACCCAATGAAACGTCCCAGTAAGAATGCAGGAAGTGGGCCAGGCCGGCCTCTTGTTTCCAAGTTGCCTCCTAATGGTGCAAAGTTGCCTCCTAATGGTACAAAGTTGCCTTCTTCTAATGGTGGGAAGGTGCCTCAACCTAATGGTGTGAAATTGCCTCCTAAGGCTCCGGTGGCAACAAAAGCTCTGGTGGTAACAAAGGCTCCTTCAGCTCCAGCAGCCGAGAAGAAGAAGTCTTCTATGGGCCCCAGCAACAGTGGAGCCATACAAAAGGCCCCCTTATTGAAGAAGCTCTCATCTGTCGAAAAGCTTGTTAAGAAGTCTCCTCACGGACTGGACAAGCCTTCTGCTAAGGTGGTACCAAAGCCATCATCGATGTCATCTCAACATAAGGTGATGCTTGATACTTGGTTTGGATTTGTTTTTTCTTCCATTGAGTACCTTTTGGTGATTTACAGCATAAGGTGGTGATTGATGCCTTGTCTCTAGCTTGGATTTGTTGAAGTTTTTTTCATCTTTTGATTAATGATTTTGGTGATTCACGAGCAAGAAGTAAAATTTTGTTTTTGGCTAAACTATAAGAAACTGAAATGTACAGTGAGATAACCTAATAGGGCAACTTGATGGGGATTTACATTGAAGAACCTCATTTATGTCCAAATTTCACCTAATTTTTTTTATGAAATCTTGTGTGTTCTTTTTGTTACTCATTTGATTTCTTGTTGTTACTTATTAGTGATATCTGGAACATCATTTCCACGTTGGTAACTCTAATATTTATGAAATTTCTTTGGGATGTCTGTACCTACGCAAACATCTTTCGAAGATATTTTTTGTAAACATTTTCCTACAATATATTGTTGATATCTTTTATTTTTACAGGCAAAGTCTGTAAATAACATTTCATCACATCCTACGCATCAAGCGCGCCCTAAGAAGAGGCCTCTAGATAGTTATTCAGATGAAGATGAAGGTGATGGTGAGGATGCTCTTCGTCTCATTAGACAGATGTTTCGGTATGCTTTCCTTTCCTTAGTAATACCAATACTTCAAGTACTCATACTTTACATGCTCATAATGCCTTGTGGTCATTTGTGTTCAATGTAATTGGTTTATTTATGAAAATTTCATGTTTGCAGGTATGATCCTAGTAAATATAAAGGTATCGATGATGATGACAGTGACATGGAGGTTGACTTTAACCGTATCCAGGCAGAAGAGCGGAGGAGGTAAGTCCTTTTCACGAGAAATAAGTATGGGATGATTTTGAAGTTCTCTGAGGCACCAAAGGAATTCACAGCTGCTTTATTACTTCCACATGTGATGGATAATTGACATAAACTAGGATAAATTATGAGATCTATTATGATAGATTATTTCAGATGAGCAATTCAACGGCTTAAAAGTAATTCAAAAATTTATGGAACTTATTTAAAGCATATAATTTCGTGATGAAAATTAGCAATCATGTCTACTAGTGCTTCCAATATAATATATTATAGTTATGGAAAATTGTTCCATGAGTCGGGGTATGCATTTCTACATTTGCGTCTCCCGAGTTATAAAGCATCCATCTTAATGATGGATTGCAAATGAGTGGTCCATCTAAAAACAGTTGAAACTAATGTTCCGAATGTTTTTTTCATAAAATCATTATTTTTAATTTTTAAACTTTAGTTATTTTTTCATATTCATGATCTCCATGTTAGAGATTATATATCCTTAAAAATTGGGTTAAAAACTCCATCTCAAAATATATTTTTAAGAAGGGACTCATTTCTTTGTGGACTTGTAGAAATAAAACTATAGTTATTACTCTAGTTTTATTTCTCCATTTGTTTTCTTTCACTTGGAGTTTTATTATAGAAAATGCATTACTTCTTTGGCTGCTGAGCATTAAGTGATTTTATATCTTGTGTGATCCTGTAGTGCAAAGATTGCTAAAGAGGAAGATGAGAGAGAGCTGGCACTAATTGAAGAAGAAGAAAGAAGAGAGAGGGAGAGGAAGGTGAAGCGGCTCAAACTAAAGCATAATCAGCGGTGACATGGGGTGTCATATTAATTTTTTTCTCTTGGTTTTGTTTCAATTAATTGTCTATCCATTGGCTTCTTTTCTCATATCTCCACCGCATTGAGAATTACCTATTCTTGGTCAGCTTTTCTATCAATGTGGGAATTCCCTACGGGAAAAATGGATGGGCTGTCTGTAAGAGCTGAGAAAGTCCTTTCTTGTAGTGGATATTTCTAGTTTGAAATTACATGGTTTCAGTTTATCCCCATTTGTATGCAGCAATAATGATGATAATATGTACAGAGCTCTCCCTGTTTCTCATGAGAAATTAGCTTTATGCATTCTTCTTTCCTTGATTGCCCCATATATCATCGGGTGATGTACACACTTGATTTGACCACCAAACTTTGAAACCTAATCCTTGTTTTTTTTAGTGCATGACTATGTATATTAGGAATTGCAGTTGTATTTATTTATTCACTTGTTCGAATATATAAATACTAAGACAGTCTAGGCATGCGTTACCCATTGTTGCATGGACTCGGACGCGAACAAGGACATAGGTGTTGTGTCTAGTATGTGTCTAGTACTTTGGCAGAAAAACCCCCCCTGATATGTCCGTATATACCATTTAAAGTGAAAGCAAGGTCTACTCTGTGGACATGATTCTTTCAAGTTAAAGCATATGACGACGCTTTATACCAAGGTTAAAAAAATAGGCGATCCGGATTTGCCCGATCTTGACTGGAAAACATATTGAGGGATCCAGATTATCCTCTCAACGAAACCTGTTTCAAGGTGATCCGGATCGGCAATTCACTAACCAAGTGAGTATACTGTGCTTTGGAAACATTTTTTTGTTTAATTTTTTAAACACATTATTTAGTTATTTATTTGAATTCTCTAAAATTTAGAGAATTTAGGGCCTAATACTACACCTTTTACGGAATTGAAATTTTCAAAACTCTCCAATACTTGTATCCACGGGCCTATCCCCAACAAAGTACAATTTTATTTCGTCGTGCACATTTGCTAAGCGTGACATTTGAATGGGGAGAGTGGAATTTATAGACGTGCCTCTCCACTTTCGATGTGGGACAAATCTCTGTCTGGATGTGCATTGTAGGATTGAAGAATGACCTGTATGGGTTGACTGCCTTTTATTTTAAGTTTATTGTTTGGTGAAATTATGGGGTTGATTGCCTCTGTTTTATGTTCGATGTATGGTGAAATTACGGGTTAATTGCCCTTTATTTTAAGTTTGTAGTTTGGCGAAATTCGTTCCAACTTTTTTGGAAGAAAAAAAAAAGAATATACATACTACGTGGTTCGTTCGTTTACATATGGTGTGATCTCTCTCTCTCTCCCCCCCTAACAACGTATTCTAATATCTGTTTTATATATTTTATTTAAAAAGTCTAAACTTTTAAGTTAATACAAAATATTACAAAAAGAAAATGAGTTAATAGAGATCCATTTATTGCCATGAATTGCATTTTAGAATTCATTTTGACTATCAAATGAATTTAATAGATAATAAACACCCAGAACATAGGATTTACATATTCGTGACACAAAAATGAAAAGCCATTTGCAATTGCCACTATTGTTTTTAGAAACCCAAAGAACTACATTTTTGAGAAATTATAGTGATTTTTTAAAAAATTTTGAGGCCAAGGCCAGCCAATCCAATCGATTCTTCAGTCCGGATCGCCGATCGACTGATCTGAAATGATCTTTAAGGTGGCCGATCCATTTTTTAAAACCTTGCTTATACAAAAGATGTCGATACATACTAATTTCCTCTGAAACAACTCGATACATATGGTTAGGGTGTTGAACACATGTCTAGACGCTCTGACACACGACACATAGAATTGGGTAGGTCTAACCAGTCCAAATTAGTTAAATAATGATTTTGATTAGTTTTTTTTATTAAATTTGATTTGTGTTTTAGACCGTCAAAGCAACAATGATATGATTGGTTGGACCTAGCAGTCCCTTGCAGATTTGCAACTTGTCGGATGGAGGCAATGCATGGTTACAATCTCCTTGAGTGCACCATGTGGAGATAATCGTGATTCTCTTTCGAGAGAAGGTTTTGGTTGGGTTGGATTGCATTGACCTCAGCTTGGGTTTGAGTCCAACTTTTGCACCTCCAACATTGGGCCGAGTCCACAAGCGTGGATCCAAGCAATTCCACAGTCGGGGTCCGGGTCTAGGTTGAACTGATCTCACCCAAATAAATGTATTATAAAACTCTATAACATATAACATCCTGCAGTAATATTAAATATTATATTTATAAATTATATAAAACAATGTATATTTTATATATCAATAAAGGAAGAATATAGGAAAGAGGAATGGGGGCTTCAAGTTTTCCAATTTTAATTCCAAACTATGCTCCAAGATCTCCACCGTTCATTATATTGGATAATGGACTATGATTATTTTTGTAAATTCATTAGTACCAAAGAGATAGAATCAGGGTTTCAAACACATAAAAGCTATATTTTTATTTTATTCTTTAACCAATATGCTTTTAGTCGATTTTATAGCAATAATTTTTAATCTAATCCTATATGGATTGACGCTTGGCAGGATAGCACGTAGAATTGGAGAAGGGATGTTTTATATATGGGTGGGGATTGCACAACCTGTCAACCTTAAACAATCAAAGCAGACCTCAAAATGTTCTCCAAAAAGAGGTAATTTTGTTGTAGAATTTTCTTTTTCATGAAATTGGCTATGAAAAGGTTTGCAGGTACACCTGCCCTCGCTCAAAAGTTTGGATCTAAAAATCTTGCTTTGGCAGCGAAGCCGATTCCCAAAAAGACCACGCTTGCTTCCAAGATTATCGATAGCGATGTCGGGCAGTAACTTCGTGGGAGGCCTACTCTCTTGGATTAAAATATTGTTTTCCTCCTTCCTCTCTTTGGAAGGAAGTGGAGTTGAAAAGGAAAACTCTCTCAACCTTGCTGGTTCTTCTCTTTTTGCTTCTTCTTCGGGCTAAGAACAAGCTGTCCGTGTTGTGCTTCCATCAAAGGCTGTCAAGCCTGCTACTGTTTTTCGCATGGAAAATCTAAGATGTATCCTCTTCCCTTTCATCTTGCTGCTACTAAGGCTTCAACAAAGAAATCATTCGATCCTCTCTTGATCATCCCTCTAGCTATTATGGTTGTTGAAGATGATGATGGTCCTCAAATTCCTCTACTCCTTGCTAATGAATCTGTTGTTGATGCTGCCGAAGTTGATCCTGCCTTAGATTTGATCCTATCGGAGTCCTTTGCGGAGGTTCTCCTAGATGTCCTACTGCAGGAAGAGATTATCCCTTCACGTATTTCTGGACCGGTGATTGAGGAGATGCCTTGAATGAGCCATCATTAGTAGGCAAAATGATGGATGATATGGGTATGGATGATGTTCTTCGGAGTATGGTGATGTTGGAAATCAGGGAGCGTAGGAGGACTAGACTGGTTGTTGAATAGGATAAGGTAAGAGGGAAGAAAACTAGGAAGGTCTCTTTAGTGGAGTCAGGTTCACTTGACAAGACTCCTGCTAAAGGGCTTGCCGCTGGCAAAAAGAGCAAGACCCTTATGAAGGGAGTTCGTTCAAAAAGAGCAAGACTGTTATGAAGGGAGTTCGCTCTTCAGTACGACTACAAGCTCGTGGTATTCCTAAAGGTGGTTCGTTAGTGACTGCAATTGCCTTCTTCGACCCGACAATGGTGGATGTGGACCCTTCCTCGATTTCTTCCTCCGGAGATGATGAGCTCGATGAGGCACTTATGCTAGAGGAGATGTACTTCGGTTATGGTCCTGATGGACCAGATTCCTCCTCTAACCCCTCTCTTCCTATTTTTTAATGAATTTCTTATCATGAAATGTTCGGGGCATAGGCCATCCTAGTAGGAAAAATGATGTTATATTGCTGGTCTCTCTAAGTATATGCCAGTTGATTTGATTTTACAAGAAACAAAGCTCTCCAGTCCCAATGTGTCTGGGGCTCGAGAAATTTGGGGAACTATTGTTGTTAGTTTTTGTGGTATTGATGCTAATTGTGCATCGGGGGTGGGGTTATGGGTCCTATGGGACCCGTTGGTTATGCTAAACTTTGAAGTTATTAAAAGGGATTGTTTTTTGCTTTTGGGTTTCAATGGTCCAAAGGTGGGTTTTCTTGGGTTTTTTTGAATATCTATGGAACCACTATTTTTGCTCTTAAATAAGGTTTTCTTAACTAATTAATTCAGTCCTGTTCTTATCTTGTGGTGGTTGGAGGGGACTTTAACCTTATATGGTGGCCGGATGAATGTTTAGCTGGTACACCTATTAGTACTTTGATGAGAATGTTTAATAGGTTATTGAGACTAATTCCTTCTTGGATTCTCCTATTATTGGTTATAAGTTTACGTGGTCTAATAATAGTATTATTAACCTATCAATGTCCAAACTTGATAAATTTTTTATATCAATGGAGTGGATGAGGAAATCCCCCTTAGCTTCTGTCAAGGTTCTGCCCAGAATTTCTTCCGATCATTGTCCTATTTTGTTGAACACTGGTCACCTAAAAGGTGGTCTGAAACCTTTTAGACTAGATATGGGATGATTGGAGGAAAAAGATGCCGTTGAATTGATTAGAGGAGCCTGGGTAAATATTGTTGTGGAGAGTACTTTGGACTTCTAATTACATAGAAAGCTTTTAAATATCAAACACAAACTAATTGCTTGGAAGAGAGATAATAAGTTTGATATTAAAGCCAAACTTGATGAAGTCCTATCTGAAATTGAGATGTTAAATTTTAATTCCATGCGATTGCTAATGCTAGAAGGAGGCAGAATGATCTTTCTAGATTGTCTATCCCTGGGATTGACTCAGATGATGATTCTACTATTGAAGAGGCAGTTATTAGTCATTTTAAGAAGGCTTTTCCCAAAGAGGTTAAGTTTTCACCGTATTTTGTCAGAGTCCCATTTAAAGTTCTGCCTATGGAGATGATGAATACGTTGGAGAAAGAGGTTTTTATGGAGGAGGTGTATAAGACAGTGTTTGCACTTTCTGGAGATAAAGCACCAGGGCTTGATGGTTTCCCTTTAACATTCTTCCATAACTATTGAAATTTGGTGAAAGGTAAACTTCTTGGGGGGATATTTTTAAATGGGTGAATTCTACATTTTTGGCCCTAATTCCCAAGAAATATGTGATTTTTAATTTGTCTGTCAGTAGACCGATAAGTTTACTCACAAGTCTCTAAAAATTTATTGCGAAAGTTTTGATCGAAATATTGAAGATTGTCCTGGCCCTCTTTATTTTTAGTACCCAATTTGCTTTTATCCAGGATCGCCAATTACAAACAGTGTACTTGTAGCACAAGAATGCATCCATTCTAAAGTCTTGAGTAAGAAGCAGGGCATTTTGTTGAAGCTAAATATAGAAAAGGCATATGATCGAGTTGAATGAGGGATTTTGTTAGAAATTATGAAAGTTATTGGTTTCGGAGAGCGATGGAGGAGTTGGATCTAAAGTTGCCCTTCATCTACTCATTTCTCGATGCTTTTTAAGGGCAGCCCAATTGGGTTTTTCAAAGCCTCTAGAGGTCTTCAACAAGGGAACCCGCTTTCTCCTTTCTTATTTACTATTTATGCTGAATGTATCATTTTGATGTTAAGCAAGGTGGAGAGAGTGTGTCAGTTTGAGGGATTCAAACTTGCGGACTCTTACATTGTAATCTTTCATTTGCATTATGCAGAAGATACTCTAATTTTATGTGATGCTGATCCTCTTCAAGTCAGAAATATCATCAGATATTTGGAAATTTGTGAAGTCACACTTGGCTTTAAAGTAAACTTCATCAAATCTTCTATGGTGGGCATTAATTGTGACGTGGAATTGGTTGTTAATTTAACTAATATGATGGCTTGTAAAATGGCATCTTTTCCTATTACCTATCTTGGCCTACCTATCTCGGACTTAGGACTTTCTATTGCTGTCTGGGACAAAGTGATTGACAGAATCCAACTAAAACTTGATCTCAAAAAACATAAGTACTTGTCATTGGGTGGAAGGGTGACTTTATTGAGATCTTGTTTGGCCAATCTTCCAGTATATCATATGTCCTTGATTAATATGCTTGCATCGATTGCAAAAAAAATTTGAAAAAATGATGTGGGATTTCCTTTGGGGTTCAAAGAATGAGAGAAGGAAATTTCATTTACTTAGATGAGATAGAGTATGTACTCCAAAAAAAAAAGGCGGTTTGGGTATAAGGAAGATTAATTTAGTTAATCAAGCTTTAATGTGCAAATGGTGGTGGCGCAGTCATCATTAAAGGATTAGCTAGGTATCAAGTTTTAGAATTCAAGTATGGTGTGGATGGATTCAATGGATGGCTTGGGGGTGGTAGTGGCAGAGATACATCACAGATTTGGAGGCCTATGTATGTTGTAGGCCGGTGATCTCAGGTGGAAAGTAGGTTGTGGTAGTAAAATCTTTTTTTGGCATCATAAGTGGATTGGGCTGTACCTTTTAAAGTTTGTTTTGTCATAATTGTTTGGGATTGTCTTGAGGCCTAATTTAAAAGTTAGTGAAGTGGTAGAAAGAAGGGGTCAGAATATTTCTCGGAATATTCCTTTGGCCAATAGACGATTGAACAATTTACTACTTTCTCAATGGTGTGCACTTATGAAATTGCTGGATAAGATCTATGTTTCGCAAAATGCGAAGGATGACATGGTTTGGGAGATTGAGAGTGATGGGGTGTTTATTGTTAAATCATGCTACAATCTACTTTTTCATGATCGCTGGAGAAGGTCATATCCGCAAATTGCTCAAATATGGAAATGGCCGATACCCCACAAAGTTCAAGTTTTTGTTTGGCTGGCTTTCTGAACAAGGTTTTGACCATTGATAACTTGATAAAAAGGGGAAAAATTCTGCCGAATGTGTGTTTGTTATGTAAAGCTGATGGTGAAACTAGTGCACATCTATTTATTCATTTCCCATTTACGGTGAGATTGTGATATTGGTTGTTTGATGTTTTTGGCATTAATTTGGTCATTCCCCAATCTCTGAAGGGGATAGCCTCTCAATTTACACTTCCTCATCTGCCTAATGTGGGTAAGATTATTTGGAGGATAGCTAAAGGCGTCATACTTTAGGAGGTATAGAAAGAAAGAAATAGAATGACCTTTGACAGGAATTTTTATTCCTTTTAACATGCTACTTCATTCTATTAAGCTGTCAATCTGATCATGGCCATCAGTGCTAAAAGAGGGAGGGGGTATCTCTAAGGTAGATGTATGGCTAACCTACATAATCTTTGTCATCTTGGCTGTGTTAGAAGTAGACCGAGACATATCTAGCATGCGCCTCCTACTGGTAACATGAAACTCAACTTCGATGGTAGCTCCTTTGGTAACCTTGATTTCGCCGGAGTATGTGGAGTCTTGCATGACTGTTTTGGAAACATCCTTTTCTCTTATGCTGGTCCGATAGATTGTGCAACTGCTAAGTATGCTGAACTTAGTGCATTACTTAATGGGTTAAAGATTTTCATTTATAGGAATTATGGTAACAATTGCTGGATTGAAGGGGACTCTCTATATGCAATTAGGTGGTGTAACAAGAAATATTGTATCCCATAGGAATTGCGGCCTTTATGGTTGTAGATTATTGCGGCCTTTATGGTTGCGGATTATGGATTTGATGTCTTCCATGTCAGTTTCTTTTTCTCATGTCTATCGTGAAGCAAACTCTAATGATGTAATTTCATTTTCTTAGTACTCAATAAAAATAGTAACCTTTGTCAAAAAAAAAATTTTGTTCATGAAAATCTATTTTCACCTCTAGCTATGAAATTGAAAATATAAAAAATAAGGTAGATTGAGCCGATCTATAAATAGTTGAAAATCTGGAAAATGGATGATCTAAATAATATATCACAAGATATGCTATTTTTAAGAATTGAAATCTTTTTTTTTTGCCTATATCCATACATCTCAAAGTCGAAATAATTAATTAGAGAGTTTTCTAAAATCAGAATAACTTTTTCTAATGGGTTTCAGAGACTCGCCGTACTTCTATAATATAAGGTTGAAACCTTATATAATTATATTTTATTTTTATGTATGAGAGGCTAGCAAAAATTATTTCATGCATCACGGGAGACAGTTCCACAACTGCATCCCCAACACGTCACACGTCCATCTTTGATGGGATAAAATTGTGGCCTCACCAAAAATTAAAGGGTGTGGTTTGGATAAGGTCAGAACATAAACAATCAAATTAAGGTGCGCCTAAAATTTTTATCATAAATGTAATTTTGGTGCAAAAAATTCTTAAGATGGCTTGAGAATCTATTTTGATATCTAATTATAAAAATTTTAAACTTTAGAAATATTTCAAGTCATGTAGATCTATAAACACATGAAAATCTTGCAAATTTACTATTCAAATTACGTGTTGCAAGGTACAGTATTTTTGAGACTCAAAATATATATATATATATATTTTTATGTTCATATATCTTGATGTTGAGATGATCAATTGGAGGGTTTTCCAACATTGATGGACTTCCCTTTTATAATGGACTTTTGAGATGCACTTCAATTCTACATTTTAAGGTTTCAACCTAATATAAACTTTTTCCAAAATTAAAATAGATATGGTTAAAATATATAAAAATACGTTCTAATTTTTAATTTATTTTTTCTTTTTATATTCATGTTAACCATGGTTCAGATTCTCGACCATGACATCTTTTGATCCAAAAGATGGAGGGAGGAGTTACCTAAATAGGTAAGCGGACTCACCAAAACCTCACCCTTTAAACTACCGCTCCTTTAAGGAAAATTTTTGAGGTAAATCAATTTGAATTCTACAATTTCAACGTATCCGTCATCGTAAGGTGAAACCAGCCTTTAAAATTTTCGAATCGGTTCCCTACTATGCTACAATTTAAAAGGTCTACTTGAATCGGGTCCGTGTCTGGGTTTGGGTATGCGTCTGCGTCCGCAGCCATGTATTGGACCCATCGGCTCGGGTCCAGGTCCGAATCCTTGGACCCGACCCAATTGAGTCTAGGTCCAGGTGCGGCATGGACCTTATCATGTCAAGGTCACCCCCACCCGAAATAAAATATATAATATATATTATATGGTATATAAATTATTATTTATTTATTTCTAGATCCGGGTCTTGACCAAGTCCGGGTCTAATGAACCCGATCCAGATCCAAGTCCATGTAAAACCTGATCACGTGCGGGTCGACTTAGACCCAACCATTGCCACTCCGATACAAGGGCGGAGATAGTTTGAAAAGGACTAGGAATGTTTTTCACATTTTAGCATGAAAGTTATTTGGTTCAAACGTCTCCTTGGACCCGACCCAATTGAGTCTAGGTCCAGGTGCGGCATGGACCTTATCATGTCAAGGTCACCCCCACCCGAAATAAAATATATAATATATATTATATGGTATATAAATTATTATTTATTTATTTATTTATTTCTAGATCCGGGTCTTGACCAAGTCCGGGTCTAATGAACCCGATCCAAATCCATGTCCATGTAAAACCTGATCAGGTGCGGGTCGACTTAGACCCAACCATTGCCACTCCGATACAAGGGCGGAGATAGTTTGAAAAGGACTAGGAATGTTTTTCACATTTTAGCATGAAAGTTATTTGGTTCAAACGTCTCATGGACTTTTTATATCAGTTTCACATTATCCACCAACTAATAACACTAGTATAATACGTTTTAAGCGCAAATGGCATGCTCAGAAAATATATTATAAATTGGGATTGTATACAATAAGACCATTTACATTTGGAATATGGAGGTCACAATTCTTTAAAACCATCCGCTGTGAAATCTGATAGGTTGGGTGTGTCACAAAGTTTGAAATTTTTTTTTTTTAACTTTATGCTTGATCAATGAAATAAATGAAGCCACCCAATTTCACATCCAATGATCGAGATTTATTGTGACCACCTTGTACCAATGGTAAATGGTCTCATCATATCCTTTCCCTTATAAATTTTTTCTCTAGGGCAAAAGAGCTACTTGAGGGAACATTTTTTATTTGAAATTTTAAGATATGTTAAAGGTTTTTTAAAAAGAAAAAAAAAGAAAAGAAAAGGATGTTGAGTTGTTTAGCAATTAAATTTTATTGTAGGAAAAAAGGAACATCCTTGTTCAATATTGAAATTTTTATTGACATACATAAAGAGTGTGATTTGAATTTTTTTCCTATTTTTTGGAAGATGGTCGGTAAGTTTAAGAGGTTATATCTCCAAAATTTGAAGACATGGAAATACATTTTATTTATTTTTTTAGGGGCTAATTTATTGGGGAAGACAGACCCCTACAAAGGTGTCGGTAAGTAGTGTTACAAAGATTAAAAACCACAACATGGTAACTAGGTATAGAGGTGCTACCACCACGACCCAGCCCCTTTCGTTAATACTTCTAACTTGAAGGAGCACATGGGCAACATCCTCCCACTAGAGCAAAACCTCATTTAACTAAGAACGATAAAATAGCCTTCATTATTTTACTTTATACAGCATGCAATATGTGACTCTTGCCCGCTGATAAGGAGAAACAACAACATAACGTCTTAAGCTCTATTCCTATTGTTAACCCTTGGAAAAAAAGAGAGAATAAAGTAGAAAGAAATCTCGGAAACTTTTCTCATTTCCATATCCCCTCAAACCCTTAAATGAAACTACCAAATCCCTATGTAAGTTTGTCTAATAAACATTTTGACAAACCATATAGGAATCCCTTAACCTCCAAACCAACACCCCCCCCCCCCCCCCCCCCACCCTCCTAGAGTTGAGGGTCTAAACAATCAAAGTAAAGGAATCCCTTAACCTCCAAACCAACCCCCCCCCCCCCCCCCCCCCCCCACCCTCCTAGAGTTGAGGGTCTAAACAATCAAAGTAAAGTGCACTTTCAAAAAGTATTGAGAAATGTGGTTTCAATACTGAAAATCTTCTAGAGTTGAGGGTATAAACAATCAAAGTAAAGTGCACTTTCAAAAAGTATTGAGAAATGCGGTTTCAATACTGAAAATCTTTGTGATAGCCTTAAAACAAATGTTCATCTTTAACTATAAAATTTATAGTTTAAAAAATAGTGTAGATCGAGCAGATCTATGAAAACTTGAAAATCTTGAAAATTAATGGTCCAAAAATGCCTTATAAGATGCACTACTTCCAAAACTTGCAATCCATCCACTCATCTTGATGTCGAGATGATCAATTTGAGGATATTTGGGCATCAAAACAACCTCTTCTAGTGAAATTTTTGAGGTGGACTCTAATTTGATTGTTTAGAGCCTCAACTCTATACAAACTTTTTACCTTTCTAAAACACCCCTGAGTTTCATTCCAAACTTTTCATGGACAATGAAATGCTCTACAAATTGCAAACATTCAAGGACTTCCAATTCAAAAATCAACAGCATTCCATATACAAGATTCATACAACACAAAAAACACAGCATCTCAACACTTAAAGAAAGATGAAGCAATCCAATGATATGTGTGTGTTATCAATTTCTAAAGAAGGGGAAGTGGTTTCAAGGCAAGAATGCCTTTGAGGGGTAGGAGGAGAAACCAAGGGTAGCCCTCTAAGATAAGGTATGTGATGCACCAAAGGCTCAGTCCTGAGCTTCTTTGAACATGTCACAGCCTTACAAGTGCTCCCCATCTCTTTCCTTTCAAAAGAAGGAGAAGGACTCCTCCTTCCTCTGTTGCCCAAGTCTCTCGAGCCCTTGACGGGTTGCAACGGGACCCTCCGGCTCGTAAAAGGCAGGCGTGTGCGGTGAGAGAGGGTGCGTTCTGGCTCGGGATCACGGCTCAGTCTCATGTGTCGCCGTGGCGGCGGGGATGGTGCTCTCCTCTTATGTGGCTCCGGAGGGCTATGCTTCTTCTTCTTCTTCAAGTTCTCCTTCGCACAAGGCTCTAAAAAGAAGGCATCGGAAGGGGTTGTTTCTTTTCGAGAAGTGGAGAGAGTAGACCGAGATGATAATGATGATGACGACGAAGATAAAGAAGAGTCGAGAAAGGAATTGGGTTTTGAGGAAGATTTGTGGTGGATGGGCTGATGGGTCTTCAAAGGAAGTGGAATAACGGGAATTTCCGAGATGACAAGCTTATCTTCTTGAATTGGGGGAGAGCATGGCGATTGTTGCTTCTTGTCGTCCGCGCTGCTGCTGCTGCTGCTGCTGCCGCGGTTTTTGTTGTTGTTGTCGTCGTCATTGTTAGTGATGAAGCAACATTTACTGATACAAGACCCCATCTTCTCTGTAAAATCGCCAACATGATGAACTGTGTTTTATTCAGTAGAGAAGAAGATATAGTTGTGTATAGAGAGAAGGTAAAGTGAGAGGATGGGAGATGTAAATTTTGAAAAAGAGAAGCGGGTTGGGATCCGTTGCCCAACGGGTAAAATAAATGAAATGAGAAAAGTGAAGGAATGGCCTTTTGCTTTTTAGGCGTGGAAAAGACTGCAACTTAAGGGGGTGATGATGATGGGGAATTTTTAGCCTTGTCCCCTGCTCCTTGCTTGCTCACCAAACTGTACATTGTAGAGTATTATAGAAATTCTTTATAATCCACCATCCATCCTTACTAATGGACTATATTCTCTACATACTCCTCAACTCTGGCCCATCTACAATGCTCATACCGACAGAGAAACTGAAAGACTTCAATCTCGTAATTCTAGGCACTTGGATTGTTTGAGTTTTTAACTAAGGAGAAAATGTTTCCCAAAAGGGAAAGGTTATTAGGGCTGGCAACGGCCCTGGTTCCCATAGGGTTGTTAGGGCTGGCAACGGCCCTGGTCCCCATAGGCTTGTTAGGGCTGGCAACGGCCCTGGTCCCCATAGGCTTGTTAGGCCCTAGTCCCTCCCCCCTTAACCTCGGCCTAACCCTGATCGGGCCAAAGAGGCCTTGGCCTAGTCCTGTCCCTATTAGGGCCATGCTGCATCGGGCTGAGCCAAACAAAATTAAAAATATATATATTTGAAAGGAAAAATAAAGAAAAAGAGGGTCGGTCTGATCTTAATTAGGCCGGCCTTGGCCCCTGGCCGGCCCTCAGGCCACATTTTGTGGCGTAAGCCCTAGTTTTTAAGGGCTGGGCTGACCAAGCCAGGCCGGCCCGGGCCACCCAGCCGATTGCCACCCCTACTTTTTAGGAGTCGACTCACTCATCTATTCAAATGAGTCACCTCTCCAAAATCTATTCTAGAGCTAGATTTTAGATTCAAAATTTTAATGGAAATCTCAACTATGAGTAGTAACAAAAAAAAACAAAGATATTTTTTTAAAAAAAAGAAGAGCTTTTTTTGTATAATATTGACACTATCGATTTTAAAATTTAGTAGGACCAGATCCATCTACAACATGGATGTTTAATGCGTCAGGGGACACTGTTGTAGAATTGTGTTCCCCGACGTGCAAACTAGTTTTTTTTTTGACAAAGTCTTTTTTTATAGTAATTATTAGTGATTTAAAAAATGGATCAATGACTTGGATCGGGCACTCTAAAAATTGGTCTGAATCGATGAATCAGGAGTCCGAATCAGTAAATCAGTCGGATTCAGCTTTAAAAAATTCAAACCTTTTTATTAAAAATCATTATAAATATTACTTTTTAGGATTTAAATAAGAAATAGGGTACTACATTATGCCTTTCATTATTCTGCATCAATATGTGAACGGTGAGATGTTTTTTCCCTGTATGAACTGTTGTAAACTTTTAAATTTGCATGACACAAAAAAAGCATAGAATCATCATGGATGAAGTATATAATCATTGCATAGACTACAATAAAACATATAATTCATAAAATACGATCAAAAACTAAAATGAAAGACGACGTTGTTTTTCCTCTTGGTCACGATATCTCCACTCATTGAATTGGTGAGATAATTCATTGACTCAATCTAGGAGCAGATCAGCAATATTAGTGGCCGGCTAACTATGCCTAAACCCCTAAGTAAAATCATCGAGATTTCAGTAATTTAACAAATTTATTTGATAATCCATAATTTAATAATTTGTGAAAAAAGTTTGTTTATTCAAAAACTCCATAAACTCTAAAACTAAGCAAAGTTTTGGGCTCAAATCCATGGGGGTAATTTGCCTAGATCCATTAGATTGGATCTGTACAACTATAAATGGAAAAAGTTTTATAAAGTTGCAACCTTAAAATGTAAAATTAAAGATGTACCTCAAAAATCCATCGGGAAATGTTGTTTTAGTATTGAAAAACCCTCTAATTAATCATCTCAAAATCGAGATGTATGAATATGAAAAAGAAAAAGAAAGAGATTTTGAATCTAAAAAATAGTACATCTTCCAACATATTATCTAACTGTTCATTTTCAAGATTTTCATATCTTTATAAATCTACTTGATTTTAACCATTTTAGGAGTTTAAAATTTTATAATTAGATATAAAAATAGATTTTGAGATAATCCTAAAAAAATTTTACACCAAAATTACATATTATGATAAAATTTGGAGGTACTCCTTAATTGGATTGTTTAAAGTTTCAACCTTATAGAAACCACACCCATTATAAATAGGTTGTGTATGATTATTTTGAAATAAATTTGAAGAAGTTTCATGCACAATTGTAGGAGAAATGATACAGATGGTGGATTTAGCCATCGTTCTCTGATAAATAGTATAAAAAAAAAATGTAACAAAAATATACAAAACAAAAATTCGCATTATCGGATATTGATGTAAAGGTAAGACCTTGCATATCGAAACACACACAGAATTTGAAGAATCGATCCTTCGACAGAGACTGATTGAAGCTTTTCACGAACTACTAGTGAAACATAGCATGAAACTTTCTGCTACGATTGGTCATTCCATGGTGCGAATTTTCAGAAATTTAAGACTTTTAGATTGAAGCTCGTGGTAACACGATCATTTCGAAAATAAATAAATAAAAATAAAAATAAAAAAGGACCAAATCAACACAGAATGACCACCAATTTCAAAATTATGCAGAAAACCTTGAACCGCACAAAAAAACCCCAAATTTTGTTAAAAACATGAGCAAAAGTGAGTAGTTTTGGCTTCGATCCAATCCCAATCAATGTTTTATAGACCTCAACAATGATTTCCCTCAATTATTGATAAAAAAGACTGAAATTTTTCACCGAAAGTAAGATTCTTTCGTTGAAAAAAGAGGGGGAAATGGGGAACATATGTTTTACTGTAGTAAAACATCTTAACTATACCACAATGTCATTTTACTATAGAAAATCGCCAGTTCTTTTCTAGACCCGGACGATTTCTTATATTTTGATTAAAACGACACGGGGTGACCGCTTTCTGGGTTGGACATGGCGATTTCATGCCAACCCGGCTTTTTTTGAATCATTCACCAATTATAGTTTTCATTGTTTGATAACTCGGATTTTTTTTTTTTTTTTTTTGACAATCTATTTGATAACTCGGAATTGCCAAGAAATGGGATGCAATTTTTGTACTCTAGGTCCACAATTAGTTCAATTCGAACCCAAAGGTATTAGAAGATGAAATTTGAAGACAAAAATTCATATTGGATGCAATTTCTAGAAGGCCTAGACCGTAATAAACAATGGTGCAGTTGGCATGCATATGCATTCGTAGCTGTAGCTATAGAGGTACAGTGCACCTTCAAATTTTATCATGGTATATCCCTTTGATGTAAAATGTTCTTAGGATTATCTCAAAATCTATTTTTATATTTAATTATAAAATTTTAAATTTCAAAAAGAAAAAGTTTATATAAGGTTGTAATTTTAACATGTAGAATTACGGATGCACCTCACTTATCCATCAGAAAAAGTAGTTTTAATGTTGCAAAACCTCAAAAATCCATTGGAAAAAGTAGTTTAAATGTTGAAAAACCTTTTGATTGATCATCTCGACATCGAGATGTATGGCCATGAAAAATAAAAAGATTTTAAGTCTCAGAAATAGTGCATTTTACAACATATTATCTACACCCTCCATTTTCAAGATTTTCATATGTTTATAGATCTACTTGATTTTAACTATTTTTTAAATTTAAAATTTTATAATTAGATATAAAAATAGACTTTGAGATAATCCTAAGAACATTTTACATCAAAATTATATATCATGATAAAATTTGAAGGTGCACCTTACCTCTACAGCTACGGATGCATCCTTATGCCAACTGCCCCCATTTTAAAAATAGTTAAAATCAAGTAGATCTATAAACATATGAAAATCTTGAAAATAGACGGTGTAGATAATATGTTGTAAAATACACTAGTTCTGAGACTTAAAATCTTTTTATTTTTCATGGTCATACATCTCAATGTCGAGATGATCAATCAAAGGGTTTTTCAAGATTAAAACTACCTTTTCCAATGGATTTTTGAGGTGCATCCGTAGTTCTACATTATAAGGTTGCTTCCTTATATAAACTTTTTCCATTAAAAAAAGATAAAGCCTTATCTCAAAACTTGTCTTAAAAATACATGGAAAACCCTCTAAAAACTATTTTTGTTATTGATTATAAAATTTGTAGTTCTAAGAATTGTACAGATCTCAAAACCATGTGAACATTTAAAAATGAACAGTCTAGATAATGTGATACAATATACACTTTTTTTAGGGCTTGAAATGCTTCTTTTTTTTTCACATCCATATCGGTCAAGGTTGAGATAATTGATATGGAGGTTTTCCACAGCTGGAATTGCAATCTTTTGGTGAGATTTAATCCCACTTTACCTTTTTTTGTAAGGACTAAGCCTTCTATAAACTATGATATAATTTTCAAATTCTCATCTTTTCAGTCTCAGGTTCAATCAAACTGAGGAGGCTAAAATCACCGAGGTATCTAGACAGGTCATCAAAGATGCTATTTCAAAATCCAGGTTTTTATATCCCTGTTTTTCTAGCTACCAATCTCCTTGGTGATTTCTAGATCCTTTTCACCATAAGTGAACTAAAGCTTTACCTCTTTGTGTGACTTCTTTCAAATAATATTTTAATGAGTCATGAAATTGATAAAAACTTAATTTATCGTCTAAACAATTCATTTAATCTCATATGAACAGACAGAAACATAGACGTGCTGTATATGAGATTAGATATCCCATTTCATTTCTTTCTATTTCTAGAATGATTCTTACACTCTACTACCATTTCCTCTTTGACACGGTTTCTATAAGTCCCCGGACTGACATGTAGAAATGCAAGTCCCTTTAATAATTTATTTTTAAAATAAATTGTAACTCTAATTTTGAAGGAATATACAGTCCCTAACATGCAGATTATTAATGTGTAAAAAAAAAAAACATTAAAAATAATATTTTTTAGAAGGAGAAATTAGAGGATTGATTTTACCTTTTTTTTGGAGGGACCATCACTTCAATCAATCTTTAGATGGATTGGTTTATGCCTAGGGGGGACACAAATATAGAGACGCATTCCTCCCACCAACCCGACCATAAACTACTTTTCCTTTATCCTCTCTAATGGGCTTTTACCATATTAGCAGTGATACATATGGTCAAGAATTATAGCAGTCCCATCAAAAGTTTGTATAGTGATGGGATTGGAACTTTTTTCCCTTTTTTTTTTTTTATCTAGTTAAAAAAAATAAAAAATAAAAAATAAAAAAAATAATAATAATTCCAATCCCATCAGTGTGCAAACTTTTGATAAGACTGCTATAACACTTGGTACCCTTGATATCACATTGCGGTTTCACCATTGACCACATACATTTGCTATGGAAAATTGCCAAGGAAAATAGATAAGAGAACGGAGCTAACATGAATAGCTAGGAAGTTACGTGGAATGGCCAAGTGTTCACACTTCATATACCATTAAGTTTATAAATGATTAATTGCAAAGATTGGTATGTAAATGATTAATTTCAAAGTTTTCAAGTAGTAAATCTCATGCATTTGCTGAGGAAGTGAGCTACTATGATTATCATGATATTGCTTTATAGAATGTAGGCATTGCCCACAACTAGAGCTACCAAAACCCAAGCAGACTGAAAATAGACTGCACCATCGACCAAATCCAGAACGGATTTAACGCTGTAAAAAACCGGATGTTGGAAAAGAAAGATTTTCATTAGGACATGAAATTCTTTTGAGATGTTAAGGGATTTTGATGAGGTTTCATCCACCAATCTGATTTGATGACTGCTCAAACCACTAGTAGAACCAACTGAACACTTTATATGTTTGATGTCATAGCTGGCCCCAAATGGTTGGAAAAAAGCCCTATTGATGATGGTGTCTATTGCGGTTATGATAACAATAGTTGAGTGCACAGTGTGCACTGTAGTGTTAATAGCTTCAGTTGTTTATCTATCTAGTTATTAATTAGGAAGATACTACGAAACGCCTATTAGCAAAAATGAGCAGTGATTTCGTCTACCCTAATCACCATACAAACTTCATCGTACGGTCATAGTTGTCCAATAGTGTTTCTATTTTCAGTTTTTTTTTTTTTACAAATCCAGATTACTTGAAATTTGGAGCTTGTGTACATCTTAGTGAGGCCCACCTAATAAAATATGAAAAAAATAATTCGTAAAATATAAATTGACCAAAATACCTCCAAAAATTTATGGGGGTATTTTTGGTCAATTTATTTTTTATATATTTTTATTAGGTGCGTCTCACTAAGATGTACACACGTTCCAAATTTCAGATCATTTGAATTAGTAAAAAAATAAAAATTGAAATACTACTAGACAACTATGACCGTGCGATTAAGTTTGGATGGTGAAGACGGTAGGTAAATTCACTATTCATTGTCGCCTATAAATATTTGAAAGAGTTTTCAAGGGTAGACACGTGTTGCAAGAATAAAAAAAAATTCCTATTATTATATAAGTATTCTCTAGAAAAGAATCAAAGAGAAAAAAGTTATAGGTATGAATGATAGAGTTGGAATCACGTACAAAAATCTCTAACTAGTTCCTACTATGGAAAGTCCTATTTCTTTTAAGCTCAAATTCCCCATACAAATTGCTATTTGCTTTATGTTCTCTCTTTAGTCTATTACCTCTTCCTTTTATTTTTCCTTTTTTGTCTCGTATTCTTATAATTGCTCTCTACAAATCTCCCTAAATCACTTTTATTAGCAAACCTTATCTTTCCCTATATTCTCTCCTAAATCAATCTTCCACTACTCGCCTGAGTAATTCGGGCTCTCATATCGCCAAATTGAGTGTCCAGCTCGGGGATCTAAAAACAAAAAATTCAAAACTTTATAACACATTCAAAAAATATGAAATCTATTTATAACATTTTTTTTTATGTTTTCTATCATTTTGACAAAGATTGTAAAGTATTTTGGCCATGAATATTTATTTTTATATTTTTCTTTTTTTTGGATTATTTAAAAAAAAAACCCTAGTCACATATTGATTTTTCAAAATCAATCTTTTTACTCTCTTTTTTAACCTCATTCAGATGTGTTCTATTTTTTACTTTAACCATGTGTTTCCTATTTTATTTCGTATTCTTTTAATTTTGTAAATATTTTTTAGCTTGAACGGTACACAGCCCAACTCAAGCCGACTTACTGGGACTCGGGCCAAGGACTCGGCTCAAGCTGGGCCAAGTACTCGACCCAATTGGTTCAATCGAATAAACAACACGCAAATAATTTCTCTCTCTAAATCATGTAATGGAACCGTATGAAAGCCTATCTCCCTCTCAAAGTCTCAACTGTATCACACTTTCACTCATGGTCTCTCTCTCTCTCTCTCTCTATATATATATATATATATATATATATTCTCCTTCATACCATATTTTTTAAAGAATTTTGTTTTTTGGTGGTCTTATATCAAATAAAACGTTATTTATTTAAAAATTTTAATCTGTAGTTTAAAAGCTTAAAAAAGGTATAATGAAATCATGATATAGAATGTAAATAATAAAATTTTATGGTGATAATCCTATTATCATACTTATAATTATTTATTAAAACGTCAAATTTACCAAAAAAAAAAAAAAAATGAACAATAACACAAGGCATACGCACAAAGTTGGAACATATATTGTCATTATTGTCTACTCAATTTCTTACATATGCTTAAATATCTACATTAAATTGAACATCACATCACTCATCAACTAAAAATACAATTTACTAAAAAACAAATAGAGTTTTAAACAAAAGAGTTTAGAAAGAGGCAGTAGATAGAGATGGGTTGTGGAGAAGAGATAAAGAGAGGACATGTTTGCGGTGGAGGAGGGGGGAGGAGAGAGAGAGGGAGGGGAGAGAGAAGAGAAGCCATGGAGAGAGATAAGAGAGAAGGCAGGAAGTACCTGAGTACTAACTTTTTCAATCTCATCTAAAAATTTATCCAAAAAATTGGGAAAAAAAAGAAAGGGACAGGGAATTTTTTCAACATGTTGTACGTACCTCTCTATTTAAATTTCTCTCTAAAAATTATATTTTCTATAATTTGATTTCCTAATTTGTATAAAGGAAAAAAAAAAGAAAAAGAATTGATTATCTCTTTAAAAATTGTCTCTCTTATAATTTAGATAAAGATGGTAGATTTGGAGGAAATGAATAGAATAATAAATAGTATTCTAATTATCTCAAATCTCCTCGCGTTGTCTATCTATAAAATTTATTTTTATATCCATAATATTCTATTCCAAAATCTCTCCTACATATCTTTCACTCTCTATCTTATCTACTCTCTCTTTTGAAGATTATCTCTCTTATTTTCTCTCTATCTCCTCACTCTCTTTTCCCTAAAGATGCAATGTGACAATACAAATAAAGTTTTTATCCTACAATTTTTACAATTATTTTTAACTAAATAATGTAGTTAGATATGAAGAAATTTATAAAAAGTGTCAATCTTATACTATAGGATTACGGCATGCCTCACACAATCTTATACTATACAATTAGGGCATGCGTCAAACACCCATCGGAAAATGTGAATCTAATTCCTCCAATTGATTAACTTGACATCAAGATATATGCATATGAGAGAGAGAAAAAAAATAAAATAAAATTGTGAGTCTTAAAAATAGTGCATTTTCTAATACATTATTTGGGCTTCCTATTTTCAAGATTTTCATATGTTCATGTGCTCGATTTGCATCATTTTTAAAGTTTTAAATTTCATGATTACATAAAAATAAATTTTCAAGCTATTGTATAAATTTTTAGTACCAAACAAGACTAATATTGTATAAATTTTCAGTACCAAACAAGACTTTGAAAATACCCCTTACTTTTGATGTTTAAGATTGATACCTGTGGAGACTACCCATTTTCTCAAATCACCCTCGTGATGTTTGAGAACTGTGACTATTAAGAAATACATGCGTCCAAGAAAGAACACAGTTTTTTCATATTGTTTTACTCTATTTGAAAATTCGACTATGCGAATCGAAAATTGTCTGATTCGGATTAGGAATCATCCTGACCGTTCTAGATCCCATAATATATCAAGATCTGGCCGAGTCCTCCTAAAACCGGCTAGTTCCCTCCTAAAACCGGCTAATTCAAAGCGGTACATTTCAACAGGTTCCTGTTTTTTCAATTTTTAAATTTGTAGTTCTTAATTTTTTTAATTATAAAAACATAGTGGTGGCATGTCGATAAGCTTGCCTTCATTGTCAGATACGTGGCCCTTAATTTCCCCCATGTTGACTTGCCTTCATTGTCAGACTATGTCAAACGAAACACAAAAGCTTGGCTTCCCCATTGCTTGTTGCTATGAAACACCAATATTTAAGTCGTTTTATACTGTATTACTTCCACGTTTCTTTGATGTGGGACAATTTTTCTGTGTTATTCCCACGTTTCTTAGATGTGGGACAATTCTTCTTTGCCTCTTGAATAAGACGCTCTTCATTTGGATATGTATGTTCACTCACATCCCTGAAATTTCTTGTGTTGGATCTTTCTTTGACTCACTCCTTGACATCGTGTTCCAACGTAATTTCAATTGGCTCTTACATATCTCATTATATAAGCTATTTGCATACACGTGTGTGTGGTTTCTATAAGCTCCTAGTGACCGGGGATATTAACTCATCGGTAATAAATAAAATAATAATATTAGCTGATCGGATATTAAAAAAATAAAAAATAATACTAATTCTAATTTATTGAACATTTAAAGCAAAACAGTATAGCTTATTGAATATTTTTAAATAAAAAAATAACAACTAGCTCATATCACTTCATAATCTATTTTCAAGTTGTTCTATCAATTATTCTACATTGCAAGTGTGAATTTATTTATTTTTTTATTTTATTTTTAATTTTGTAAAAACAAGAATGTAAATTTTTGTTTATAAATTTTATATTTTGTCCATGTTAATTATTACACATTAGATTCATTTATTTGTGAGGGTCGTACCCGTGTTTTCTCTCAATGAAATCAAAAGGTCCAAAACTATTATAGACTTCTTGTTTTTTTCTTCACTATGAATTTGAGTCAAAGATATCTATTCTATTGCAATGAGTTGCATTCCAAATTTCATTTTAACTATAAAATGAATAAAACATATAGCAAAGACTTTAGACATGAGATATGTTCTAGTACTTATGTATTCTCAACAAAATAATAAAAAACTTTAATGCAATACTACTATTTTTTTGAAAACCTAAAAAAATAGATTTTTTAAGGAATTTAGTAATTTAAAAAAAAAACTTTAAAGCCAAATCTTGTTAATCCAACTGATCCTCCAATCCGGATTAGCGATCTGCCAATCGGACCCAATTTTCAAGATATGTGATCCCGTGCACCGGTCCATTTTTTTCAAACCTTGATTCTATTGAAAGTCTATTATAATCTAAAGGACTAGGGACATACTAATCACCATTATTCATCGACTTGCTTTTCCTTGTAGACATGTGACAACCGACAAATAGATGAGTCCCAAGACGACCACAGTTTCTGCATATCGATCTACATAAAGTCTATTATAAATCCAAGGACTAGAGAAAAACATGATGGGTTGCATTGAGACTGTGGGTGTTTCCCAATTCTAGTTCCCACTCCCATGGTCTAGGTTCATGCTATATTTATGGCCTCATAAATATATGTTATACTTGCCATATAAATGAAGATGCGTTTTCTTTTTTTGACAAATGTTATAAAGTTGTATTGTCAACCTATGACTATAATACAATTACATTACTCACTCATTACATCATTCAAAATAGAAACAATATATATAGAAATATCTCTTTTAGCTAGTTCATCAGCAACACCGTTCGTTTCTCTAAAGACATGATGGAACGATAAAGATAAATCCCCTTCCAAATAAACCACTTGTACCCAGATCGAACGCATCAGCTAGGGGACTCTTTGTTCCTTGTTACACCACCTAATCATATTTTGGGAATCACCTTCGACCATTATACAGTGATCCAGATTCATGGCTTTAATAAAAAGTAATCCTTGGAGCAAGGCTTTGGACTCAATCATATTAGTTGTGGCAATTCTAATAGGTCCGACATAAGCAAGAATAATTGATCCAGTCCAATCTCGTACCACACGTCCAATACCAGTACTACCCGGATTACCGAGAGAGCTACCATCAAAATTTAACTTTAAACAACCTTGTACAGGGGGAATCCATCTACCAACTAGTCTTGTCCTAACACTCTTAGAGTACACCAAATCGGCTAGATTAAGTTGTACATCGATCTTGCTAAAACCTCTCCCATCATTAGTGACCAATAGCCAGCTCCATATCATATGAATAATACACTGAATGAGACCTACATAAAAGAGGCCAACTCCTTCAAAAGTATGTCTGTTCCGTTCCTTCCATAATTCCCAGCACACAGCTCCTCTTACAACTTGCCAAATCATTACCCCCAATTTAGGTAAAGCCTGAAATACTAACTGAGAGATGATACCCAAAACACTTTAAGGTAGAGCTACACTGAAGCCTAGCGTACCAAAGAAAAAATTACATATATTCGTTGCATAGCGACAATGAAGAAGCAAGTGCGAAATAGACTCCCCATCCTCTTTACACATTAGGCACACAGTTGGCAAAACATTTCCTCTTTCAATGAGTTTATCAATGGTAAGAACCTTATTTTTCCCTGTCAACCAAATAAAACACTGAACTTTGTGAGGAATGGATCAGTTTCAAATTTAGGAATTTGGGGCAAAGACTACTTGTGGCGATCATGGAACAAGAAGGAATACATGGCTTTTACCGAAAAAAACCATCCTTACTGTAATCCCAAATCACGTCATCACCAATGTTATTGGACAACACTACCTCCTGTACCTGTAATAACAAGCTCGAGACCTGCGCCACAAAATAGTCATTACCATGATTATAAGGAAACTGCATATCCCATGCCACCTGGTCTCCAACAACCTGATAGGTTTCACATATCAAAGCATTAGGGAAAGAGGCCTTAGCAAATAAATCAGGGAAAGAAATCTTCAAAGGCTATCACCTAGCCACTTATGATGCCAAAACGTAACTTGAGTGCTATTCCCCACACACCACCTGATATCTCTATGTAGATAGGCTTTGAACAGAAAAATATAGTTCCAAAAGATAGACTTTGATGCACTTCTTGTACCTCCTCCAATCCAAACTCCAAACCTATCAATATTGTATTTTGCAATAAGAACTTTACACCAAAGCTGATCTTTGAACAACAAAATACGCCACCACCACTTTGTCAACAGGGCCTCATTCATCAAAGCCACTTTTTGAATACCAAGACATCCTTCATATTTAAGGGTACACACTCTATCCCATCTTAACAAATGATATTTCCTATTCTCCTCAAAAGACCCCCATAGAAAACTACACATCATCTTCTCAATTTTCTTGACTATACTTGCAAGCATTTTCAAAAGAGACATCTGATAAATGGGTAAGTTTGCCAAGCACAACTTAACCAAAGTCACACATCCCCCAAGCAACAGATACTTAGACTTCCATAAATCTAATTTTGTTTAAGCACGTTGAATTACTCTGTCCCATACAGAAATAGGAAATATGGAATCGTAAATAGGAAGCCTCAAATAAATAATGAGGAATTTTTCCATTTGCGTCCAAGAGTCATAGCCAGTTCCTCAGCCAGCCCTCCGCTGCAATTAACACCCACCAAAAAAGTTTTTGCAATATGTACTTTTAACCCCACCACCACCTCGCAACACCTCAGAAATCTGCCGATATATTCCATATACTCCTTATTGGCCTCCGTAAAGATCAAAAGTGTCATCTCCATACTGTAGGTGAGAAATAATAGGACCGTCTTGCCTCACCTGAAATCCCACAAAATTGCCCTATTAACTTAACCACATTAGATATCATCAAGTTGAAACACTCCACATAGATGGTGAATAAAAAAGGCGTGTTTTCTCGAAGATGTGTTTTATCGAAGAAAAAATTCATTAGTCTTCTCTAGATATGAGAGCACCATGATTTTTTTCATGGATTTAGGATCTAAGGCCCACATCCTAAATCACTACAAACACATTTCCACATTTAGTAGCAATAGTGCAGATGTGATTATTTGCAAATATTAAAAATAAATATTAGAGCTATTATCATAAATATCTTTTATTTTTTTGAAAATTTGAGACATAGTTTTGAGAATCTACACCCGTACTCATTCTCTAATGGTTTATACTGTTTTGCCTAAAATGCTCTTCTCTATTAGAACCGTGATGGTCCAAGACCCTTCCACATCCATGATTAGTCATTATGGGTCATAGGCCCACAGGTTCTAATTGAAAGAACTTGTGTGATATTGTCGTGAGTATATAATATTTTTTTCTTTCTTTATCAATTTTTTTCTTTTCTTCACGGTCTAGATCACTCACAAGAAGTCCTTTCACAATATAACAACTTCAAATAAAATAATTCATTAGGATCTCAAAAACTTGAAACCATTCAAAACCACAATTTTCATTAACAAAGAAAAGACACAACTCATGCTTGATTTAGAACCCAAGAGAGAGATTCAAGCTTAACCTAGCCTAGCTTGGACGTGCCCCCTTAGGATAGTTTGTGTGAGATAAAAAGAGAGAGAGAGTAACCTATATGTGGCGTGCCTCGTAGAGAGGCTAGAGAGAGATTCTATTTTAGAGAGAGAAGAGAGAGTAAGTAAGAGGTGTAGAGACAAGAGAGGAGAATGATCAAATTTATAGATTTTCATGCATTATGGTTTGTCGTAAAATCATAGGAGAAAATCTTGACCGTCGATCTAAAGAAGCTTGTAGCGTAAGAGATGTGAGTCATCCATTCCCTAGATCCACCATTAAGATGCTAAAAAATGTGCTAGAACCTTATCTTCCCATTCCTAAATCTACTCCCATCAAATAAGTTAAATAATAAAAATATTTCTTTATTTTCTATAATAGTAAATATTCATTCTTTATTTCTCAATCAAACTTTCTTGATTCTCAAGATTTTCTAAAACAACATATTTTGCTCCTTTATTGCAAGTAGGCTTCTCTCCACAAAAGGAAAGCCAAGTGGCATGAGATGCCTCTCACAATATTAAGCAAAAAAAGACAATCCCCTATTGGTGGGGCGTGCCACCCTTTGGTGGTCACTCATTAGCGCCACCCAATTGTCTCATGTGATTTAAATTGGCCTCCAATGATTATGGAGGGTCCCACATATTTTAGAAACAATAAAAATTGATTTTTAAAATTTTCAGACCTCTTAGTTTATTTAAAACTTTAGAAATGAATTTCTCTTGATTTGTAAATTCAAATGACAATTAAAATTTCAGAAGATTCATAAAAATTCAAATAAAAATTCCAAAAATCAAATAACATAAAATTAATTAAATTAAATTAATTTTGATAGGAATCGGCTCCGAATATGTTTAGGATTTAATCAATGCATAGGAGTACTCCACCTTCAACTGTGGATCACGATCCATACTAGCTTTCTCAAAATGACCTAGTAGTTCCCATGACCCACAGTCCACTATAGGGGCTCATGATTAAACCATCAAAGTCAATCAATGGGCTAGGGGACGTAATCCTAGTCAATGGATTTCAAGTTCTCTCCTAAAGACAAACCATGATCCCCCAGAGCATGATGCAACCATGATTTGCATAGGGGTAATCTCTTGCACATGTACACGTTTCACCTTCAATGGTGGATTAGTATCTCAGTACAGTTATCTACGTACATATCGTGTGATGATACAACGATGAGGTTTTAGTCTTGTCTGTACAGACTATTTATCATACACAAAGGTCACAAAGTCCCTCGACTCTCATCCTGGCATACTTCGACCTCATCAAGGATTAACCCACTAAATCCTCCTCAGTTATATCTCTATGCCTAGGTACCTTGGGTTTTTACCTAGTATGATCCACAAAAAGACCACATTCCCACTGAGTTTATGTTTACTATATGTAATACTCATGTAAGCTCTCATAAGGACTTTAAAAGCCACGTAAACCCAACTTCTTCCACTAGGCCTTTGGAGGCCTTACAATCTCTCTTCCTCACATTCTCATTCCCCCAATTACAATATTTCCCTCAAATATTTTTCACTTTTTCTCTCTTATTATATTAATCATAGCTTTCGTTATCAATCCTTTCATAAAGGATTATAGAGGTAGCGCCTTTTTTTCTTTGTTACTCGGATCTCATCCTGAACGTGGTCGTAATTTATCTTTCATGTCGCGTCACGAAACATGGATCTGTTGTCGTAGAAGATCATCACATACCCTCATCGCATGGGGTCGTATCTTCATAGGCTTAAATAAGTTCTTCGATCAAGCTGCTCCCTTCTGTAGCCATACAACTAGCGTCACGCATCCGAGTTCCGTGGATGAACAACAATATGTTGTTTTAGCTGACCTGTCAAACACAAACAGGTACTCCCACTAGAATATTGAGTTCATATGAATCTTTTATGATATGGTATATGTATATATGAATATCCAAGCGGCTAAAAAGAATTGTGGGATTGTAGCAGCTCCCACTCAATTATTGCACATATAACATATACATTATTAGCTTTCTTATTCCTATATCATGTAGTATAGCAAGTATTTATGCAATAAGTAATTCAATGCCCTTTGGTTTCGCAATATGCAAAACCTTTCTGAACCATAAAGGTTCAACCACACTAGTCTTCTTTGTAACAAATCCATACAAACTAAGTTATCTAATCAACACATCATGTATCAAAGAAGCCTAGCAAGATGGCATTCTTATAAATTTTCCTATAGTTCAAGGTTTTAGGTAATCGATGATTCTAAATAACTAAAAATATGAGTCAAGGCATATGGGTATTTAAAAACCAGTGCATGAATAAATGACAATTTTCTCACAAGTTTATAAATACTTTCAAGATACAATATTTTTTTCTTTAATCAAAAAGCTATTAACTTAGTATATATACATTCATAAGCAATAGTTAGATAATAGTATGGCGGTTTAACATGATATTTTATAAAGACTTAGTGGACCCTGCAAGACTATGAGATTTTCTCAAACCCTTATTCATAGACTTATGTTTTTCTCAAATCATACAATTTAATTTTAAAATACATGCTTAGTCTTCAAAAATCATTTTACCGCATTCACCTTTAATTACCTACCAAGTCATGTTTACAGCCACAAAACAAATCATAAAAACCATCTTACAATTTTATCCAAAGTAAAACATGACTAAAGAATGGTTATCAAAACCTGACAAAATACTTCTTTTTAGCTAATATGGAGACTTTATGAAGAGATCATCATCACATGCAACACATCATATTACTTGACATTATTGGGAAGATGGTCACTGAGACCGAGTTCCATCAGAACACTCCCTTTGTGCTTACATATTTGAATAAGCCACACATATGTCTCGTGTTTCGTACTTAGGATCGTAGTCCTTGATCAAACTACATCTCCATATATATCACTACTTTAAATAGTTTATACTCAAGCACAAAGAACCACAAAACCACAAGGTATTCATAAACTAGCTCTTTCAAATTTATTAGCACCTATCACCTAATGTCCATACATTCCAATATATTCATAAAATAAATATCCAAAATATAACCAAAGAAATATATAAAATATAAAATAAAATGTTACTGAATCTTTTTTACCACACTACATGGCTATAAAACATTCTGTTAAGAATAAAAATAAAAATATGACTTCCAAGTCATTGAAACGGCTTTCGTTGTAGAAAACAGCGCTCGCACGCACTTCAATAAAACGATCCTATCTTTCAAACCACAAAGAGTTTCTTCATGAAACTTTTTTTTTTTTCAAGTGGACTCAATTTGATGAGCTGCAGTCAAATTTCAGCTAAAAATAAAATCATATTATTTGTGGGAAAAATTCATGGAACTCAAGGGACAGTTCCTAGATTTTGCAGGATCAAAATTGCCACTTTTCATTTATGAGTTCATAACTCTCAATTCCCTCAGGATCTCCCACTGAAATTTTACAGATAGATCCTCCTCTCAAATATACCTAATATCATTAAAGTTTGCACTGGAAAAATATCTCATTATCTTCTTGATGTCACTGCTTCAAACATAGCATAGAATACCCATTCTAGAGTGCCTTTTGGGTGTTTTGAATATTCCTATAATTCTTTGGAATGTGTATCACTTGACCACAAAAAGTGTGGGCAGTCATATCTCATTCCCAAGCAAGATGTAGACTCAAATAAAGAAAAAATACCACTAATGGTAATAAATACCAATAGCTCTGGTATCAATAAAAGAAGAACTTGTGTGATCTAGCCGTGAGTATATAATTTTTTTCTTTCTTTATTTTTTAATTCTTTTCTTTTCTGCATGATCTAGATCACTCGCAAAAAATCCTTTCACAATATAACAACTTCAAATAAAATAAAACAAAAGAATACAATAGGATCTCAAGAACTTGAAGCCATTCAAAATCACATTTTTCATTAACAAAGAAAATACACAATATATGTTTGATTTAGAACCCATGAGAGAGATTCAAGCTTAATCTAGCCTAACTTGGGCGTGCCCCCCTTAGGATAGTTTGTATGTGTGTGTGTGTGTGTGTGAGAGAGAGAGAAAAAAAAAATAACCGATATGAGGCGTGCCCCTTAGAGAGACTAGAGAGATATTATATTTTAGAGAGAGAAGAGAGAGTAAGTAATATGTGTAGAGACAAGGGAGGATTTTGCCATAAACTTATAGGAGCAGATCTTGACCGTCGATCGAAGGAGACTTGTGGGGTAAGATAAGTGAGTCATCTATTTCATAGATCCACCATCAAAAGTCTAAGGAAGGTGTTAGAACCTTATATTCCCTATCCTAAACATATTCTCATCAAATAAGTTAAATAAGAAAAATATTTCTTTACTTTTTCTAATAGTAAATATCAATTCCTTATTTCTCAATCAAACCTTCTTAATTCTCAAGATTTTTTAAAACGACATATTTCATTGCTTTATTGCAAGTAAGCTTCTCTCCATAAAAAAAAAAAGCCAATTAGCATGAGATGCCTCACACAATATTTAGCAAAAAAATGTAATCCCCTATGGGTGAGGCGTGCCACCCTTTGGTGACCACTCATAGGCCCCACCCAATTGTCCCACATATTTTATAAACAATAAAAATTGATTTTTAGATTTTTTAAACCTCTTAGTTTATTTAAAACTTTAGAAATGAATTTATCTTGATTTATAAATCCAAATGAAAAAATTAAAATATCAAAAGATTCATAAAAATTCAAATAAACATTTTAAAAATCAAATAACATAAAATTAATTAAATTAAATTAATTTTGATGGAAATCAAATCTGAATAGGTCTAGGATTTAATCAATGCATAGGAGCACTCCACCTTCAAATGTGGACCACGATCTACATTAGCTTTCTCAAACTGACCCGGCAGTTCTCATGACCCACAGTCTACTATAGGAGCTCACGATTGGACCGTTAAAATCAATCAATGGGCTAGGGGATGTAATCTCAGTCTGTGGATTTCAAGTCCTCCCTTAAAAAGAAATCATGATCTATCAGACCATGATGCAACCATGACTCTAGGTACATAGAGATAATCTCTTGCATATGTACACGATGTACCCTTAATAGTGGATTACTATCTCAATATGACTATCTATGTACATGTCGTATGATGATACTACGATGAGGTTTTAGTCCTATCTCTATAGACTATTTATCACATATAAGGGTCATAAAGTTCATCGGCTCCCTTACATACTCCGACCTCATCAAGGACTAACCTACTAAACCCTCCTCGGTTATATCTATATACCCAGGTACATTGGGTTTTTCCAACTCGACTGACTTAGCACATCGAACCTAGTCGGAGTATTGGCAAATTGCATTTGCCTAGTATGTTTTACAAGAGGACTACACTCCCATTGAATTTATATTTCACTATACAATGCCCATATAAGCTCTCATAAAGCCTTTAAAGACCACATAAACCCAACACTAATAAAACTGTGATAGCTCTAGGATGTGTTACAGGCCATCACAGTACTATTAGTACCATGATGGTGATCCCACTTAAAGTACCTTGGTGCCTTGAGGATCCTCATGATACTAACATACTGTTAGTGTTGTGATGCATGACCACGACGCTAGCAGTGTCATGATGCTTGTGGTGCATTGAGAAGCATACAAGGCATGACCAGAGGAAGTATCATGGTTCTATTAGAGCCATTGTTATTCCATGTTTGAAGAGTATATTGGGAAATAAAAGGTAACGTGTGGGAAAATAGATATGGATCTAGTTTTAACAAAAATTAAGTATTTTTAAAAAGATTATATATAATGAGATCATTTACCTTTGATACAAGATGGTCACAATTATTTACAACCGTCCGATATGAAATTTGATAGCATGAATGTGTCAAGAAATTTTCTTTTGAAGTTTAAGCTTTGTCAATAGAATAAATGTAGCCACCTAATTTCACATCCAATTATCAATATTAATTATGACCAACTTGTACCAATGGTAAATAGTCTTATTCTATACTTTGTCTTTTAAAAATTCTTGAAAGAATTAGAGATATTATGATAGTTACCTGAATATTACCAAAAAAAAAAAAAAAACTTGAAGTTCAAAGTATGCAGTTTTAAATCTTAAATTTCAAGTTTACTGTTGTTATTCAATGCCTCTTTGGTGTTGAAAGTCCTACTTCCACGTTTGATTTCGCTTTATAGACGTTCGGCATTCCATGTAGCTTTTCTTTTATTGCAAAACCATGGTCCCTTTTTGGAACACCGGTACTCCATAAGAAATGATGGAAGGGCAATCTTCTATAATTTGTAGGAGACTCTTTCACTCCCAAAAATTGTGAGCGTCAAAAACACCCTCAAAATTTTAGGTCTAGATTCTGCCTTAGGCATAGTCACTAGAATAGCATGCCTCAATTGATGCAAAAAAAACCCATTGTTCTTCACAATATTTAAAAAAATGGATCGGTGACCTGAATCGATCTCACCCATACCCGTGTCGAATCGGTGGATCAGATCAAAGAATCAGTCAAATCGACAAATTTTTGTTTCAAATTTGTTTCACATTAAAGTAACAAATATTTATTAATTCGATTTATTCATCCAAAATTATTACAACATAACTAACTATAATATTATATACTGAAATTGAATTTTTTTATTTTTATCTTGTAATTATTTTACTATATAAATAAAAAATTCCAAAATGTCTTATAACATCATTTAATTTAAAAAATCTTATTTACAACTATAAGAAAAATAATATATTATAAAATTTATAATACAAATAAATTAATAAATAAAATACAAAATATGGTTATCAACTATAATGATTAATTACAATACTATAATAAACATGATTCAAAATTTATTAGAAAATGCTTCTATATCATAGGTCTAATAACAAAAATAAAAACCTTGTAAATTTCAATGTCATGACATTAAAAAAAATAAAAAATAAAAAAACTCTAAAAAATAGAAAATAAAGATAGAAAAATTCAAAAAAATAAAAAAAATTACATGTTTATTATCTTACATTGCCCTAATCCAATCATGTTTATTGCTGTTCAAAAAAAACAGTAGGATGGAGTAGAAAAGCAAATTAAAGAGATAAAAAAAAGCTAAAACAATTCCATAATGACGTTAGTTGGAGGGAGTCCAAATGAAACTTGTATAATAAATGCGTTCACACTTAAAATGGTTGCTCGAGTTATTCCTACATTGGAGGATTGCGGGATACAATAACCTCGTTAAAGCTAACTTGAAACCTTGATAGTGGTGACGGTGGGTGAGGTGAGGTGAGGTGAGGTGAGGTGATGATGGGTTGCTCTTGGTCACAACCTACGTGCCACCACAATGATGACGAGAAACAATGTGTGTACGCCGTGTTGGGGCCACTATCATATGTTTTATCAAAATTCTTAGGGAAACAATGTGGGTGCACCTTGTTGGGCCACTACCATATTTTTTAATCAAAATTCTTATATCTCAATATATTGTGGGATTTTGGACGATTCTCATCTATATCGGATAATTTCGATCCGGATCAATGATTTTTCAAATATCGATTTTTCGAAAGCTATTTGTCAAGATGTTAATCATTTTTATCTACTTCGCACAATTTCGATTCGGATCAATGATTTTTCAAATTCCGATTCTTCGAAGGCTATTTGTCAAGATGTTAATCTCTAAGTGGAAAAGTTTTTTTTATCAAAATTCTTAGATCTCAATATATATCGTGGGATTCAGATCGCTTTGGACGATTCTCATCTACATTGGACAATTTCGATCAGGATCAATGATTTTTCAAATACCGATTCTTCGGAGGCTATTTGTCAAGAAGTTAATCTCTAAGTGGAAAAGTTTAAATAAGGTAGGTCAAATTGTGATTCTCTCTTCTTCTTTTTTTTTAACCTTATCCAATTGCGATTCTCTTTCAAATATCTATATTATACATCTTAAATCACTCTAAATGCATTTCTTTCTTTTTTTACATTCATCCATTGTTTCAAAATTAAGTAGGGCACATCGTTCACCCGTATCGGCTCTCTTGATCGGCGATCCAAATTAGGTCTAGATTGATCCAATTTTGTGATCCAAAAAATATTAAAAAATAAATAAGTTAAAATAAAAATTAAAATACATATTTATGAGGTGGGGATATAAGGGGGTCCTTGGGGAAACAAGCCGGGACCCATATTATCTTGGAACATATTTGTTCACGACCGATTCCTATCCAAATCGACTTTGAATAAAAAATTATTAGATTTTAAAACACTGCGTTCATGATTTTGCAACTCTTAAGAATAGTGAAAAATATGATGCTAATAATTAAATAAATATTTTACCAAAAATTTTAAGATAATCCATTGAAAAATATGCACCGACTTTTAATTCCCCATTTTATTTCACATTAGACCTTCTTTTTATCTTTCTTTCAAGCGGCATAAAAAAAACCTTCAAATATTTTATCACCCCCTCATCTCTTCCCCCCACATTTATTCACTTTTGGCCACATCAACTAACTTCAACAAATGGTTTTATTTCATCTCAATCCAAAAGCCATTGTAACCCTATTTTGCACTTTTTAAAAACGCTTTTGAATTGAGTTAAAATAAAATAATTTGTTAGGACTAATTTTTGTGGCCAAAAATCACTAAACGTGAGATAGATAAGATTGGGGCTTTTGGATTGAGATAGAATAAAATAATTTGTTGGAGCTAGTTTTTGTGGCAAAAAATCAATAAAAGAGATGAAGGGATATGGTAAAATACTTAGGTTTTTTTCATGATGCTTGAAAGAAAAAAAAAAAAAAAAAATCTACCGTTTTTGTGCCGCTTGAAAGAAAAAAGTTTTTTTATGCCACTTGAAAGAAAAATAAAAAAAGGATCTACCGTTTTTTTGCTGCTTGAAATAAAAATAAAAAGATGATCTACCATGAAATTAAAATTAAAGGTCTTGAAAATTTTCCTTGATCCACTCCTAAGCTAAAACCCATGTCCTCATGCAATCACGATGTTCATGCGAATTGAGATTGTCTAGCGAAATTCAAGGACACAGCTTCTCTCATAAGAAGGATGTTCGAGGGAGACAAATCTGAACAGGTGCATCTGCGAACGCAATTTTATCTAATGCCCTTTCTCCACACGTTACAAAGTCTCGCATTCGCTTTTGAGACGCAGTGTTCGGAGAGAGACGCATAGAACTGACCAATGAGAGAACGGTCACATGTAATAACATTCAATAGAAAATCGCCACGTGTACGGGACACGTCTTCCCTTAGAAAAGTCTAGACGCTCGGAACCCTAAAACCCTTAATCATTCAATTCCCACGTACTTCAAAAACGAAACAGCGGGCTATTTTGGTAACCCATATTTTTTAATAATCCACCCCAAACTTAAAAGGGCAAAGTTTATAGTATTAGATGGGAAGTTTATAGTATTTCCACCCACTTTTTGAGTGGAGACATAAAAATATGGAAATAAACAACGTTTTGCGGCTAAGCAAGGTTAAAAGACATTTAAATGAGGCCACGATTCCCGATCACTCATACATTTGCTTTTCGCACCCAACCCAAAAGTCCTAAATGGGCAAAGGAACCCTAGTGACATTTATGGTTAATAATTTGAATTTTTTTTAATTTTCTCGTGATAAATGGCGGGCGGGATATATGCCCGTCCCAAGTCAAAATAAGACAGATATATTAGGTTGGTGGTCAACATAAAATTTTTATCATATTTATTTCATAAATCCTAATAGCCGAACCGATTATGCTGATGAATCAAGGGCAAATAATTTATTGAATAGGATCACAATAAAGTGAAATTATCAAGATAATATAGGCATCACTGATATTATCTTGATACATTTTCTCAATATCTCAATAATTACGTTAGACAACGATAATTTTGAATATTAAATTTGATGAAAAACTCAAATAAAAGATCACTTTCTAATCAGTAACATGGTTATCTAAAAAGTAACAAAATTCTATCATTTTATTGCTTTTGAACACTAACATTTTTAAAAACCTTAAATATATCTTAAAATTAAAAATTATAAAAACTAGCGGTCTCACTTAAGAAATGCTTTAAATTTCTATATCTAATTAGGTGGGCTGACCATATGCAGTACAAACCTAGTATAGCACGACTTAGGAGGTATGAGTTGGTTCTAATGGAAGGCTCAGAAAGGACAAAAGTTAAATTCAAAAGAACATGGTTGAAAGTAGTGAGAAAAAAACATGAGAACTTATGGACTCCTTAAAAGTATGGCATTTGATACAGCAGAATAGCAAACCAATATTCATATAACCGATCCCAAATAGTTGAAAAAAAAAGCTTTAATGATCATCTAAATAAAGTAAGATTTTAAAAAATTGATTAAGAAAAACACTCTTATAAAAAAAATTCATATCTATTCTATGACGAATAATGAAATATAAGTTCCATCCATTAACTTTCTAATAAAATTCCTTACCAACCGATAATAATCTTCTTCTGTTTTTTGGTGCGGTTTATTATAAACTCTAAATACTGCAGAAAACTCTCTTTTTGTTAATTACTTAAGAATATATAAGACCCATATAAATATTTGGGTAGTAACAGCTCTAGATAAAAACCAATAGTTCTAGATAGATACCAACAATTATTGATAATACGGCTAGTAACAGTTTTGAATAGATATACCAATCGTTATTGATAATTACAAACTGATTTTGAGATCGTTATTGACACCTCTTCACGTGACTGGGTGACCAATAGAAGCAATAGTCTCTTGCTTGAACAAGAAGCACTGAATAGCACTTCACATAATGGCACTTGGAAGAGCCAACAGAACTCACTGTGCATCTTAGACAGATTCAGCAACTTGCAGTCCGAGACAAATTTAGCAACTCACAGTCCAGAACATATACCAGAACAGAGACAAAAGTTATTTTGCAGGGAGTCAAAATTCAGCAGATAGTCGAAACACGACTCGAAGGCCTTTAGCAGTGCTTCCTTGATCTATGAGTTTCTCTCACTAAACTGAGAGTGGTGATTGATTCAACCATGGGAGAAGAGGAGAGCTGATTCAAGAGGTCTCCAAGAGGTCTAGATGTATGTAGTCGTTTGAGAGATGATCGTGGAAGGAACGAATCTGAAGCCGAGCTTAGATCCGGCAACCTCAAATCTGATTTCACACCTCATATATGAGGTTGAGGAGCCTACGGCTTTGATACGATATTAGAAACTCGAAATACTGCAGAGAACTCTCTCTCTATTAATTAAATCCGACAACCTCGTATCTAAGTCTTTACTAATTAAATCTAGCAACCTTATATCTGAGTCTGAGGTCCTCAGATATGAGGTTAAGGAGTCTATGGCTTTGATACCATATTCTTAAAAATTCATAATACGGCAAAAAAAACTCTCTCTCTCTCTCTCTACTAATTAATTAAGAATATACAAGACCCGTAAAAATATACCGTTAGTAACAACTCTATCTTTACTAATTAATTAAGAATATACAAGACCTGTATACATATATGGCTAGTAAAAGCCCAACAATTTAATTAAGAATATACAAGACTATACATGACCTGTATAAATATACGGCTAATAATAGCCCAACAATTATTGACAATACGAGTAACATTTTCTGGATAGATACCAACAGTTATTCATAATTACTAACTAATATTAAGATCTTTATTGACACCTAATCTTATTAAGAGATATATACCAATATAGATACACAGATATATATTCATAATGATGTATATCAATATATATCAATATAGATATCTATAGGCTTAACACGGTTTGTATAAAGCCAAGGCTCTAAACAATCAAATTAGAGCCTACCTTCAAATAGTGTCAAAAAATGTAGTTTCAATATTATAAATCTTTGTGATAGCTTTAAAATATATTTTTATAATTATTTATAAAATTTAAAGCTTAAAAAATAGTGTCGATAGACAAATCTATAAAAACTTGAAATTCTTGAAAATTGATAGTCTAAAAGTACGTTATAAAATGTACTATTTCCAAAACTTGAAATCCATTTTTTTTTCATGTCCATTTTTTTTTATCTTAAGATGATCAATTTGAAGATATTTGGGCATTAAAACATTCTCTTTTAGTAAAATTTTTGAGGTAGGCGCAAAATTGATTGGTTAGAGCTTGTTCTATATAAATTTTTCCTTTTTTTGGATGAGTAAGGATCTTATATGACCCTCCCTCACTCATGTGTGTAGGACCACAAATGATCAATTTTAATTTAATGGTGATCTTTTAAGATCCTACATACACTAGTGAAAGGAGGACCTATATGATTATTCCTCTTTTTGGATAATAATCTTTGATAAAAAGTAATTGTCACCAAATTTGGTACACGGAATTGACACACTTATTGGGTGAACATACCAAAAATATGGGATGGGAATAGTGGTCCCCATATGGCAAAAAATATCTTAACAGGCAGGCCCGCACACGCGTTGTTCGCACGTCTCGTGCGGCGGGTCCGTAGGGACCCCGTACCCAACGCCTATGACGGATCCCTAACGGAACCTCGCGTGCTTCAAGAACATTGACCTTATCTATCCTCGCTCTTTTTACAATGACAAAATCTAGTACCAAATGCTGCGAGTGTAGATGATCTTCGCTATGAAATTATAAAAATAATTGAAACTATGTTGGTTGTTGGAACTTTGGAACAAGGACATTGTCCTTACTTGCCATGATATTATTATTTTCGGGAATTTATGTTATAACGACATATGAGGATTTGGGCAGCCATTTTCGCTTGTTGAAAAAAAAGGCTCCGATAGTTGAATGACAGATAAAGATTCGTGTAACCGATTTTAATTAGTTAGAAAAAAAATTCTGACAATGATAATAACAATGGTAATGTTCGTATTAGAGTATAATGTAAATTTGATATATCGAGTAAAATTAAAATTAAATATTAATAAGTGACGTAATATATTGCTAATTGCTAAAGGTGATTGTGATGACATTAGAGTCAATCCTACTGTATATTTTTATATTATTTAATATATTTTAAAATATTTAATAAGAATGAGAAAGTGAGATCCCTAGAAAAAAAAAAAAAAAGTAATAAAAAGTTTAAGAGTGTTGATGTCCTTTTGGCATCCTAATCAACTTACACAATAATTTTTGGCACTTTCGAGAAATAAAAGCATTAGCGCACATGCACATAGTAAATGTGGTATGGACCCTTGCGGAGAAGGTTATAAGGAAAGGAAAGGTTAGGTCCTCACTTTCTTTATTAATAAAATGACCTACCTGTTTGGTGCATATGTCTTCACACGGGGGCAACTTGGATATTTGGAATTGAAGGGGTTTTATGAGGTATGGGCATTTTAGTAAATTTAAGGCCAGTCAGAAACGACGGTTCCTTAAAGAGCGTGGCATCGTCGAAGTAATTTTCGCTGGAGGAGTCAGAAACGGCGGTGCTGCGACCGATCTGTGGTTTTCAATTTACGGGCGGAGGCTGCCTGCCTGCCTCTCTTGCCTTTTTATCCTTTCTCTCTCCTTCTTTACCAAAATCTTGCCCTCTTTTTTTCTTCGTCTTTTGTTCCCCCCATCAAAAACATCTCTCTCTCTCTCTCTCTCTCTGAACATTTCCCCTTCTCTCTGCAAAAACTTCATATCCCATTCTCTCTCATTCTTTTTTTCTCTCTGCAAAAACTTCATATCCCCTTCTCTCTTTTTTTTCTTTCTTTCTCTCTGCAAAAACTTCATATGAGTTGAGTGTGCCTTTCAGAGATCAGAATGGAAATGGCTTATCCTATTGTCTTAGATATGGATTGGGTTGGAGGTTCTTTCGGTATAGAGAATATCCTGAACTTCTCCAACGAAGAAATGGCCCAGCTCTGTGAATATGATGAAGAAGCGGTAGAGAGAGAAACAACCCAACAACAACAAGGTACTACTCCCTCTCCGAACTCAGCCCAAAGTTCCGGCGAACCCATCTTTCCGCCGGTGGAGTTGTTGCAGGCGGAGAGCGGCCCGCAGAAGCCGTGGAGGCGGCCGAGGAGCAAGCGGCCGAGGCCAGCACCTCGAGTGTGGACGCTCTCCCCGCAGGAAATAGGGTCGCCGGGAAAAGGGTTTCCGGCGAAGAAGTGGCCGGAAAGAGAGGCTCCGGCGAGGAGGTGCAGCCATTGTTTGGTGGAGAAGACACCTCAATGGCGGATGGGGCCTATGGGGCCAAGAACGCTCTGTAACGCGTGCGGCGTCCGTTACAAATCGGGGCGTTTGTTTCCTGAATATCGGCCGGCCGCGAGCCCAACCTTTAGGCTGGACCTGCATTCCAACAGTCATAGAAAAGTTTTGGAGATGAGGAGAGGGAACACCAATAATGTCCTTGTTAACTGAATTAATGTCCTCTTTAACCTAGCCTTTTATTTTTTTTATTTTTACTTAGAGGAAAATTAGGCACATTGGTGTGTGGTGATTGTTTTTTCTCACTATCTAAAATTTTTATCTCTCTCTCTTCTTCTATCTTATGTCTCATTCCCATCTCTCCATTATTTTTATTTTTATTTTTTTTCTTGGAGCGTTATATGAAGGTCCGTTATTTTGTTACGGAGGGGCGGAATGCGTTATGTCGGAAAGGGAAAACGGTGAGGCGGATAACGGGTAGAAGATGAGGAATAAAATAAATGATTCAAAATGAAAGCAAAGAGCCCACTTGGTCGGTTTGATTAACCAAACATGACAGTTGGCACCCACCCACTATCGTTTCCCAACCCCCTTTATTTTGTCGTGAAGGAACGATAACATGTATTTTTTTCGAAAATTCAAAATTGATGGGACTTTCACCCGCCGCCCTCTTTTGACGCCTGCCATTTAATCCGCTTTTAGGCGAATATGAAAGATACTACAAAACGCCCCAATGAACAATAATTTGTAAACCTTCATCACCATCTAATCACTGTTTGTTTGGTGGTATTTTAATTTTTATTTATTTTTATTAATTAGAATGATCTTAAATGAAATGTGTGTTGTGTACATCTTAGTGATATGTATTTAATAAAAATATAAACAAATAATTTATAAACTATAAAGAGTGCAGTTTGTATAGAGTCTAGGTTCTAAACAATCAAATTAGAGTCTAATTTAAAATAGTGTCGAGCAATAATATTGGAAATCTTTGTGATAGGTTAAAAATATTTTTTTATATTTATTTATAAAGTTTAAAACTCCAAAAATAATGTAGATTGATATATCTATGAAAATTTTGAAAATTGACAGTCCAAAAATGCATTACAAAATATACTATTTCTATAACTTGAAATTTGATGTCGATATGCTCAAATATGAAAATATTTGGGCAACCAAACAATCTTTTCTAGTGAAATTTTTGAGGTAGGCTCAAATTTTATTATTTAGAGCCTCGGCTCTATATAAATTTTTCTCAAATACAAATTGATCAAAATACATTCAAAAAATAATTTATACAATATAAATTGATCAAAATACCCTCTCAAAATTTTAGGGGTATTTTGGATAATTTAAATTTTACGAATTATTTTTTTCATATTTTTATTAGGTGCGCATCACTAAGACATACACACATTCCAAATTTCAAGGAATTTGGATTTGTAGAAAAAAAAATAAAAATTGGAACACGACCAAACAACTGTGGCCGTGAAGTTTGGATGGTAATTAGGGTAGGCGAGATCACAATTCATTTTCGACTATAGGTGTTGGGAAGAGTTTTACTACATATTTTATAGAGCCTAGGCTCTAAACAATCCAATTAGAGCCTACTTTCAAATAGTGTCGAAGAATTCAAATAGTATCGAAGAATGTGGTTTCGATACTGGAATTTTTTTTGATAGCCTTAAAATTCATTTTCATATTTATTTATAAAGTTTAAAGCTTCAAAAATAGTGTAGATTGAGATATCTATGAAAATCTTTAAAATTGATGGTCCAAAAATGCGTTACAAAATACACTATTTCCAAAACTTGAAATCCATTTTTGTTCTCATGTCCGTGCATCTTGATGTCTAGATGATCAATTTGAGGATATTTAGGCATCAAAACAACCTCTTCTAATGAAAATTTTGAGGTAGGCTCGAATTTGATTATTTAGAGCCTCTTTATCTGTCTCTTTATATATATATATATATATATATATATTTGGCAAGTGTTATGGTGCTTCCTAGGGATCACACTTTAGATTTACTTATTTGGATAAAATGTCGTTTAGTAGTAATTTCGAGATCATAAATTAGGGTGTGATTTGTATAAGGTTACACCCTTAAACAATTCAATTAAGGTGCACCTCTAAGTTTTATCATAAATGTAATTTTGATATCAAATTTTTTGAGAATAGCTTGAGAACCTATTTTCATCTCTAATTATAAAATTTTAAACTCTAAAAATAATTCAAATCAAGTAGATCTATAAATACATAAAAATCTTGAAAATAGACGGACTCAAAATCTTTTTTTCTTTTCATACTCATACATCTTAATGTCGAGCTGATCAATTAGAGGGTTTTCCAATATCTAAACAATCTTTTATGATGGATTTTTGAGGTGTATTTTTAATTTTATATTTCAAAGTTGCAACCTTATATAAACTTTTTCTCATAAATTATTTTTAGTCATTAGATGTAAAATTATGATTTGGCGTCTATCGCAAAGTTTGAAAAAAAAAACATTGACTCCTAAGTCAAGTTATTGACACATGGCAACCACCCAATTTAAAATTTAATAGATAATAGTGATAGTGATCTCTTTGTGTCATGGAAAGAAAATGGTTTCCTCGTCTACCTTTCTCCTACAAAGTCAAATTGTAGTATGTATAAAAAGTTTTTAAAAGAGATATCTAAATATTACACAATGACAATCATTTAATTTGAAATTTTATGGACAATAGTGATGGTGATCTTTTTGTGCCAAAGAAATGGTCTCTACGTATACTTTTCCTCCAAAGTCAAATTTTAATGTGTATAAAAAGTTTTAAAAAGAGAGATCTAAATGTTAAAGAACTCACAATTCAATTTTTTAAAAAAAGGTAATTGATTCTTAGGTGGACCCGTAATTTGAAACAAAAAATCCTTTCAAGAATAGGCCATCGAAACAAAAAATCATTTCAAGAATAGGACATCCACCCCATGGAGTATGTGCACAGTATGCTTTGTTTTACCCATGATGCAGACCTTACCGTGTATGTACAATTAATAATGTCATGAGTGAAAACATTTATTGCTCCCGCGGGAGCATTTTCCATTCTGAATTATGATAATGGACAAAAGTGGAAAACTCTAAAAAAAAAGACAAAAGTGAGAAAACTCTAAAAAAAAAGACAAAAGTGGAAAACTGTAAAAAGGAAAAATACATTTAGATATGTACACGGTTTCCATGAGTCTATATAGAAACAGTCCCCTCTTAAAAAAAAAATTTGAGATCATGAATATAGAAAAATAAATAAATTTTTAAAATTATAAGTAATAGCTTTATAAAGAAACCATCTAGACCATTAATTTCATATGTTTTCATGTGGAACGGCAGTTGCACCCATCTTTAAAATGAATGTTTTATACCTCGGGCAACATAAATATAGTTATACGTCCTTGAACAATTTTCTTTTAGATATGATTTATAGATCCAAATATTTTTAAAAAATTGTGGCATACTATGCATTCGACCCAAACTTTATAACCCCTTTCTTTTAAAATTGTGGTCATAATTAAGTATACAATTAGGAGGAAATTGATTTTAGGAGTAACTTGAAATTAAATTTCAACTGCAATTGGTTGGTGGGTTGTTTGGAATTAAACTTCAAAATTAGTAGGTGGGTAGGTAGGCCTCCAAGAGTTTAACTATGGATTAATTCCTACAATTATATTACGGGTGCGGTCTTTATAAGGTTGCAACCTTAAACAATCCAATTAAGGCGCATCTCCAAATTTTATCATAACATGTAATTTTGTTGTAAAAATTTCTTAAGATTATCTTAAAATCTGTTTTCATATCTAATTAGAAAGTTTTAATAGTTGAAATTAAAGAGATCTATAAACATATGAAAATCTTGAAAATGGACGGTCTAGATAATGTGTTGTAAGATGCATCATTTATGAGACTCAAAAACTTTTTTTTATATTCATACAACTCGATTTTTGAGGTGCATATGTACTTCTACATTTTAAGGTTGCAACCTTATAGAAGCTTTTCCCTTATATTATATATACGAGTAGATGAGGCGTTAAGTAGAGAAGAACGTTGTAACCATCAAAGGAAAGAGAGATCGGGAACCTAGAGTGATATCAAAGCAACAAAAATAAATAAATAAATAAAATGAGAAGTAGATGAAAGAGCACCAATATTTTAAACATGAATCTTTTACGTGAACCGGCTTTCCACTGTACCATCTTAATTGGCCTAATTGGTGAACCAACTGAAGGAAAAAAAAAATTTTGATAGGAAACAAAAACTTGTTACATAAAGCAATTTTCCCATCTATAATATGTTTGTTTGATGATTTAAATCATTAAAAAAAAAAAAAAAAAGAAAAGAACAACGTGTTACAGAAGATGAATAATCTATTTAGAGAAAGCATGCTGATTCGAAATTCTAATAGGGAATCAGCTAAGAGACTTACTAAATCCCATCTAGATTGAGTACTCCTGATCCAGATCTACATAAACAATTTATAGAACCTTAAACAACATATAAAGCTCAAAAACAGTGCTGCCTGCCATGTTATCTATAGTTTCATACCATGCAAGATTTCATGTTTCAAGAATTTTGGAATGCATGAAAGGGGTTGGGTCACGATGGCCTACACTTAGTTACCACCTTGTGGTTTTCAATCTCACTGACACCATCCACTAACACTTTCAAAAAGCTAACTCTTAATCTATTTGAAAAAACAAGTAGAAGCATGTCCTCCCCCATTGAATTATAGTCACGGACACCTTCAAAAAGCTAATTCTTAATCTATTTGAAAAAATGGGCGTGAAACTATCTTCCCCCATTGAATTACCCTCATTAATACTTCCAAAAAGCCAACTCCTGATCTATTTGAAAAAACGGATAGGGACCTATCTTGCCTTCCCCCAATAAATTAACCAAAAAAAAAAGAATTTTGGAATGTGGAATTAATTTGGAGGTATAGCTTTGCACTGGAAGTTTTGGATAGGATGGAGTACAATTATGAGTCCCACAAAGCCAATTAAGAGACAAAATTTTGAATTATTTGGATTTTTTCTCAGTTTAGCTTGTCACTGTCAAAATGGGTAGGGGCCAGTCTAGCCATACTAAATTACTATCACTGGCACCTTCAAAACCCATTTTTCAAAACCCATTTAATTATCCAAAAAAACAAATTTCTACTTAATTACAGAAAAAAAAAAAAAAAAAAAAAAAAAAAAAAGGAATTTTGGAACGTGGGATTAAAAGTTTTGGATTAGATGGGAGTAAAATAGTGGTCCCACAAAGCCAATGAGGAGAGAGAAATTTGAAATATTGGGAAATTTTTACTATTGTTTTGCTTGTGAGATGCAAGCACGTGATTGATTGTGTGAGAGGAGGTTGGTCATGTGGATGCTGCCCTAAAACGCGTTTGCGAGGTGCTGGGGCGGCTCTTCCCCTCATCATCATGTGATGCTGGGGACCTTTTCATGTGATAAGCATTGCACATCTTATTTATTCACTACCCCTTTTTTTTTTTTAATGTCATTTGTTAGGTGTATGTTAGCACTTGACAAATCCCTTCTTTGTATTAAAAAATAAAAATAAAAATAAATTATTTTTTTAACTTTATCAAAAATATAAATTTTAATCAAATGGCAGAGTGCTTTATGTGTTGGGGGATGGATAACTACATTTGCATTGCTAGAGACATCATCCATCTTAAATATGGATGTAGTGTGTTAGTCCATCCAAAAAAAGATGAAAATTTGTGCCTCAATTATTATTTTTCAAAAAAGTGCTATTTTTAGTTTTTAAAAATTATTTTTTTAAGTGTTTGAAAATATATAGGTAAAAAATTAAGTCCGAAATCTATCTAAAAAAATAGATCATGAAGAAGGGAAACATATCTAAACAGTATCCTATCTAAAAGGCCATATTTTTTTATGGAACTAACGAGGAACATGTACTAGATGAGATATACCAAAAGCAGCGTTGAGCAATTACCAGCTCTTCAACCACGAGTTTATTCGAGGCAACCCATTCGTTTCTTTTTTCCTTTTTTTTTTTTTTCTCTTTTTTTTTTTGACAAGAGTATTGAATATTATTATATTAAAAGAGTCATTACAATCATTGCAATACTAAAACAAAACATGAAAAACCATTAGAGAATGAAGAAATGCTCATTTCTTTGTCCGCCGTAGAATTAGCTTCTCTATATACATGGTTGAAAGTTATGTTGCTACCGGTAATTATCTCCTTAATATGCAGCCAAATATATCTCCCACACCACGGTGGCCTGGATTACCATTGCAGCAGTCAATAGCATTCTTTGAATCCCTTCCGCAATCAAAACGCCCCCCAAATTCTTCTCCTTCCACAATTTGATACCTTGCAGGACTACTACCAATTCAGCAGAATTAGTAGTGGCCACTTAACACGGTGCTGCAAAACAAAGCACTATATTCTTATTTGAGTCCCTACAAATGCTACCCACCCAGCCCTACCTGGATTTCCTATAGATGATCTATCAAATTTAAGTTTATAACAATCATTCAAAGGGGGTTCCATACACTTCTAGGTCTCACTTTAATAAATCTTAAGAAAATTAAGTGATCTAAATTGTTTTTTACATCCGCTCGAGAAATCCCCCATTCTTATTTAGTTCTTCTAAATCAATTCCAAGTATTAAATAGGATCTTATTCTTAAGAGTTGTGTAATCCACTGCCACACCATCAAAAGTCTTCCTATTTCTTTCCAATCATAACTCCCATAACAATGAACCACGCATAATATTCCAACTTATACCACCAACCTTTGAAATTCCACAAATCTTCAAGCGATTCACAAATTATTATTATTATTATTTTCAAATAGAAGCTTAATAAATGGGGAATTTATGTGAAGAATAGTCTCAAATTTTTCCTGTTTTTGACGAGCTTCTTGTCAAATTTCTTTTTTCTGAAAATATGCTTTGATTAACTCATATCTAGGTCTGGTACTTGAAGTGTCGTACCCAATTTTGAGGGTTGAATATAGGTTCGGCATTTGAAGTTCCAAACCCATATTCTTAGCAAAGAATTCATGTATTTTAGAAAAACAAAAAAACAAAACAAAAATCAACGCTAGAAAGAAAATGTAGAAATCAGTGCGAAATTTAAGTGTCTAGCATAAAGAGAACCTAACAGTTGATTGGCCACTTGAGACGGAACCCAATCAAAACAACAATTTTTGGAGAAGTATATCTCTTTGACCCTTTAGGTGTCAAACCCATGCTTGATCCTGAAAATGGCCCCACACGAAACATGAGTTAAAAGTGTTGAACCTAGACTGTTCAAAAAAAAAAAAAAAAGTTCTAGATCTAGTGATTGAAAAACCAACAATCCAGATTGAGAATTGATGGACACACCAACCCAATTCCTACCTGTCAGTCCGATTTTGTCAGACTGGCATGGGTCTGTTAAAGGACTGGGTGAATCTATTAAGGAACCGAGGGATCCAGATTGGTTAAAACGCCTAGTTCCCACATATTTTTTTTTATTTTCTTTTATGTTTTTCAAATTTAAAAAATATTACTTCAGGATTTTTTGGACTAATTCACACACTGGAGAATCGTTCCTATCCGACACATATTAGCGATCCATAACAGCCTACCCAACGATCAATCCAACCACCCTATTCGGATTTTAAAATGCTAGCATAACCCAGACATGAGTTAAATAAAATAAAATAAAATAAAAATCCAAATTAAGGGTCATCGTTATCATCATCATATACTTATCCCAACTATTTGGAATCAGCTACATGAATATTTCGTCATTCTGCTCTATCACGGGTCATACCCTCAATAAGACCATAAATCCCTATATATTTTCTCACTACTTCCACCCGATCCTTTTGGGTCTTACTCTTACTTTTTTAGAATCATCCATCTAAATCAAATTACATATCCTAACCAGTGTTGTGTTGATCTTCACTGCACAAGCCAACCCACCTAAGTCTAATTTCTCTCATCTTGTCGCCTATTGAAGCCACACCTACGTTTCATCAAATGTCTTAATTTTGAATTATATTTCTTTTTATCCTGTCACTCATCCATCTCAACATCATCATCTCAGCTACTCTCATCCTATCAATATGTTGTGTCCTAGCCACGCAACATTCCGTCCCATAAAGTACATGTGGTCTTATTCTTGTACTATAGAACTTTCCTTCAGCTTCCTTGGTATGCAACGATCACATAAAACTATGGATGCACATCTATATTTCACCCACTCAGCTCTCCATTTTCCTAGATTATCAACCAAGATATCTAAAATACTTTTTTTTAGGTATTTTTTTGTCATCAATCTTAACTACTTCATCATTTCTACTCGTATTATTGCTAAACCTTTATTCCATATATTTTGTCTTAGTCCAGCTAATTTTAAAACATTTATATTCTAAAGCATCCCTCTAAAGTTCTAATTGACGACCCAAATTGAGAGTATTTGTGAAAAAATGAATTAGACAAACAAAAGGGACCTCAACATAACATATCAAAACATTGGAACTATTTTTTAATTCCAAAAAAATACAGGATATTTAGAAATCTTCCTCAAAAATAAAAGGAAAAAATATGTCGGTACGGTATAAAATTGTAGTAATTATGGACCGATCCCAAAGTACAGGGAATTTAAGGGGAGATCCACTGGTCCGATGTTTATAATATCGGACATGTTCTTTTTTGAAAGCGCCACCCGCCCTTTTTTATCTTTTTCCAAGTTTCCCCAATGTCCAATAGTCACAACAGGATTGAATATTTCTTTTTCCTTATTTTGTTTGAGGTGGAAGCTATTGATATTTCAAACTTCCAAAGATTCTCGATAGAGGATGTTCGATATTTGGAATATCAAACTATCACCGGCTGTAGGCTATCCGATATTAAGAATATTGGACCATGTTCTCAAGCCTATCCGATATTAAGGCTATTGCACTTTGTTTAAAAGGAGGTCCAATATTACAAACAAACGGACAATAAATTGGGTATATTGCACTCCCGACGGTTTGGATTAGGGCTTTCGATCCAGTTCTTAGAGCAAGCTATGAGCAGGGCAATCGAACTGCTCAAGCATGGCGAGAACTAGAGCAATGGAGCTAACTCCCAAATACCCTGCTCAAGCATGGCGAGAACTAGAGCAATGGAGCTAACTCCCAAATAATTATCTAGTGATTCTTAGGTGGATCCCAAAATTTCATATTCTAACAATCCTTGAAAATAGTTCTTTTGCCGGGATCAAGTATGTGTACGCTCCAACAAGGAGCACGGTATATGTATCTAAGTACTTGGTGTCAACTAAAATCTTTCCTCTATGTTTCCTTCAAGGAAAAAGTTTATATATAGCCAAGGCTCGAAACAATCAAACTAGAGCCCACCTCAAGAATTTCAGTAGAAGAGGTTGTTTTGATGCTCAAATATTCTCAAATTGATTATCCCAACATCAAGATGCATAGAGATGAGAAAAAATTGGATTTCAAGTTTTGGAAATAGTGTATCTTGTAATGTATATTTCGATTATCAATTTTCAATATTTTCAAGTTTTCATAGATCTACTCGATCAACAATATGTTGGAAGCTTTTAATTTTATAATTAAAAGATGAAAATATATTTTAAGGTTATCACAAAGATTTTCAATATTAAAATCACATTTCTCGACATTATTTGAATATGTGCTTACTTTGATTCTACACTTATATTTGTGTCAGATGTTGAGATACCACCTCACAAAACCTACATATGAGTGTCATAAGTTAGTTTAGGTAATATAGAAGCGAGGGGGACTTTGACCAAGAAATCATTTGACCACATGGCTATAGAATCTATTATTATTGGCCATGGCGAGCCCTTCATGTGAGGGCATGGGGTGCTGACAAGGCCATGATTCACGCCTCACCATTGCATCGACATGGCATGTGACTCCATGTAAACTCACTGGTGCAGTAAATTGCAGTAAATCCGGTTCATAGGCATTGAAAAATCGGTAGCTTGAACCGGAACCGGTGGGGGCAAATTAGTTTTACATAGCTCCGTAATCACTTGATTTTCTAGGGTTTTTGTTTGAAAACATTTATGTAAGATTCACACTTTTAAATAGTTGTTTTGATGATGGAAAAAACATCTGGTTGATCATCTTGAAATCAAGATATATAGACATAGATAAAAGAAATATTTCAAGTCTCAAAAATAGTATATCTTGTAATACATTATCTAGGTCATCCATCTTCAAGATTTTCAAGTATTTGTAGGTATGCTTGATTTAAAATATTTTTGAAATACAAAATTTTATAATTAGAGATGAAATTAGACTTTCGCGCCATCTTAAAAAAAAATTTACACCTAAGTTTCTCATTGCAAAATTGAGAGATATTATGAGGGAAATTTATTGTTAGTGCTATATTTAGCGATCAAAAAATAATACGAACTGTCAGCTGCTCATACTTAGCTTTTTTAATGAAACTACTCACACCTTTGTCATGCCTAAATAGTTGAAGGAAAAGTCCTTTATGGGTTGGTGGTTGCACTCCTACATTTGCGTCCCCCGAAGCATCATTCATCCATCTTTGAGATGGATGCTAAGTGGCGGTCGTTTGAAGAAAAAAAAAAACCAAACGGGGAAAATTTTCCTCTAAAAAATATCAATTTTTAGCTTTTAAAATTTACTTTTTTAAAAACATATTAATGATCCCAATATTAGAGATTTTATATTTATAAAGAATTAAGTCTAAAATCCACCTTAAAAATAGATTATGTAGAGGGGACACAAAGATCGGAAAACACTACGCAACGTCTATAGGCGAAAATGAACAGTGATTTCATTTATATTCATCACCGTCCAAAGTTCATCGCACGATCACAATTGTCCGGTAGTGTTTCATGTTTCATTTTTTTTTGTTACAAATCAAAATGATCTGAAATTTGAAGCTTGTGTTCATCAAAAATAGGAGAATCTAATAAAAATATAAAAATAATAATAATTCGCAAAATATAAAATAACTAAAATACCCCTAAAAATTTACAGGGATATTTTGATCAATTTATATTTTACGAAATGTGTTTTTCATATTTTTATTAGGTGTGCATCACTAAGATATACACACTCTCCAAATTTCAGATCATTCTGATTTATAAAAAAAAAAATGAAAAAAATGAAACCCTATCGGACAATCATGATCGTACAATGAACTTTGGACAATAATAAACATAAGCGAAATCATTATTCATGTTTGCCCATAGGCGTCGAGAGGACTTTTCCATTTAGATATGAGTCCTAAGACCCATAGAACTGTATCTATAATTATTCTTTCGCGAGAAAAATTAATCACACTTTACAAGTAATGGGAACAATACCTAATCCTTGTACATAGAAATCCAAGGTTCATCGCATTCCAGTGGATGAAAGTCATAGAAACATCCATTCCACATTCCAGAGTCTGCAAGTAATGGGAACAATACTATAATCCTCTCCAGGTGTCCGAACGGCCCTAAATGGATGGACAATGGGGAGAGAGATTACTCCAAAAGTGGGTCCCACTACTTACTCTCCAGGTATTCGAACGAACGGCCCTAAATGGATGGACAATGGGTGAGAGAGATTACTCCAAAAAGTGGGTCCCACTACTTATCTATCAATAATAATAATAGAAAAAGTTTATATAAGGCTGCAACCTCATCATTGTCAAATATAGCATACTCTCCATATTATAATAATGAAAAAAGTTTATCTAAGGTTGCTATCTTAAAATGTAGAATTAAAGATGCACTTCAAAAATCCATTGGAAAATGTTGTTTTAATGCGGAAAAACCCTCTAATTGATCATCTTGACATCGAGATGTATGAATATCAATTAAAAAAAAATTTATTTTGAGTCCTAGAAATAGTCCATCTTGCAACACATTATCTATACCATCCATTTACAAGATTTTCATATGTTTATAGATCTACATGATTTTAACTATTTTTTAAGTTTAAAAAATTATAATTAGATATGAAAATAGATTTTCAAATAACCTTAAAAAAAATTACACTAAAATTACTTGTTATTATAAAATTTAGAGGTACGCCTTAATTGGATTGTTTAAGGTTGCAACCTTATAGAAATGACACCCTTATATAATAGAATCGTATACAATGAGACTATTTACCTTAAGTGCAAAGAGGTCACAATTACTTATATAATAGGATCGTATATGATATGAAATCTGATATTTTAGGCATATTATAAAGTTCGAGAAAAATTCTTTTGAACATTGAGTTTGATTAATGGAATAAATACAGCCGCACAATTTCACATCCAACTGTCCACTTCATACAAAAGGTAAATGGTCTCATTGTATGCTTGGCCATATATAATACTCGAGCTAAGTCAAAGAAGCGTCGGAGTTGTTTTAATGAAGCAAAGAAAACCACCAAGACACCCATATGATCACTTAATATATTTGGTTTTGGTTTGGGACGTGGCATCAATCTTAACCAAAATAAGGCATACCAAGAAGTCCTATTGAAAGATGTACAATAGTGCTAATAATCTCTAAGATGGCCTGAAAATTCATTTCCACGCCTCATTATGGATGTTAAAGCTAGAAAATGGTGTGGATCAAAACAAATATAGAGGCTTGAAATTCTTGAAAATTGATAATCGAGATAATGTGCAATATTTTTAGGACCTAAAATCCTTCTTTTTTATATCTACACATCCTAGGGTCGAGATGATCAAATAGAAAGTTGAGTCGCTTAACTGAGATTTTTTATGTTCATCTTATATTTTTGCAATACAAGGTTGACACCTCATATAAACTTTTTCTTTTAGTTTTTAGGGTAAACTTTTTCTTTTAGTTTTTAGGGCAGTTTATTGTTGAGAGTTTCAACTAGTTTTTGGGTGTTCTCATTGGTAATCTAATTTCAAAATAATTAATACTCTTGTTCTCCGGTAAGCCCTGTAGGCGACATAATGAGCAATCATTCATTAAATGTTGTAAAAAATGAATGAATTGCAGAAAAAGGGTCAAACGCTTTCTTTTTCTTCAACATTTTCAGATCCCATGAAATTTCAATGAGTTTTTTAAAACTTTGGTAACAGTAATATAGAATTTCGAACTTCTTGTCTTTTTTTCACTAGACTGACTACCATCATATTTTTGGATAGTAGGTAGCTAGTCCTTGGTTTGGAAATCGAATGTCTAAAACCTTGGAATCATTTATTCATATATTTTCTCTTTGATTGATATCGCCACCGCTGCTAGATAACCATGGATTATATAGTAAGCATGGGTAAAAGGAAGGATGTAAACCAGCTTTAGATTAAACATATTTACAGTTAGTATTCCACAACAGAATTCAGCTATCGAAGATGTCAAGATCCAAGGGACCGAAAAAACATCTATCTAATTAATAGTATACTTTTGAATGCCTAAAAACTTTTGCAAAAAAGAAATCTCTCTCAACCTTGACAATATGATCCTGGGATATCAGTCTTATCTCTAACTGTATACCGGCCTTCTCCTACATTCATTCCAGATGTCTGGAGCCGCTTCCGTTTCCTTATAAGCTGCACCGCAGTGTCTATATCATTCTTCACCTCCTCAGAGTCAGGCTGCACATCCACAGAAGAAGAACCAGAAGCATTTAGGAAAGACACTTTATACTCCCTAGAAGAAGAACCAGAAACAAAACTATAATAATCAATGAATCGTGATGGTGAAGGTTTCTACCTTGATTTCTAAAGCCCTGTCAAAACTTTTGAGAGAGGCTTCCGGCTCTCCAAAATTCAGCTGAGCTCTTCCAAGGGTAATCCACGCCTGTGAAAAGCGATGTTATCATTGAGTCAAAAGTCTAATGCCCAAAGTAAAGAGAATTTGTAAGGGACCTTCCATGCCCCATATTACTTCAGTAGAAGATGCACATTTTATAGGTACCAAGTCCAAGATAAATAGCATGTCTGAAATAGATGGTATGGATCCCCCATTGAAGGTTACGCAAATAGAAAAAATATGTTTACAAAGAACCAAAACAAAACTATAGCTCAAAGGCACCAAGTATAACCAATTTTATGCAATACGTCCATGATGGATGAAAGCATGTATTACACAAGTGATCTCAATGAGCCATGATGATAATGAATGCAAATTGAACAAAATAAATCGGTAGGTCTTCCCACTCTCAACAGATATCTCTCGCATATCAGACAAAACAGTACGTTATACTATAATAGTAATTAATGAAACGATGATCCTCAAAAGCATGAACAAACTGAAGTAGGTTTGCATTGTGGGAACCAGTAAGAATGGACTAGAAAATGATCAATCACATTGTGGCATATATATAAATTGTTACTACCAAACTTTTGTCACGTTAGACTCATACGGATGTTCAAGCATCTACCAAACATAATTACAAAGAGATGTCCTGCTACAAACAGAACTCAGTTTATGCTCTATTTGCCCCAAAACAAAAGCAAAAAAAAGCAATAAGGAAGTATTTACTTATGCTCTATGTATACCATTAAAAATTATATTAATAGTAATAAATGTCATAGCCTATCCCCTCAGGTGAAAAATGCATGTGTTAACTTTTACAAATGGTATATCAGTACATGCACCATGTTTTAGTCACGACTTTCCTTTTCTCTCTGACAGAACATTGTAGCCACATATTAGCCATGCATCCGAGTTATATAAGAAAAGTACTTTCTATCTTTTAGTTCGTCATTTGACAAACAGTGGCGAAACAATATGGACAGATTATTGATTGTTCCTCCCTTTCATCAAAGAAGGCATCATATTAACGAAAAGATGTTCCTCCAAGCAGCACATAATACGGGGCATCTGAAAGACAAACACCCACTTCAATGAGGCTCATTGTCTAGCCCTGTCACAAAGCACCAGCCATAGGAGAGGAGCCTCCAGGCAGAATTATACCAATTCAAACTTGCTGGATCTCTGACTTTGAAAGTCCGGAATTCAAGAAAAATAGTGTTGAAATCAATCAATCTCATCTCAATTTTCTCCAAAATAGTCACGGAACAACTGGCAACTTATACTTCACTTAAGGGCCCTCCGCAATCAGATAACAATTAGGAAAATCAATGGTGATAAATATTTTAGATTCATTTTAGAAATTCTTGCATATGATTCACAAAAAAGATGAGGATATCTCCAATAAAACCAACTTAAAATGATTCATAATTTGCCCCAACGAGGGCCGATGCAAGTTTCATTCATCTTCTATAAGCCAGCTTCTCCAAGGGTCTCGAAGTTTTAGACTTTCCAAAAGAAAAAGTAAAAAGGATTACCATGAAGCATTTTGTAGCATGCTTAACACCCAATGACTGGTATTCCTCAAATTGATAAGCACGAGCATATATCTAATAATCCAAAAACCTAGTTTGTTACTGAACGTGAACATTCCTTTCTATGACTCAAAAACACAAGAGAAGAAACATCATAAATGGGAGTCTTTTTAAATAAATTGGCACATCCAAACACCCATTATGTGAAGTCACAAACTTAACAAACACTTTCTATCAACGTAGCATCCCAATGAAGGACCCTTCCAGGGATTTGGCTCCTGGCTCAGTTGATAGGGCATTAAGAGCCACAGTGCAACTTTCAAGGTTCAAACTGCACTTCTAAACAAAAAAAAAAAATAGCACAAAGTTCAAACTGCACTTCTAAACAAAACAAAAATAGAATTGATCTCAACTCCATTGAATATTGAAGCAGGAAGGAAATGCGGGACATTAATTCCACCTTTTTCCTGAACCTCAAACACATAAAAATCAGCAATAATGAAAAAAAAGCATAGCTATAAATCAAGCCAAGAGAAGAAATTTTTTCTTTCATAAAACAAAATTTATTCCAATAACATAAGCATTCGATAATATGATTTCCCACCTTTTATAAGCATATCATCATCATCATCATCATCATCATCATCGTGATCATCATCATTAGAGCCTTTTCCCAACTATTTGGGGTCGGCTACATGAATCCTAGTCCGTCATTCTACTCTATCACAGGCTATACCTTCAATGTGGTTTCATAAGCATATGAAACCTTAAATACTAACTTGAAATCTAATTGGTTGAGAAAAGGCTCTGATGATGATGATCTAATTAAACAATTTAAGACTCTAAAATATCCCTAAAAAATACTAAAATTCCAAAAATACCACTATAAACAGTCCCATCAATAGTATCCGTGAACAGTACCCACAAATAGTAACTAATGAATAGTAAAAAAAGAAAAAAAATAGAAACCAAGTACTAAAAAATAGAAATTAAGTGTTGACACTATAATTCCTAAAAAAAAATAACTCTAAAAACATATATACACCCACATCTATGAAATCAAAAAATAAATAAATAAAATTAATTTTTTGAATCATCCAACTCTTTATCTTCATTATTCTCCCCTGGTTAGAGAAAACTCGTCCTCACATTTTGAAATGGGTTAATACAAATCCTCCTCTCAAAACAAGGTCTCTCTCAACCAGAATATTATGCACTGATATTAGGGCTTGATCTTGGGACCATGAGTTACAGACCTGATCAAAATATCTTCACTAGTTGTTAAGGATTTTGGTGCATCCAGCTATAGTAGCCTGCCTTTGTGGGATGGAATCCTCTAGTTGGAAAGAGGAAAGAACAGCCCCTCCACTGGTGAGAGAAAAGAGCTCTTTACGGTCATTGTCTCCAGTTGCCGCCCCTTTTATCTCTTCACCACCACCACTATCGTGGTCATTACCATCATTGCAATGACCATCACCATCACAAGCAACTTGTTCTTTTTCATAGATAGGAACTCCAAGTTCTTCATTTTCGCCCAATCGTTCACAAAAGTGGGACCAACCGCTGATTTAAAAAATATTGAATCCAATTGAAGATTGGATTTAGGGGTGGCAACGAATTGGGTATGGGTCGGGTCCTGCTGGACCCATACCCGGACCCGGACCCGAACCCGAACCCGATGGATCCATAGATCCCATACCCGGACCCGGACCCGAACCCGGTGGATCCATAGATCCCATACCCGTACCAGTACCCGAAAAGCAGGTTTGGACCCAGGACCGGCCCGTACCCGGAATGCTCTCTTCTCCCCTCTCTCTCTCTGTCTAAGCTCCCTAGATGCTCTCTTCCCCTCTCTCTGAGCTCCTCTCTCTCTCTCTCTCTCTCTCTCTCTCTCTCTCTCTCTCTCTCTCTCTCTCTCTCTAAGCTCCTCAGTCCTCAAAAAATCCTTATCTTTAACAGAGACTCTTTGTCTCTCTTTTTTTGAGAGAGAGACATTTCCAATTTTCATTTCACAAGCATTTTCACAATAACAATGGCACAAACAAAACACCATTCACTTCACTCTACAGAGACTGATAGAGGGAGACAAAGACGTGTAGAGACAGAGAGAAAGATAGAGAGAATTAGAAGCAGAGAAATGGAGAGAGAAATAGAGGGATAGAGAGAAAAAGACAGATATAATGAGAGAGAGAGAGCCACTAGCCCTCTCCTATTCAAAACCAAAGCAGAAACCCTAACCCCTTAACCCATTCCTCTCTACGCTCATACAAATTTTCATCACACACCTGCAAATCAAAGAACCACACATCTCCAATAACACAAGATCAGCCTCATGTCCAAGAAAACCAGTTACATCTTTTGACTCTGCAACAAAGCTTCCCGAAACCATTATTTGAGCTCGGACTCTCTCTCTAAACCAAAGCACCGCAGCTGAATTTTTGGCATTGCAGCTGGAAACAAATCCTCGAAGCCACAGATCCAAATGCTGAAGTTTCAGAGGAGGCTAGGTTTTGGTGACGTGACTTGAGAAGACAGGGCTCTTTACCATGAAGGGACCTGTGATGTGAGCTTGTATCTTCTCTCTTTAGAAGGACGTTTGGATTGCAGAAGAGGCTAGGGTTTCGCCTCTCTTCTCTCTCTAGGAGGAGATTTGGGTTGCAGAGGAGGCTAGGGTTTCACTGAGTTGGGCTTCACGATGGGGTTTGGGGAAAATCGATGGGTTAAATGGATGGTGATGGCCTAATGGATGGGTTAAATGAATGGGTTAAATTGACAACGAATACGGGTCGGATATGGGTCGGGTCCTGCTGGACCCGTACTCGGACCCGAGACTATTCGGGCATGATATCTTGGACCCGAACCCTACCCGCGGGGACCCGAACCCTACCCGCGGGTACCCGGACCCAAGTTGGGTATACCCACCGGGTCCCAGGTTGGGTATGGGTCCACTGCCACCCCTAATTGGATCTTTATTATTCTCCTTCAGAATTATGCTCCCGTTGATGCCATCGTGCATCAAACCCATCTACGTAACTTGCCCTGTTATCAGTTTGTTCCTACTCAAACTCATAATCAGATTCGCACCAATCTCCACAAAAGCCCTGATGATTGGATCTATCCCTGTAGATTTCTCCTCATTTAGGGCACGCTATTTCTGGTCTCGCTTGCACAACAGCCATGTAATCCTCTACGTCAAAGTTGACTTCCTTACGCAATGGGATCAGATTGGCATCCCTACGGCTAAGACCTCCACAAGCAGCCGCTATCTCTAACTCTCTTTGAACTAAGTTCTAATACTACTTGATACAAGAAGAGAGGTGAAAAATTAAATCCACCTTTTTTCTAGGACCTCAAAAAGTAAAAAAAATAGCAATAATAGAGAAAAAACATGGCTATAAATCAAGCCAAGAGAGAAGAACTTTCTTCTTTCATAAAATAAAATTTCTTCTAATAACATAAACATCCAACCTCCGACCTTTTATAAGCTTATGAAACCTTAAAAGTGTTAAATTAATGTAAGATCCAAGTAAACAATTTACGACTCTAAAATACCCCTAAACAATACTAAAAATCTAGAAATACTTCTGTGACAGTAACATGTGAATAGTAACCCAAAAACAATACTGAAGAATAGTACCCATGAATAGTAACCAATTAATAGTAAAAAATAAAATAAAATTAATAGAAAATAAAATAAAAATAATAGAAACTAAGTGTTGGATATTAACCCACATTATAATTCCTAAAAATATCAATCCTAATAAAAAATAAAACATAAACCCACATCCATGAAATTAAACAAATAAAATTAAATTTTTGAATCACCCAACTCTCGATCCCCTTCAAATACCTACCTTTGAATCTTCATACTATCCTTTGAAAGCCCATCATCTGAGCTTATATACGAAAACCAAACAAAAGGAAGCATAAAACCAAATGTCTGGAACACTGTAATAAACAATAATAAAACAATTGAATAAAAATCACACATACAATAATTAGACAATCCAAAACTATGGCCCAAACATAACAGGCTCATGTATTCCCATGTCAATCAAGATTTCCTATAAATAAGTCCAAGAAACAGTGGATTATATTGCTTTGCACAATACGCAGATCATCATCATCATCATCATCATTTTAGCCTTTTCCAAATTAATTGGGGTCGGCTATATGAATCCTAGTTCTCCATTCTGTTCTATTAAAGGCCATATCCTCAGTGAGGCCAAAAGTCCTCATATCTATACTATAAGTTTCTCAAGATTCACGATGAGTTTTGGCAAAATTTTACATTAGCTGCCTACTTAACACAACCACGCCCCTTTACCCGGGTATGGGATAGTTCCCATTATTAGTTAAGGCATAATCCAGGGTAATTACAAATTTAATTTCAACTTGCAGCTAGGATAGATCTTTTGATTGAACATTTATCAAGAGAGACCACATTCACTTGCAAAGCATGTTCAATGTCACATACAAAATAACAGCTAATAGAATTCATTTTTGGATTTACAAGTCCCTGATGCACAGAAACTAGAAAACGACTGGTAATTTCTGTCCAGACATTGACCTAAACAAAAAAAGATAGGCAATTGGTCCAACGCTCTGAAAACATATTGCAGAAAGTCAATACTGTAGTCATGTCCAGAGCCATGTCAAGGGATCATAATTTGATGTTCTGCTTCACAAAATAATTTAGCAGTCACTTTAATGTAAAATACTAATGCAAGTAAAACCAACACGGGTAAGTTCTGTGCAGCTGGTTGGCATAATTAAAAGCAGGATTTTTAAGTCCCAGTAAAATACATCAACAATTTTGCAGTCTTGGAACTGTGAAATATCTATGCAAGTAAATTCTGTAATGATGCATGTTACTAAAGGTGGACTGTTTTCAAATGCACAAAAAAGGCACACCCAAAAAATGCATTAACATTTTATCCTCAAAATGGAAGAATAAATAGCCTCATGAAAGCAACAACATTAGCATATGGCTGTCAGCAAAGATAAGATGAATAGTAGACCATGGTCCATTTATCAAAATAAAGAAACTCATGGTCCAAAGTTCCATTAAAAAGTCAGAACCACCAAGTAATGACGAACCTCTGCCCATGACGGCTCCAGTTCTGTAGCACCTGTGTGAAGAAAGAGAGAGAGAGAGAGAGAGAGAGAGAGAGAGAGAAAGTCTTGGAAGTCAGGAGTGGCATTTTATAGCAAAGTGACTACGATTATATCAGAAAAATACAATTTTACAATCAGTACAAAAGCAAATGCTACAAATATAAAGAGAAATCTGGAGTGCTCAGGAATTCTCCCTCAACAGACTTCCAACACAGATATTATCCCTCTACCACTCCCAATATAAATCGATCATAAGCAACCTAAACCAGGTCAAATGTCACAAGAATCATCCATGTCGCAGCGGAGGACCTTCATGAAAAAGTTCCCACCTATCTGGATCAATAAGACCCATAGCAATTTAATTTGCACAGAAGCAAAAGAGCAACCCATGTCATAGCTCAGATCACAAGGTGATATGAGTAAGTTATAGGAAGCGCACCAGCAGGGTCAAGTTAATTTTTCAATCATAAGAAAAACTGAGAGTAGTCAAAATGCGTTCTCGCCAAGTTTTTCTATTTTACCAAGAATATACCTGTTTTGAGATTCAAAGAAACTAACTGAATAGCCATTAACAACAATCACAAATAATGTTTATTTCTATAAAAGCTATTGATATACATTATTATAGAAGAAAATAAGATAAATACATTGTTTGGAGGAAAATTTTCCATCCAAATTCAAATTATTCCATTTGGAAGGTACCAGCCCCATCCACCACCATGGCCAACTCTTTAATCAAGCAGAACAACATTATGCTAATGGGATTAAGCTTTTATCCAATTGGTTGTCCACCTTTCAATTCCAGGTCCTAAAGGATAAGAGTGAATCATTTCATTAAAACCTCAGATTCTTCAAAATGCAACCCAAGGGTTTTCCGGAAACAAGTTCATGGGATGAGATATTGAATGCATGGGTTAGGACCGTAGGATTTTTAATGTGAGGTAATTGTTAAACACAGTCATGCTTGATGAGAGCAAAGAAATGAGGGACAAGAGCCAGGACTGTGACAAATACCAAATAGAAAACATGTGTAGTAGGACATTACAGTACAAAGGAAGAAACTTTCCACAATGCAATACAAGAAGCTGCCCCTACAATGAAGCCAAAGGCAAATGACAAACATGCCGGAATACTCTATGAGAGGTGTTGTGGAGGCCAGGAGAGGTGCACACAGTAGACCTGCGCAACCCATGGCTCAGAATTGCATCAATCTATTCCTCTCGAAGCCTAAGTCGCAATAGATGAACCTCGGAGGCATGATTAAAGGTTGAAAAGACTATTGGGAAATGATTCTATGATGAAGGGGATCCCTCCAATGAAGCCCACAGCCCATATTACAAGCCTATGGTTGCTATAATTTAGAAGGGGGCCCTATGGTGGAGCCTGAAACAAAAGGTATGCGGAATTCAAGGCTAAAAAATCAAAAATGTTCTTCTTTTCTTGATTATTGAATCTAAATTCCACTTACAAGTCATACAATACACTGTTGTACGAGAACATTAAAACCCTAAATACAACCTAGGACCTTTTTCTTTTAGTACTAAATAATAGATACAATCCAGGAATAAAAACCAAGCTTCTACTATCAATATGAGTACAAATAACGTTATTGAAAATCACAGTTAATATGAAAATGTCACTGAAAAACAAAAATAAACAGCCATGGAGACTTATTTGATTATGCCTAAGATCACCCCCATAGGACTTAGTACACCCAACATCCGATTTCCTGACGGATGACGCACTTCAATCCTATTGGTCTTGCTGAATTTTCAAAACAAGGACGCTTCCTTAAGCAATACTTTTTAAACTATGGTTTTAGAGAGCATAGAAACACAATTAGAGCATGTCTCAAAAAGACACCTCCCTTTTTTTAGGGTTAAACTAGTCCTCTCTCTAGAAAACCCTAATTATAGGCATGCCACCCTCTTTAATTTGTCTGTGGGTGGCGTGCCACTAATTGCGAGAGAGAGGAGATGGGCACTATAGAGAGGAGAGAGAGAGAGAGAGAGAGAGAGAATTAGGGTGTTAAGGGGAGAGAGGCTCCAAAATTGTGTGTAATGAGAGGGGGTACACCTTATAAAGACCTCAAGACCCCTCCTAAGCATGCCTATCCAATGACTCACCTTGACCAATAGGAAATTTGGAAATTTGTGAGGTGAGAGAGAATAAATCAGAGGCATCCATTCGACAAATCAGCCATCATGATTTTGGGAGGCTTATTAGGAACTTTAACCCCTTCATATTTGACCCATATCCACTTCTAGTTTAATTAGGATAAAACCAATTTAAAAGCCTTCTAGAATTTCTTAATTTCTCTCTAATTGTAGGAATTCAAAATAATATTTCTTGATAAAAACCAACTTCCACAAAAATAGGTGCACATAATCTTTTCTTTTCTTTTCTTTTTAAAAAGATTATTGAACTAATCACACTTAAAATAATTTCAATTAAAACAAGAACTAAAGAAAAAAGAAGGGAGGTGTGCCACCCCTATGGGTGACATGTGGCCCCTACGAGCCCCACACCCCACCCATTGGGTGTAGCATACATGTGGAGCTGGATCCAAGGGCCCCACATGTGCCCTTCCTTACAAATAAAAATTTGAAAATACCCTTTTTCAAGGAAATTGCAGCAGAAATAATTCTAAAAATTCTGAAAAATTCTAAAATTCATAGAAACACTTCTAACACTGAAAATAAAATATCTAAAAGGGGACATGTATCAAAAGGTCAAAACCAAGTGACTATAAAGGCACTTCACCCGACCCAGTAACCATAACCCATAATTGTCTTCTTAAACCAATTCAACGAAACCCATGACCCACAGTCTTATGCAGGGATTCATGATTAGCTTGTCAAAGCTGGGTAATAAACAGTGGAACCACACTCACAGCATGTGGATTACAGTTTCCCCCTTAAGAGCAAGTCGACCACATATCACTATAGTGCAAGGGAGACTCTCTATGCACATGTACATGTATCCCTCTTCAGGGTTGCTTCCTGGTAATGCGGCCGCCCTAAGTACATGTAGTGCCAAAGTTTGTTGAGGATTTACCCCTGTTCTCACAGGCTACATCCGCACACAGGAGACCACATAGCTCTCCGGACCTAGAAACTATCCATGTGCATCTCTTTGACCTCAACAAGAGATGACCCTTTGTAAAGCTTTTTCGATAGTGCCACATGCTCAAGGGTAAGGGTTTTGGACATGACCAAAGCCATAGACAACCTAACCCTTAGTCAATCAAATAATATACACTTCCACTAAAGTGCATAATCTACTCATAGACCAGCTGACCCTTAGTCAATCAAATAATACACCCTCCCATTGAAGTGTATAATCTACTTTAAATGTCTTTTACGTGCTCTCACGTCCTTTAAAGGCCGCTACCCAATAGAGTGGAAGATTTTGAAATTATATGGGGGAATTATGGAGAATTGGCCAAGAACGGGTGTCACCATCATGAGAGACAATTAGAAGGATAAAGTCAATCAAAGAGATAATCTGAACTTTCTGGTTTATTGCTAATGTGCGACAACCAAGTAAAAGGATGCCTTTTACCACAATATAACGACTTTGTAATAGAGCTGGTCATACCTGGATCCCAACAAAGCAAAGTCAACAATGCCCTCCTATAACTCCACCATCCCCAGTGAAGGACTCTCATAGCTTTTGCTTCAAACCTCAAGAAAAACAGTATATCACCTTTTCCAAGCCATTTGCAGATTACTTGAGATCTAGTTCTCCACACCTATGTGACCAAAAATTCGACTCCTTACAGACTTTCTCTTCATGCATAGTCTACCAGTTGTGTATCTTTTAGGATCTACATCTACATCCTTCAATTTACTATCATTTCAATCACTTAATGCAAACAGCCTTCCCCTGTGACCGTGCTCTTCACCTTCTCTATGGTCAAGACACAACATGTGCATCTTCCAGGCATCGGAAAGCTACTTATTTGCCTTCATGTTTTGCAGAGTATTGCATACACAACTCTTCATTCTCCCTATGCCCTCTTCTAGGTTTGTATATTGGCAGGTGTCTTCTAGCAAAAGCCGGTGCTTGGAAAGTATGCCCACATTACTTTCCTTTTGGTCTTTCCTCTTATCCATCGGCCATCCCCTCGACTAGTGAAATCTTCTTTCAATCCCCTCTCCAGGGTCGCCTTTCTCTCCATAGTCATTCCAATGCACTTGTTCAATTCTCTCCCCTTGCTCCCCCATGGTCCCATTCTAGGACCATGTGAGGATCCATAATAGACACTTATCTTGCAATTGTATTTTCAGCCATGCAAATGTCAAAAAACCATATGCACAAAGAATTGAGTATTACAATCGAAACAAATATGAATTTCTAAACTTATAACAGCATCATACTCCCTTGGAAGAGAGCATACCGCTTGTGCACCTCAAAATTGGACCATGGGCAGGCTAGGCTGGGGAGGCTTTTAAAGAACAAAAGGGCAATCACATTTAAAGTTGTAAAGAAAAGTATAAAGATAAAATCAAATAAACCAAAGAAACACACGGACAGTGGACAAATTGTACCTCAAACAATGTCCAAATATTATGAAATTTTAATAGTTCGGCCTTGAGGCATTATATAACCACTCCACCAATTTCCAAATCAAATTAACTGTTTGATAGGATTTCTGATATTCCCTGCAGCGTAAGACTATATAATCATATTGCTAGGCTGTGGTGAACTCTGTTTAGATTCTATCTGAAGTTTTAGTGACTCAAAAACCACCCAAACAAAGGGTAGAGGATCTTTTGAGATTTTGGATCAATGATTCAGTGGTCAAGGCTTGGTTTTCAAGGTTACAAAAGCAAAGTTCCTCATCTTTCAAATGTCTTAGTGTCCTTTTGTATATAGCATTTGCTGCAGCAAATTTCTACATCCACCAAGCCTTCAACGAGTTGGAAATCCAAAAGAATGTGAGAGACATGCCCAGTACTTCCAACGTCTCATCATGTCATGTCCCTGTCATTATTTGAACTCATCCCCTCACAATGTTAATAAGGTTCTCAGCCCAGAATATGGCTCTTTAATTCATTTTTCAGGAACTTTTTAATCATACAGAAGTTCTACACTCTCTCTCATCCATGCTTCTGAGAAGATTGGGACACTGCTGGACATGTATACACCTAAGCAAACAGATCTGCCGACAAATCCATAGCTTTTCATGCCACAAATAGCAGTTCTGGACGAGCCTTATCCTATGCTTCATGTTCTTCTAAACTTAGAGTGAGTATGTCAGTATCCTAGTACCATAGTTGCTGAAACTGGAAAAAGTTAGGTGCTCAGCTGCTACGTCTACTTCCTAGCCCGCGATGCCAACATTTTTGAGATGTTGGTTGTGATTTAGTTGATTGCATTTAATTTATCAGAAGCATAATATGATTGGTTTGAACTTAATGAATAATTTCCAAATGTTTTATAAAAATCTCTCATGTTCCTTCAGAACCAAGCAGACCAAATGTGTGGAAACACTGAAGGAAATGAAATAGCTGTTTATCTTCATTATAAAGCCAAGTAACAATGCTAGTATACAACTACATGAAGAGAGTAATATTCTCTAATGTCGAACAATGAAAAAAAAATCCCACAAGAAGAACATAAACTTGAATGTGAGGGGAAAACAAGCAAATTTGAAGAGATCATACGGGTTGCTGCTCTCAAAGCTTTCCATGCCTCTCCAAGCTCAAGTAAGACCTGCGCTTTTTGCTCATGTAGCACTGCCCTTTCTGGCATAATAGTGAGGGATGACTCCCACTTTCCAAGTGCCTCACGATACCTACCAATCTTTAATGAAAAAATAATATAACTCTTAGTCGGAATTGATCCAAACAAATACAATAAATAAATAATACTGTATAAGTAAATGTGAAGCAATTGCATACTTGAATCTTGAGAATTTAGATACAAAGGCAACCTTAAAGGATTTAAATCAACAGATTATGCAAGCCGCCACTGGTTGCTTGAAATGCATGCAGCCATGCAAACTCCTAGGTGATGCTTTGGATGCCAAATTATTTAGCTTGTGGCCTTGGGTTCCAGAAGTATGACAGCCAACTTCCATGAAGGAAGGGTTCAAATAAGTCATCCCCCATGCAAACGAATATGACCTACCCAAAACATGGAATAAAACTATCGCATGCTTCAATTTTCAGAAGCACTATCTTATGAATGCAATGATCTGAAGGCAGACTCGATTATCATGTAGAATAGCTAAGCTCAACATAGATCAATTTGAAATTTAGTTGGACCACATGAAAAATATCTTGGACATATAGCGTGAACAATCAATAACATCAGCTCAGTAGAGCAGTTCAATGCCAAGGCTCGTTTCCAAGTACAGGCACAGGATAACAAATAATCGTTACTGCAACATACAGTTTGACAGGAAAGTTTTTTTAGTACTGTGAGTATTAATTAAAGAGTTCTCACAAAGGGCTGAGGAGGCAGTGCAAAGTCGGGTGCTCATTACAAAAAATCATAGTCAGATTTGCAAGGGGATAAAAAATGACAAATTTAGAAGGGGATGGACACCCACAAAAGACGAGCACTTAGCATATGAAGTTGTTGCAAGTTTAGTTGGCTAGTGAAGGGGATCAAAAACCTGCAGTGGCTTCAACTGCAAAAGCTGAGGAAAGAGACAGATTTTAAGGAGCAGATGTAGTCAGATAGCATGGAGAGACGAGAGAAAAAAAGAGGTCAAGAGAGACAGAGGAAGAGAGGGGAACAGTTAGCATGATGGAGAAAACTGCTTAGAGAGAGGGTAGAGAGAAGAATGCCGCGAAATAACAGTAAATTTAACAAAAACGAAAACAAAGAGAGACCTGAACCAAAAACAAAGTAAAAAAAAGCAAGGGGCGTCTTATAGATGCACCATCTCAACAGCCCTCCCCTAGCAAGAGCATTCGCCAATGGCTTCCAGCTAAATATGATAGAAGACGACATGAAGACGCCCCCATAAATGAAAAATGTGGTCAAAGATATTACTGAGTCTCCAAGGATACCGAGAATTCCTGCTAGCCCAACCAAAAATAATTTAGAATCACCCTCCACTATGAGGTTCTGGCCCCAATTCTGATCAAACCTCTTTAAACCTTCTAGGAGTGCTCTAATCTAGGCCCAAGTGGCACACCTATGTAACAATGGAATGAAAAGATGATAGTTGCTTTGGAATCTCTAAAGATACCTCCGACACCACACAGTCCCGAGTTGCCCAAAGAGCAAGGTCTATATTTAGTTTGATGTTTCCCAAGTCCGGAGGGATCCACAAGGTAACCTTGGGTGCTTTGGAGGGTTTGTGTCTCATGTACACCCAATTTCTGATAAGTCCTACAGTAGATTTTGAGGTCTTTGTGGCTAGCGGCCCAAACAATGGTGATATTTCTAGCGTAAATCCACCATGGCTGGTCAGGTTCTCTTCTTTGCCCTAAAAATTCCTAAATTGCCTTCACCATAGATAATCCAAGGATAGGCAAAACCGTGGCCCTCCAGAGGAACAGGCCTGATTTAGGATAAAGGGACGAGAAGTAGGCTGAAAAGAGTTTGACACAAAAGTTATCTGAAAAAAATGTCCAAACAAACAGGTAAAAAGTAAAAACCAACAATTACTTGAGAGTTCAGTCATGCAAAAGCGCTACCTAAGTTCCACTGTATATTCTATTTTAAGGAACAATAAACTACAGAATTGAAGGGATTAGCATGGTTTGAAGCATGGACCATAGTCAACATAAATATAATAGATAATAAATATAAACATTATTATAAATAAATAAATATAACATCACTCTATTGAAGCATGATTAGAGACATAATGAATTTTAATCTTGTATGCCTGGTAAGGGAAGTGGACAAACTTATTCATCTCGCAATTTATTTAGACAGACAACTTGTACAACGTGCACATATCCTATATCATGGTTTGCCGGGCCATGTGTTAATTGATTCACACCATAGAACAAAAGCTCCATGGAATCGCATACATATCACAGTTTCCCGAACTGTATGCTTACAATTGTAGCTTTTTGCATTTGATGGATTCAATAAATGCAGGCATGCATATCTATGGCATCTGTATAAAATCAATAATGGAAAAGCTTCTTGAATCCACATATTTAGTTGTCCTCTTACCATGTCACTTTATAGAATGCCCAAGTCACTAAGCAATCAAACTAAACTCTAAGGGCACATTTATTTGTTGTTAAACTATTTTCTCCTAGAATTGGGTTCCCAGGAAACTAGTATCATAATAGATTGTTTTTTAAGGCCTTTTCTCCCGTGTTTGATAACTGGTCTAGGGAATATGTTTCTTTTGTCTGGTAACATACTGATTTATCAAACCGGCTGGTTTGGTCCCAAGGTGGATCTGCCGATCCTGTAACCAGACCAGTCGGTCCACCAATTATTGATTGGCTTGGAGGACATTCAACCTAGAGGGGTAGACCAGACCAGAATGACCACCGATTTAAATAACAACGCTTCCAGGTTCTAGGAAATCCTCAACCATCAATTACCAACTTGCCTTAAGAAATTTGTTAATTAGCAGTTTGACTCCTTTCTTAGGCGCCCTGGACCCTCCAGGATTCCAAATAACATCAATATAATCAGATTTGCTCCATCTACCTCAGAAGCCACCAGTTACGACCAAGGGATTAAATGTTAAAATTGTTCACTTGCCCACACCAGCCCATAAAAGTCTAATGCTATTCAAATAGGCCTTTAACTTTCTTATGAAACACTATAATCTAGGTTTGTTTCCAATAAATCTACTCAATTTTGTTGTTCAGACATAAAGTCTTCATTCTTATTTTACAATTCAAGAAGGAACCATGACTGTCACTAAACTAATAGAACAACTTGCATTGTAGTCTACTATTCATGAAAGGCTAGCTCATGAACATTTGGTAATTTTATTTGCTTGTATGAATCAAGAGATACTCAAACAATAGCAATGCCAAACATGAACAACTCATTTTAGAAAGGGTAGTCATCGAGATGCGAAGCCTTCTTAGAACCAGGATAAGGCTACCAAAGAGTGAGTCTAGCTGGGAGTGGGCATGACTTTGGCAATTCAAAGACAAAGCCTGGGCTAGGGGTACTTGCATGGCAACTTGACGATGGCGTCAAGCTCTTCAAGTGAGAGAAGGTGGCTAGTCGCAGATGGCCCAAAGTCATCTAACTAAACCAAGATGTATAACTTAGTGCATAGAGGTTGTAAGCATAGCGGTCTATAAAAAAGATAGACATGTGATGGGAAATAAGTAATGGATTGGCCAAGGAGGTGAGCTATCAACTACAAGTCATCGCTTCTACACTCCAAGGAAAAAGCTGTATAAGAAGAGATCCTCACTTTATAAGGAATTGTCACTTCAAAAGGAAGAATTGGTTGAGGTTAACATGATTCAGGGCCCATATCAATGTTGAAATTGGGAAATGTGAAATATTTGGAGAAATGAATCTCCCCAAAACCGAAAGTGAGTATGCCAATGGCGAGTGCGTATGCTAATAGATACAAGACTTGAGGCATTGAATGAATTCTTAAAATCGCTGGAGATCTCTCAGTTTGGGGAATCACAAAAGTAGCAGTCCATCGAAACAAAGGAAGAAAAGTAAATCTATGATTGAACATTTGTACTGGTAGTATCATGTAATTAAAAGTGAAAATTTTCCAAATCCTTGAGATCGTCTATGGGTTTATGAAGCCAAGGTTCAAATACAAATTCTTCAAATGAATCAAAAAACAATTATTCAACTTGTCATTGAAAATAAACAGCTGTAATGACAACTGACGTAAAAACTAAATAGTAAAAACGAAAAAATGCTAAACAAGGTAGAAAAATATATGAATTGTGAAAAAATACATTAATAATGATATGAGTACATGATCTAATCACCTATAAGAGATGTCAAGCAAACCTTGCCTCCTAATAATCAAACTTTCCAAGAGATAGTGGTTTTCAGAAAGTGGAACTTAAAGATAAAACAATGGTTTCTATAAAGCCCAACAAAAGAAGAGGTTGCCCTGAAACAAAACAAGATGTGAGAGAGTGAATGGGGAGAGGTGTAAATTGGAGAGAGAGAGTTTGTGAACCTCACCTCAGCGAGCTTATCTCCTTGGGACTGGTAAAAGTTGGCGATGCGTAGATGATCATCATCTGTGTCTCTGCAAACAGGTGAGGAAGAAGAAGAGGAGAGAGAGGGGGGCCGCTCTTCTTCTTCTTCGTTTTTGCGGAAAGGGAGGTCCGAGGGGCAGGGCTCAAGTGGGCGGCGCCGCTTCCCGCTCTTCTTCCATACCAGCTGCATATCGTATATATTGTGGTGTTCACGAAATTAGGATGTTACGGTGGTCGTGAAGATAGGATTTTGGAGAGAGAGACTGGAATGTTATGGAGTTCGCGAAATTGTGATTTTAGAGAGAGAGATTGGGATGCTATGGAGTTTGCTAAATTACGATTTTAGAGAGAGAATGTTGAGATTGTTTGGGAATGTGAGTGCCCAACCTGCTTCGGTTACGATATAAAGAAAAAACGATTCTAAATCTTAAAAAATAGGTTTTTTTTTTTTGTAAATTTATCAACTTTTATTAAAATTAGAAGTTTGTATAAGGTTGCAACCTTAAAATGTAGAATTATGCTTCAAAAATCTATCGGAAAAGTTGTTTTAATGTTGAAAAAACATCTAATTAAACATCTCGACATTGAGATGTATGAATATGAAAAAATATATATATATAATTTGAATCCCATAAATAGTGTATTTTGCAATCCATATGTTTATAGATCTACTTGATTTTAACTATTTTTGGAGTTTAAATTTTTCTAATTAAACATAAAAATAATTTTTAAGATAATCCTAATAATTTTTTTTACAACAAATTACATGTTATGGTAAAATTTGGAGGCGCACCTTAATTCGATTGTTTAAGGTTACAACCGTATAGAAATCACGCCCTTTATTTAAAGCTAATGTGATACAGTTACAACCTTAAAATGTAGAATTACGCCTCAAAATCTATCGGAAATGTTGTTTTAATGTTGAAAAACTATCTAATTAATCATCTCGACATTGAGATGTATGAATATGAAAAAAAAAAAAAAATTGAGTCCTATAAATAGTGTATTTTGCAATCCATATGTTTATAAATCTACTTGATTTTAACCATTTTTAGAGTTTAAATTTTTCTAATTAAATATAAAAATAGTTTTTAAGATAATCCTAATAATTTTTTTACAACAAAATTACATGTTATAGTAAAATTTGGAGGCGTGCCTTAATTGGATTGTTTAATGTTACAACCTTATAGAAATCACGCCCTTTATTAAAAGCTAATGGGATACAGTTTCATCAATAGATACCAAGGTCTCCAATAAGGATGCACCCCTGTTGGCAAGGTAATAAACCACACTATTGGCTTCTCTATAAACACGCAAAAATGAAATAGAAAGTGAACTCCCCATATCCAAGACCTGAAGTAGCAACGACCTAAATCTCATGGCATCATTGGTTCCTTTTTGCACCATTTTAATAACATTTAGGAATCCCCCTCAATCAAACGAGGCTAAGAGCCTAAATTCCTAGCAGATAACAACTTTAGTCAGTGTAGAAGGGCACAAAATTTTGCAAAGTTATCAATGGCCTCGCCTAGCGGTCCAGCAAAGGAGAAAACAACACCTCCATCCCAATTCCTTACTACTCCTGCAAACCCTGCTAGCCCCAGGATCCCAATAGAGCTACCATCAAAACTCAATTTTAAAGCACCTTCCATTGGAGTATACATCGACTTTTAGGCCTACACTTGATGAAGCCCATTTGGAATGGGGAGATTGAGCCGCACATCCACTTCTAAAATTCCCCTCCCTTCTTTAGATCCCGATAGCCAAAACCACAATAAATTAATGATTTTTCTGGTAAGGCCATCCTAATCCCCAACTTCAATAGAAACCAATACCAAATCCTAGGGGCAAAAAGACAATGAAAAGATACATGCGAAAATGTTTCATTGTTGTTTTCACACAAAGGCAAACGTTTGGCATTACTTTCCCTCTCTTGATAAAGTTCTCAATTATCATAATCTTATCTTGTACAACCAGCAATACAAAATCCTGAACTCTATGCGGGATCAACCATTTTCAAATTTGAGCAATTTGAGGCATGGACCATCTCCAATGATCGTGAAAGAGAAGTATGTTTATCGACTCCCACACTACCTCGTCATCTGCAGAGTTGGGGATATATAGATGGGTCAGGATTTCCAATAAAGGCACTAAATTGAGAGTAAAGATTATCCAAAATCCTATTACAATGGAGATTGATATTCCAAACCACTTGATTACCGCTAAGCTCAAACATATATGCTATAATTGCATAGGGGTTATCTATTTTTTTTCAAATATATCAGGAAAGGCAATTTTTAAGGGGCAATCAGCTATCCACTTGTGGTATCATAAATAAATATCAATACCGCTACCAAAACTCCATTGAATATTTTGATGTATTAGCGCTTTACACAAAAATATATCTCTCCAGATAAATGATGAGTTTCCAACCCCACCCCGAGCTCCAATCCACATCCCAAATCTATCTACCCTATGCTTAGTCATAAGAACTTGATACCACAATTGGTCATTGGAGTGCAAACTTCTCCACCACTACTTACAAAAAAGAGCTTGGTTGACCAAATCTAATTTTCCTTAACCCCAAACCCCCTTCCTTTTTTTGGAGAACAAATCCTATCCCATCTTAAAAGAGATGGAATTTACGTGAGGCATCAAAGGAACCCCATAGTAAATATTATTGAAGCGTGGATAAGATCAGAGAAGGAGTGTTTATAAGGCTGGTGATCGCAGAACCCGGATTTTTATCCCTTCGCCTTTTAGAGAGATATACGTATTTTTCTTGTTGTACACTTCTCTTTCACTCCTCATTTATAAAAAGAATGGGTAACCGTTGTATTTATCCAATGGGTCTCTGAGAAACAAAAAGGTTCCCTAATCTCCAACGGGTTTCTGAAGGGTTATATTCATATGGATATGACCGTTGGACGAAGGGTTACGATCATATGGATATGACCGTTTAATATATTGAATTTCCCATAAATGTAGGCTAAGACATGTAAGGCCTCACAGCCATAACATCTCCCACTTGGCTATGACGGTTGAGCATAATAAGTCACATGCATACTCCCACTTTTGAGTATGACCTTTAAGAAAATATCTTGTCATGAGGTTTTTCTCACACTTTTGTGGATATGCCTCTCATAACAAATGTCTATCATAAAGATTTTAACGCGAATGCGGATTTCTCACTCATGAAAATTGTATGACTTAAACATTTTTGAAGTCTCATTAAGCTAGTATATCATGAGGATTTTTTACGCTAATGCGGATTTCTCACTCATGAAAACTAACTGACTTAAATATTTTTAAGTCTCATTAAGCTAGTGTGCTTAACTAGCAATTCAACACTTAGACTCTTCGTTAATGGATCAACGATCATATCTGATGAGGGCAAGTAACTAACAGTTACTTCACATTTCTCAACTACATCCTTAATGTAGTTATATTAGACATTTATATGTTTTCTTTTTTAGTTATTTGCCCTACTTTGAATTAATTTAATTGTGGCTTGATTATCACAAAATATTTTGATCGGTCAGTCAATTATTTGCAGCTTCAAGTTATCTATGAAGCGCTTTATCCAGATGATAAAAGTACAAGCAGTGCTACATGCAATGTATTCTTCTTCCTGTGTACCTAACTACACACCCTTGTTTATTGTTAGACAAATAAACAACAGCCCCTCCAAAGAGGAAAATATGTCTTGAGGTGGACTTACTGTCGTCTTTATCCCCAGCAAAATCTGCATCCGAATATTCTATAACTTCAAGCTTATCTACTTAAAAATACAATTTTAGATGTTTTGTTCCCTTAATGTACCTTATAAATCTTTTTACTGCTTTCCAATGAGTTATGCCTAGATTACTTTGATATCTGCTAACACGTCCTACGCATAACTCTAATATGACTTTGTACATCTTACTGCATATACCAAACTACCAATAGTTTGTGCATAGGCAACTTTAGGATTTTATTGTCCTTCTACTGGATAATCCTTCCTAAACAACTTTACTCTATTTTCAAGGGGAGTAGACAATGACTTACAATTTTTCATTTGAAATCTTTTAAGAACAGAGTCAATATATTTCTATTGGTTCAAGCACAACATTTTTTATTTTCTCTTTCTAGTTGTTTTTATGCCTAGACATAAGATACTTATCCCAAATTATTCATTTCAAACCGATAAGAAAGCCATGACTTAGTCTTATCAATCGCTTATAAGTCATTTCCAACTATTATAATGTCATCTATATATAATGAGAGTATTGTAAATTTGCTATCACTCTTCAAGACATACACACAATGGTCAAATCTATTTATTTCATATCCCATCTGTATAATGACATCATGAAATGTTAAGTACCATTATCTTGAAGATTGTTTTAAATCTTATAAAAAATATTGTTGCTCGCCACTTAAAGCGGCATATGCCTATTTTTGGTAGGTTCATCTCGTAAGGGATAGGAACATCCCTTCAAATGGGATGTTGCAAAATAGTCCTTTTTTTTTAATGAGGACAAGGCATCCATTGCCCAATCGTAAGAATGGATAGCATATATGGACTTGAAATTTACAAGAATTTCCATATTAGTACTAATATCTCATCTCAACTATATGCGGGAGCACACGACAAAATGCGATACATCCACATAAATGGTTGATATGCATATCATGCTGTTGTGTCATGAATACCATGCATGCATCTATAGGCCCATATGCTTCAATACAACTACATAATGGATTACGCAGCCATATTGGATAACTATGACGTGCACTCCCACACATGAATACGAATGTACTCCTATAGATGATTAAACAACCAGAAAATGAAAGCAATCATACAAGCATAATAAATTCACCCACGATCATAGCTGATTGTTCATCCCAAATGTGTTCATGTCAAATAATATGACACATATAGATGATTAAATAACTAGAGAATGAAAGCAATCACACAAGCATACTAAATTCACTTATGATCATAACTAATTATTATGGGCTTTTGTTATATTATAGGGAAATAGGATATCCTGAGGCCCTCCAGTACCATGTTACATTTAAATCAATCTCAAATGAAATCCAACACTTTTTAACCTATTGGCCAAGATGCGCATAATTACTAGAAAGCCTCAAATCCATCAGCATACTACAAATCAAATTTGCTGATAAATAGTTTCAATAAGAACTGGCCTATTACCGTGGGCCCACATAGCCTTCCTATGCAACTAGGTATTTGCCAAATGTTTACCCCCCCCAAAAAAAGTCAATTGTCAATTGACTTCATCAAAAACCCCTTTGTCAAACATTGTAAATTACAACGCACCCTTTGCCGAGATTGTCAAATAACAGCCGCAAGTACATGTGATGCTCTATAACTACTTACTTTGAAGGATCCTTGCCTATCAATGCAAGGATCAGTGACGCTATTGTTTTCCACTTCTCTAGATGCCTTGAACCAATTTCTCTCAAATTATCTAAAATGTTCCCGGAGTTGCAAATAATGCTTTGTGCAAACGCTCAGTATTGAAAGTCTCTGAATTTCTTTCGAAGGATATCTCACGCTCTCATAATTGTGAAGATTGCTGCTTTGTACGACAGTTGAGAAACTATATCTGATTTTGTTTCCATATTTATTCAAAACCAAGTTGGTTGAGTCCTGTCTCTCATTAAAACATGGAGGACAACATTTAGATGTTATAGGCCTATCTATACCCTAACCAATTGGATTCACCCATATAAAATATTGGGATTGATGATTATCTTGGGCATCAATTTTTTTTTTTTAACATCAATTTATTGTGTTGTATCCCATAGCATCATCCCCTTGAAGTGCTAAAAGGCGACTCCCATTTGTCAATGACAACTCTAGATCACCTTCTGATCAATCTTTTGGTACCGGCGTAAATCTTTAAATAATCAATAATATATATATATATATATATATATATATATATATAAACAAGCCAAGATGATTCTTCTCTCTCAAACTAGGGGTACATCCCAAGCCAAGAGGCATGTCTCAAGCCAAGCCAAGGAACACATCTCAAGCCAAAAGCCAATGGGCATGTGTCAAGCCAAAAGCCATGGGGCACATCTCTAGCCAAGCCAAAGGGCATGTCTCAAGCCAAAAGCCAAGACTCAACTATAATGTGTTCCCACGTATAAATTAGGGACACAATTATTATGATACATGGGCACTTATTAATGTTCCTACAACATATGCACATAATCACGATTGCGCAATTGATACTTATGGCAAATAGTAGGACCGTGAAGTGTAGCCTGATAACGACTGGAGTGTAAAATAATATTTGTAATTATCTTGATGCCAAATGGAAGCCCTGTTTTATAGTAAATTTAACCATGTTAGATATGGAAGACCTAATCAAAGTATGAATGAGCAAAGATAGGTCAAAACCACGTGATTATCTTGATGCCAAATATAAGTCCTATTTTATAGAAAATTAAATCCTATTAGATAAAGCAAACAACATAAACGTAACCGGAGCCAAATCACCCTCACAATTCAAACACTAAACCAAAAAACCTATAAAAAAAATAGGATAGAGGTGACTTGAAATTGATCAATACAAAAAGAGTGCATGCATACTTATCGTTTAATTAATTAACATTCTAAACCAAGATAATACTGTGAACCAATATAAGATAGCAGCAGGTGATATTTTGCCGCATGATTAATACACAAAATTTTGGCATAGATTGTAACAAACAAATCACAACAGCTATATCATTAAAATTCAGAGTAAAATTAGGGAAGATAGAACCTGGTCGCTCTGATACCATTGTTAGTAAATATTGTTGAAGTGTGGATGAGATCCAAGAGCGGGTGCCATGAGGCTGGTGTTCGTAGAACCCATATTGTTATCCTTTTTCCTTTTAAAGAGATGTATGCATTTTCTTTGTTGTACACATCATCTCTCTGGCTTCTCATTTTATAGGGAAAATAAGGGGTAACCGTTGTATTTATCTAACTGGTTTTTGAGAAACAAAATGGTTCATTGATCTCCAACCGGTTTCTGAAGGGTTACGTTCATATGAATATGATTGTTGGTTGAAGGATTGTGATCATATGGATATGACCGTTGAATATATTGAATTTTCCACAAATGTATGCTAAGACACATAAGGCTTCTTAGCCATACATGCCAACATCCCATAAAAAATCCCTCATCATACCTTCAATTTTCTTCACAAGTGGAATTTGAACGATAAACAACTTGTAAATAAAGAGTTTTGACAAACAAGATCTCAACAACGTTATTCTTCCTCTTAAAGATAAGTATTTATACTTTCAAACATCCAATTTGGTTTGGATTCTTTAAATGATCTTATCCCAATAAGACATCGTTAACCTACCATAAGAGATAGGCACTCCCAGATAATTAATAGGGAAGTAGTCAACCTTACAGCCTATAAAACTCTCTAACTCATGGACCAAATAATTGTCACACTTAAATGCAATCACCAAAGTCTTATCAAAATTAACCTTGAGACCCAATGCTACCTCACAATACTGTAGGAAGGTAGTAATGTTATTCAACTATAAGCACACCACTTCACATAAAATACGTGCCGTTAGCACATTAAAGATGAGACACACAAGGTCCCTGATCGGAAATCTTAAAGCCAAAGAAATTACCCATTTCTTCCACATTTCGAGGGAGTATACCGAAGCACTCAGCATACAAAGTAACAAGGAAGGGTGATAACAGGTCTCCTTTATGTAGCCCTCTGAAAACATTGAAAAACCAGTCAGACTTCCCATGTAAATAATGGAAAAATAGGCTTAAGGCAACCATCACAAAATCCAGCCTCTCCATTTCTCCCCAAATCCCATATTCTTCATAATCTCCAACGAAACACCTCATTCCACCATGTTATTAACTTTATCCATATCTAACTTAATCACCACCTTAGATTACCACTCGATGCCCTTGAATGAATACATTCACGCGCTACCAACACACTATCAGCAATCAGCCTATCATTGATAAAAGCATACTGTAGTTCTGAGATGACCCGAGGCAACACCGCTTTAAACCTCTCAACTAGAACCTTAGCCACAAATTTACATAGGATTGTGAGCAGATTAATAGGATGGATATCACCCAAACTTGTAATTACTGATTTCTTAGGTATTAAAGCTGTAAAAGTTGCATTCACACCTTTAAATACTTGTCCTCTACATAAAAAACCCCTCACAATTTCTAACAACTCACCTGAAACCAAATCCCAAAATGTGTGAAAAAACACTAAAAGGAAACCATTTGGCCTAGTCGACTTATCACATGGTAGCGCAAAGACTGCTCTTTTAAGTTCCTCTATAGTAATGTAGCGTAAAGACTGCTCTTTTAAGTTCCTCGAAAGTAATATATCCCTCAAGCTAGCTACTATGCTCTAATGTTAGCACTTTGAAAAGGCACCCGAGCCATTATAGGAGTGCAAATAACATCATATGAAAAAGCTTTTTTTAAATAACTAATAATAACCTCTTCCATCATATTACTATCATTCGAGTTAACCCCTGGGATGGTCATTCCAGATAAATCATTTTGTGTTCTTCAAGCACTCGCAATTGAATGGAAAACTTGGTGTTGAGGTCGGCTTCTTTAAGCCATTTGTTCATAGACCTTTGCTTCCAATACACCTCCTCAACTCGACGAAACTCTTGTAAAGATTTCAAGTTACTATATCTCTCCATTACTACCTCCTATGATAATACACCAGAAAACTTGATGTTGTGATCAATAACTTCAATTTCCAAAAGAACCTCTTCAATTTCATCTCGTAACATTTATGGATGTCCACTCACAATCTTCTTCTCATAGATGGGTACTTGGAATATTTATGGAAATTTTTTAAAATTTTGGAATTTAAAATGGTTTATTGTATTTTTTACTAGCAGTATAACATGCATCGTGCATTTAACCCCATGGCATCCAACTCTGTGCAATTTTTTTTTAGGTAGAAATAATGTGCTATTTAAAATTGGACGCGGTTAGCATGTGGGCAGCCCGCATATTGTAGAAATGTGGGCTTGGCAATAAATATATTTTTAAAATATAATTTAATCTTAAATTTTAGAATACATATATAATCTTTAATATGGAGGTCATAAATATAAAAACAAAATTGAAAACTATGAATAATAATTATATTAAAAAAAACATTTGGATCGTTAGTTACAATTGTTTTTAGATGGACCACCTATTTGCATCCATCTTAAAGATGGATGCTTTATACTTCTGAACCGCATATTGTAGAAATGCGGTCCAGCCCGCATGAAACAATTGTTCTTCTACAAGTCCATGTAAAAATGAGTCATATCTTAAAAATCTATTTTTGAGATCCTGAATATGAATAAATAAATAATCTTTGAAAATTTAAAATAATAATTATATTAAAAAAATATTTGGATACTTAATTTCAATTATTTTTAGAATGGGGCTTCCAGGCCGGGGTGTGTGTTATAATGCTTGGCCTTCTGCGTTGGACGCGAGACACAAAGGGTGAGCTTCATTGACTATCTATTTGTATCCATTTTTAATATAGATGCTTTATACCTTGTGGACCATAATGCAGAAATGCAATCCCCACCGGATGAAACAATTTTCCTTTAGGGCGCATTTGTTTTTCTGAAATACTTATTTCATAAATAAATATTAATAATTTCGCAAAAGTTATGCATTTGACACGTTGTTTCCATCTAAAAGTTCAAAAAAAAAATTTCTAACAAAGTTCACATTCATTTGTTAAAAACTTAAAACATTAAAGTAAGTGCCTAGGGGCATAGGAACTTGGTATTTCATAACATTTTTGTTGATCACTATTCACTATGCATAAGATAAATATATAATATTAGTATTATTAATATGATGTAATATAATAAAATATTATATCTTATATTATATTATATAATATATAATATTTTTATTATGCATATATAATGTTTATATTATTATTTATATTTAATATATGTAATATATAGTATTTATATTATTATAATATATATATATATATATTAAGAAATAAATATATTATAATAAATATTATATTATATGTTATATATAATACAAATATACATTAGTAAAATATATAAAATACAGTACATTATATATTTATATTTGTATTGTTAATATATGTATGTTATCAAACACAGTACCGAAACTTTCTTAACATTCCAGCAGGTTATCAAATATAATATCCAAAACTTATTTAAACCTTTTAGAAAAAAACATTTAACTCCAAACAATTTAAAAACGTTCAACTTTCTAAAATATATCTTTCAGAAAAACAAATGTGCGCATAGAGAGAATATTGAGACTGGTTGGGAGGACTAAATTCAATAACATGATGAAGTGAGGGAGCAGAAGAGTTGCGTCAACTACTCGACTTAAATGGCCAAGAGAGCTTGGGAGGTTAATCTCAAAATACTCACGAGAAGAGACATGATCATGAGTTGGAAATGATTGCAAAATGTAAATGGATATTTTGATAAAATTTCCTAAAATAATAAAAAAATACCATAAATAAAAAAATTGACCAAATAAACTCTTAGATGTTTTATAGGAATATATTGGTCAATTTTTTTGTTTTTGTCAAAATTTTTGTTCATGATAATTTAGTTTATTTTATTTAGTGTGCCACACAAAAATGAATCTATACACCAAATTTTAGTTAAATATAATATTAAAAAATAATAGAATTTAGAAACATGATAAACATTTGCACGTTCGACACGCTTAGTTTAATACGATTTGAAAGGTGTTTGATTTTGATGGTTATCACAGTAAAGATGCCAAGTTCTCCGTGACTTTGGAGTCATGGAAATAAGATTCCCCAATTCTTCAATTTAATGGGATGATGGGCTGGGAGAGTGCAGATCGCAGCTCTATCTTTGGCGAATATGCTATGCTACCTTGGGAGCAGGGTGTACATCTACTCCCTCGGTCTGAAGACCTACTTGATAGATTTTTTTTTAATTTGTAATTTTGAGAACCATCTAATAATCACTAGATGATTATTTTTAAAAGAAAAAAAAATTGAATTTTGAGTTTCTTAATAATTACATATCGCTCTAAAAATAGACGGTCTCTATTCAATCTTGAGACCATTTATTAAAGTTAATCTATTGAATAGAGACCCTTTAATAAACGGTCTCTATTAAATCTTGAGAAAGCGCAATTAGCAATTAGGTAATTGTTTTTATTAAAGTTAATCTATGGATTGAAGAGGTTGCATCGCAAAAAACACTGGGGTCTTAAAATCGATAGTAAGCGAGGTCTTATTCAAGGGAGTAAATGGACCGTACACCCCCATGAGATATAATATATTTGAGAAATGATTTCATGCAACAGTTGTATTATAATGTAATGAAATAGTCTTAAAAAATCATATTAGGACCATTTGTTTGACCCAACTTTTAAAATATAAACTCTTTTCATTCGAACAATAATTTTTTTTTTTTAAACGCATTCTATATATTTTTTTTAGCCCAATTAACATAAGCTATCCATATTTTGTGAGATACATAGATCTAGGTCTTAGAAAGATCTTTTTTTTTTGAAGTTTTTTAGATTATTTTATAATCATTAGATTAACAATGTAAAAAATGAAAAAAAATGATATTGAATTCATAAAGGCCTAGATCATGAAATTCACCAAATGGATGGTCTAGATTCATTGTTGGAGGTGACTCATTTTAACCATATATAGCATACAAATTAATTTTTGTTTTTTTTATTTTTTTCCATATTAAATATGGAGATAAAGAGAGCAACATGATATCATTTCTTAATATATTTTGGCTGGAATAAGGGATTATCTACAAATATACAATTTATCTTTTGTATATAGAGGTCACAATCTTTTTTGTCATTTAAATTTCAAAATAAATGATTGAAAGGGCGTTATTAAATAGATACAAAATTCTTAAAAAATAGCAAGAAACTTGAAGACACACCTCAAGCCATTGATTTTGAGTATAAATGGTTGTGATCACCATGTACAAATGGCAAATCTTCCCTGTCTAAACAAGCCCCCTTAATAAAAGGTGCGTAAAGCTTTTCCAGTGTTTTTTACTCATAATTTCATTGTTCTATGGCGGTCATCGCCATCAACCAATTGATTGGAGGGTGATGGAGAAATGCTAGGTCTTTTAATAAATTTACAGTAGAGTCCCTCCCATCTATCACCGTCCAATCCATAACTGGGATTGTGATAACCGCATAAGTACAGTGGTCTGATGATCACATGGATCATCATACACGGACGCGAATATATCAAAGAGAGAGGGACTTCGGCAGTGGCGGGAAACCACGCTTTTCTATCTCTGTGTTCCCTCCGCCTGCAACCCTCACTCTGGGATCACAGAGACAGGGAAGAGATAGCCCTAACTTTCCCCCATTAGAGTTAGGGAAGAGAGAGAAAGAGAGGGAAGAGAGAGAGAGAGGGAGAAGATTAGCATAACTTTGCCCCCCATGGGAGAGGGATAAGAGAGTGACAGAGCTACTCCATCACTTTGCTCCATTAGACAGAGAGAGAGAGGGAAGAGAGAGAAAGAGAGAAAGAGAGAAAATGATGAACAAGAAGAGGCTGGCTACGAACCCTGCCAGTGTCCCGCCTCAGTCGAAGAAGAGGACGGAAGAAGAGGATGTTATTGATGAAATGGATGAAGATGTATTCGTCGAAGAGACCCTCCTCCTCAGAGAAGAAGAAGACCTCCTCTACCAGGATTCTGGTCTCTCCGCTCGCCTCTCCAAATGGAAGCGGCCTCAACTCTCCCCCCAATTCTCCCCTCACTCCACATCCATAGGTTCTTATATTCTTCCTCTTCTCCCTCTCACTTTCTCCAATTCTTCAAATTTCACGGTCTCTCTCTCTCTCCCTCTCTTTATCTCTCATGCATATTTCCAAAATTTCCACCTTTCCCAGTGTTTCAGCAACTAGAGATTGATTATGTGATTGGGGAAAGCCATAGACAACTCTTGCCTCAGGCATCTGGTCCTGTTGCCATTCTCCGAATTTTCGGTGTCACAAAAGAAGGTACGAATTACTTCGCCCCTCTCTCCCCAACTCGAGATACCTAACTCTTGTATATCAGACACAACTGCAGTCCCTTCTCCTGCTCAGTAGATATTTTGGCCTAAAAACCAGCACTTTTTGGCAGGTCACAGTGTATGTTGTCATGTTCATGGCTTCCAACCCTACTTCTATATCAGTTGCCCTGATGGTATGGGTCCGGATGACATCTCCAGATTTCATCAGATTCTTGAGGTAATGTTCGATATCTTTCACTGCCCACTTGTTTATGTTTCATATTACTGTTTTTTTCACCTTATGTTCTATTCTCACTAGTTTAAGGGAAGTAGTAGTTACTTTGATCTTGTTGGTATAACGCAGGGCAGAATGAGGGACGCTAATAGAAGCAGCAAGGCACCAAGGTTTATCCTGAGAATTGATTTGGTGCAGAAAAGGAGCATCATGTATTACCAAGAGCGAAAGTCACATGCTTTCCTAAAGATAGTTGTTGCTCTGCCGACTATGGTTGCTAGTTGTCGAGGTGAGCGGGGATTCTGTGCCTGTTTCCTGAGTTTGTACAATATGGAAAAATGTACCTGTCAATCGCACACTACGATTGTCATTTTGTTGAGTATGTAGTTCCTTGCTACGGGAGGAATAGATTTTGATTACCATTTCATTTATCATTGGGCACTCTTCTGCCAAGGTTTTCACCCCATTAGCTCGGAGCCTTGGGTTTTGTCTGATCACTGCATTCCCTAGAGAGTATCTCATCTCAGTGTTTTCTTTTTGGAAGATGATTCCTCAAATTAGTGGCAGTAAAAAGAAAAAAAGGTCTTCAGCTTATTTGGGTAGTTCTCCTACGATTAATAGTATTATCCATTGATTTTAGAGTCATATTTTGTTTTGGCATCACTCATGTTTCATTGTTTAAGAGCATCAACAGATGTAGACAAGTTGCATACCACTGTAAGCACATAGGCCAGATGAAGAAGCAAAAATATTAATAGAAACTAAGAAAATAATAAGAGGAGGAAACTTGAACATGGTGGAGACGAATTCTATTTGATTACATAACTTGGAAGGAGTCCTCTCGAAGTGTGCTGTGACATCTTACTGCAACAGGTGTCTATTACCTTTTTGTTATATTTGTAGTCCTCTCAGGAAAGCCTAACTCTTACTGCCACGTCTGATGCTTTTGAGAAAGTCCTCCTCGTCTTGGAATGGACTTGATGAACATTGTAAGATAACTCAAAGGCTAGTAACGAGTGACATTGCACCTGCCATGGTTGAGTTACATATTCGGTTGGGCAACAATAAGTCTCCATTGAATTGCACTTCAGTGGTCTTTTGCCACACATGGTCAGACTTCTCTAAATTGTTCAAAGGTTTGTATGACATGTCATTACCTGTATCATACGTGTTTTAGTGGACACGTCAAAGTGTATTCATTAATGTCCTTTTTACATTGGTTGAGAGTGGTTAAAAATCTGTATTCTTGTCCATTATTAGCAACATTTTTTTGACTTCTTTCAAATTTTTTTTTGCATTATTTCCATAGGGGGAATATTAGTTGTCTTCTTCATTGTAGATTGTAGACAATATCCAAAAGGTTATTGCCTCGCATGCAATAACAGTTCTTCCATTCTCTAAACTCTAGATTCTACATTGACTTCTCATAGAAGTCTTGGGAGAATTAAAACTTGTGTCTAGATTGGATCAAGCTGTCCAGATTGGATCAAGCTGTCCACTCACAATCATTCCAAACTAAAAACTCAGACTTGAATAGCAGTTCAATCCATCTTTCTTGGTGTTACCAGTGAGTTTTATATACTTCTCTTGAGTGAACTTTGTTTTGTAACATCAATATTGCCTTTTGGAGCAGACAAGATTTTTTTATGTTTAGTGAGCATTTAGGGTATCTATTCTTAAATGTGTTTAGATGTCTTAGGGCCCATTGGTGTTTGTGCTTTAATTCCATATCATGCATTGTTTTTCCTTTAGGGACATATACACACACACAAACACATAGATAGATACATACATACATACATACATGCATGCGTATATATTTTTATATCTACCTCTATACAAACATATGTATATATATATGTATATTTATATATTTGTTTGTAATGAGGTGCCATCTGATAGAGCATTTTTGGGTTATTATGATATATTTTAGGTTCTGACATGTTTTGTACATTTTCTTTTGGAATGTGTGCTAAGTAACAATCAAATGCTTTGTAAATTTCACATTATATGTTCCTAAATTTCTCTTTGACATTCCCAGGCATTTTAGAAAGGGGCCTCCAAATCGATGGTCTTGGTTTGAAGAGTTTCACCACATATGAGAGCAATGTTCTTTTTGCCCTCCGCTTTATGATCGATTGCAAGGTTGTTGGTGGCAACTGGATTGAACTTCCTGCTGGACAATATCAGAAGACAGCACGTAGTATATCTTATTGTCAGCTAGAGGTTGATTGCTTGTATCCTCTTGGGATATATGAGCTGTTGTTAATATGTGAAAGCAGATTTTGAGCTTTTTACCCAAAGATTTAGCAAATTTTTCTTTTGAGGGTCGTTTGCTTTTCCTTACAATGATATGTAGATACACTGTATTGATCAGCCACGCTCCGGATGGAGAATTCTCAAAAATGGCTCCATTTCGCATCCTGAGTTTTGACATTGAATGTGCTGGTCGCAAGGGACTTTTTCCTGAGCCAAGCCATGATCCTGTTATTCAGGTTGAGCCTGTTGTATGATATATAAAAAACCAATTTTTTATAGATTTCACGCAAAGCATGTCATAATGATGAACTATAGCTTACGCACTCTCACTTTCTTTTTCTGTTTTAATAATGGGAATTTTGGTCAACAGGTGGCCAATCTAGTCACATTACAAGGAGAAGATCGTCCCCTCATCCGTAATGTTATGACTCTTAAGTCCTGTTCCCCAATTGTTGGAGTTGATGTGATGTCATTTGATACAGAGAGGGAGGTCTTACTAGCTTGGCGGGTAACTTATTATGCTTGGTTACATTCTTGGAGTTGTATTGTTGTTTGCTTTGTGTGGAAGCTGGTTGGTTGTCTCCGTCTCTTCTCTTGTTTAAGATATTTCTAACTGGTTTTGATATTGATAATAATAACAGGACTCCATCCCAACAAAGTTTTAGCTGGTTCTTCCTTTTTGACTGTCTTTTCTATTTTAGTGAAGCTTTATAGTCGTACATGTATTCTATTTCAAACAAAAACAGAACATATATTCTATCGAAACAGACATTCATTCACTTAGCTTGGTGTCTAAACTTGTTTCTCTTTCACTAGAAATGAATTACTTAAATAACTAGGGTATCCAGAGGGAATTCTAAAAGGGCAGTCAACATAATCATGAACTTGCTCTTTCTTAAAACACTGTACATTCTTTTCTTGCATCTTTTCTTCTCTACGAATGAGTGTGGGGAGTTTGTCCTTCACACACATGTTCATCTCGTGTTGCTTGTTTGTTACTTTGGGATTTTTTTTGTTTTCTGGAAATTTATCAAAATACTTGTGTGATGCTGTGCACATTATCCCCAAAATGAGTGAATCCAATGACCCTTATTTGTCTTCTAATCCATGATATTTCAAAGGAAAACACAATTCTCAAGTTGCTGGTTTGATCTGGTCAATAGGAAATCGCCATTGTTTTTGTGAGGACAACTACCTCTAAAGGCAGTAACGATAAGGGATAGCGATAAGAATGACATGCACATCATTCTAGCATGTTCTGCTAGTCAGCATAGCAAGAGGTCAATGGCTGTTATTGGGAAATGGTGAATAGTGCCATTTCTTTGTGCAGCAGAAAACAGTCACTATTTGTGAGTCTCTGCTCAATTGAAGACTGGAAATGTTGGTCTTTACTTTTGGATTTGAAGTACCAAATGGTTTAATATCATCTTGTATTGGGATGTGATCACATGATTTCTTTCTTTCCTTACTCTTGAAGTAGTGTGATAATTTACTATTGAGATTAGGCTTGTTTTTCATATTTTTTTCTAAATATTTCATATTTCAATGGGTGACCAAAGAGAGAAGGCTGTGTCATGAACTCGATTTAGTGCAGGCCTGAGTTCCCCTTTAGTTTAGTAGGTGGCAGATCTAGTAATGAATTTTTCAGGAGGAATTTGGTTAAATAAAAGGTTTTAATTTAAAAGTGGTTTAACTGTGTAATTTGAGATAAAGAAAGTTAAAACTTACTTATCGTGTACATGTTTAAAGTCTTGATTTTGGAATAATTTTCATTTGTATATGATTGTTATGGTTTATTTGAAATTAAACTTGGAGAAAAGAGTTGGAAAATTTTATGCGCAAAGTCCAACCATTAATCTAACAAAAAATTGACCAGAAGTTCTTGCTCTTAGACGAATTGTTTGAATTCAAATGAAAGTGGATCCGGATCTGGATCTGGATCTTATATAAAATTTTGGGTTCGGATCCAGATCTGAATATTCAGGATCCGATCAGTTCCGGATCTGGTGTATACTATTTGGATCCAGATCCGTACATGAGTGGATCCGGACCCGATCCGACCCATTCTCACCCCTACTGTTGTTGGTATCTATTATTGGATATTACTTATGGATAATTACTATGTGTTTCATCTATTCTTTATTTGGAGCATTCAAGTTTGGTACACTGGAACATACTTTTGTTGTACAAGTCCGTTATGCTTGGTAATTTGATCATGTATTCATTTTATTAGAATCAGTGCTCATTTATTGTCTTAAATGTTCCAGCCAGCTGTTTGTATTGGCTACTTTAACGCTATGCAGTAGATAGAATTGGTTTAGAGTTGGAGTTGCATCTAATTCCTGAATATTGGAGTCAACATATGGCCCCCTAGGGAGGATACTTTAGCTATCCTCCTAGGAAGCTTATTAATATTCCTCCTTGGGCATGTTGTTACTTCTCATGCATGGCCTGTTTACACTTGTTTCATGTGCATAACAGAAGAATTTTGGCAGGATTTCATTCGTGAGATAGATCCTGATATCATTATTGGATATAATATCTGCAAGTTTGATCTTCCATATCTCATTGAGGTACTCACTTCTCCACTCTTCAATGGAAACTGTTAAATTTGTGTTTTTATGAAGGCAATAAACAGGAAGTTATCATTGTTCAGTTTTTGTGGTATTTCATAATCTTGGTACATGGTACCATAATTTTATTTTCCTGCATGAAGTATAGGAGCCAATTTGAAAGTATGACTGTTGTGTGTAGCGGGCGGAGGCCTTGAAGATAACTGAATTTCCTATTCTAGGTCGCATCAGAAATAGCAGGGTTCGTATCAAGGACACCACTTTTTCTTCAAGGTTAGATTCTAATTTACGAAAAATGTATATTTACAAGTGTGCAAGTAATTCATTTGGTTATGTTGTTAGATTCTGATTAAAGAAGCTTTGGAAGCTCACCTTTCACATGATATGTGAAATAGTTTAACCCCCTGCAACGTGGAGGTTCACTTCTTTTATTCTTGCACATGGGGTTATGAGTTTGATTCTCTTGCTTTCCAGTATGCAGCTTAACCTTCAATTTATTGGCTATTTCCCTCTCTGTGAGTTGTCTTTTTAGTCTTTAGCATTTTGCCATTTACATTTTTCTTTGAGAATTGATCTCCTTTGTAATCTTGTAATTACTGTTCCTTTGTTTCCTTTCCTCTGTTTCTCATTGTTTCAGATTCTTTCATGTCTGTCTCTCGTCCCTACTTGTTGATTCGTTGTTCTATGTTGTGACCTTTAGTTCTACCAATTTCAGTTTTTCCTGAAAAGATTATATCAAGTTTTCTGGTTGTCCTATCCTTAATTGGGGGATTTTGTCTGACTATTCTGTGCAGCTGACTATTTGGTTATAGGGGACGTTCCTTCTCTTAAATCACTGTTTAAAAGGTTGAGTAATACTATTCTCCTCTTGGGCATCCATTACTGGTTTCCTAGTCTTTTGGAGTCTTCTGGAGAACTATGATGAGCTTTCCCTTACTGGAGTTCAGACCTCTTTTTGTGTGCCCAGGCGGTCAACTGGAGCCTTGTGTGTTTTCTATAGATTCTTTGCATGAAAGTGGGCAATGTGTCCCAAAGTTTGTTGAGAGTGTTTGGTAGAGACTCCACCCTGGAGCCTTTGATCTCCTTCCATGCATTCTTAGGTGTGGTTTGATGTTGACGGTTTATCCCATTAGCCTTTTCAATGTTTGGACCTTTTTGTTTGATTGGGTTGCAAGCTTGGGATGCAAGCCTAGATCTCTCCTCAAGGGTCAGATCTCATGAAAGTCTGTTCATGCTTCTTGATGATGGCAATGTGTTTTAAGGTTCTCAATGGAATTTTGTCATCTGGATTCCCTGATAAGTACAGGAGGAAGTTAAGTAAGATTCTTCGCAATGGTCCTACTGATGGGCCTGGGATGGATAGGTGTTGGTCATGATTAAAATCTGGGCTTCCTTGATCAATCATGAGGAGTCGATTGGGTAGGCTGGCAAAACAAAGAAGAAAAAATACGATAAAGATTTTGTTAAGAAGAGTAGAATTGATGCAGTCTTTGTCGAGGAGTCTGGCTTGGTTAAGATTTATTTTTAGGTTGTTGCAGGACTTTGGGGTGACTCTAGGTGTGGCTAGACTGGCTTACCGGCATATCATTTCCAATGTATCACACTGTAAAGGGAGTGGTAGTAATTATGCTGTAAGTCTTCATGTAATTATAACAAGAAGTCTTTGGTTCACGTAATCCAGTTCATTATGTGGTCTACTCCAGTTTAAGTGCTGATAAGAACTTTTGCTTCCTTTAATCTTCTGTAAGCTTTCAATAGGTGGACTTACAAAGTGTAGAATTTCAACTTTCGTGTTGTTTTGCAAATACTCTGATAATTACAGTACATGACATGACATGTTCATCTTTCTATATAAATGCCCTGTTTACCTTGTTGCAAGAAATGGACATGTACTCATGTTTCTATGCAAATGCTTGTTAACGATGTAGCAAGTCAGGGACATGTGTGTCAGCTTCCAACATGGATATTCCCGTCAGGAACACTCAATATTGGCCTTTCAGACACAACATATTCATGCATAATTTAGGAGAAAAGTGGGGGGTGGGGGTGAGAAGGCATGATTACGCGGGAGTCAAGAGTTGACATTTAAGTATATTCCTATTGCCGTTTTAGAAAATGTTTAACAAGTGTCCAAGTTTTTAAAGTTTATTTGACCTGCAAATCACTTGCTTGGCATGTCGGAGTTTGCTAAGAACAATGATTGTATCCTAGTTATATTGCCTGGTAATCAAGTGAAATTAAATCTTAGGCACTTTTATTACATAGCACACACACACACCCCTTTTTCGCCTGTGCATTCTGGTGGACATGTTGATATGTACTGAGGGATATCCTGTTTAATTGTTTGTACAGACAATATGGAACCCGAGAAAGCAAAGAAGTCGCTATTGAAGGGAGAGTTCAATTTGATTTGCTTCAGGTTTTGTTAGAAAATACTTTCCTTTCGCCCGTTATTCATTTTCCTCACAACTCATTGTTCTCTCGTTGGGTAGCTATGTTATGACCCTATCTGTGTCAATAGGTCATGCAGAGAGATTACAAATTAAGTTCGTACTCGCTAAACTCCGTATCAGCACACTTCCTGGGAGAACAGGTAATATTACTAGTATCTATATCCTCTGTATTATATATATCATGTATCAGGATTTGTTGTACAAGTAACAACACATACTATGCAAGCAACTGACGCTTTTCACTTCATGTAACAAATGAACTAGCAAATTAGTGGCTGGTGTTTGCACTTTGTATTTATGGAATTTAAGATGCTTAAAACTTGTCACAGAAACAAATTTGGTATGTAGGTTGTGGAATTCGATGTTCCTTTCATTACGCATTAGGTCTCTTTGATCAGCTGTCATGCTTATTTTTAGAGTTTATTTTAGGCGTATGACATTTTCTTTCTTATTATAGATTTGATGCTTTCATGAGGCCTCTTTGATCAGCTGTTTGTTGAGGTTTTTGGCCCCTAAAGGCATAGAGAGCTTATAGATAAAATCTTTAGTAGTGGTTTGCGCACTGTAATAGGAGTGTACAATGGCTGACTGACTTGGGTTGGGCGGTCTATGGACTGGGTCATGTCCAAAACCTTTACTCTTGGGCATGTGGCACTACCGTTGAGGAGGTTATTCCTTATTGAGGTCGGAAAGATGCCCAAGGATGTTGTTTATAGGTCAGGAGAAGGATGTTGTTTATAGGTCAGGAGAGTTGTGTAGTCTCATACGTGGAGGAAGGGCCTGTGAGAGTGAGGGCCAAATCTTCAACAAAACTTCCACATGGCATTATACATTTGACAATTGTATTTTTGGGAAGCAACTCTGTATAGAGGGACACGTGTATATGCATATAGGGATAGAGCCCCCTTGCATTGTGTGTGCATTTGACTTGCTCTTGAGGGGAACTTCTAGTTCACATAATGGGACTGTAGTTCCAGTGTTTATTGGCTAACTTTGATTGGCCAATCATGAGCCCCTGCACTTGACTGCAGGTTATGGATCCCGTTGAGTTAGTTTGAGAAGATAGTAGTGGATCATGGATCCTGACACAAGTGGAATGCCCTGATTAGGTACCCTATCCACTTTTAAGTTGTATTTTTGTGTGTTTTAGATTTTTTTGGAACTCCATAGCTCTTGTTTGCAACTTAAAATGTGTTTCAATGAGTTTTTGGGAATTTTCAGAATTTTAGAAATGAATTTTAAATGTAGAAAAACCCTAAAAGGGTATTTATGGAATTTTAAAAATATGAAGGTATTAATGTAATTTGTTAAATTGTGTGTGGGAGCCACTTGGGGGGACTAACGGCCTAGCCCAACATGTGTGGCACCCCAATTAGGACATCAAGTGGATCCCACTAAGGCCCACATGTGCCACTAAATGGGACACCAACTTTATGTGCCACCTGTTTTAAAATAAAGATAAAACAATGTTTTAAGTTATAAAATATTTTCTTAGTAGAAATATTTTTGATAAGATTGTCTTAGTGATTTTTTTGTTATCTAGAATATTTGATCAAGTCATAATTTAATTAGAGGTCCAAATTATCTCTTTGTAAGAGAATAAAAATTTCTCAATTATCTTAGATTGTTCTAAAATTTGACTAGTCAAAGTTCTAGATGAATTAGATGGGATATAGGCCAAATCTCAAGGGCTACGGTTTCTAAAGATTCATTCTAGATCGTGATGGCTGATCTTGGAGATAAATGGCTTAGATTTATTTTTTCTCTCACCTTATAGATCACCTAAATAATTCTAGATAAAGTTGAACTCCTAATTTGATTGGGACACCTTTAGTCCTAGTGGTCTATAAATAGGGGATTCTTCCCCTCATTCTTCACATCTCAGATCTCTCTCTTCCATGCCCTTCTCTGCCTTCTCTCTGATCTCTTGCTCTTTAAGCTTCTCTCTCACTCTAAAATAGACACGCCACCTCCCTAAGTGTTTAGGGTGGCACGCCACCTCCCTAAGTGTTTGGGTTTTGTGCCTTAGTAGCATGCTCTATGTTTTTAGAGAGTCCTCTTAGTAAGACCCAAGTCGTATTTGTTGCTCTCTAGCCTCGAATAAAATTCAGCAAGAGTGTCCTAGAGGTGCTTCCAAAATTCAGGTTTGAGAGTTCAGCATGATTTGGAATTTAAGTGCGCCATGGGTCAGGTGATCGGGTGTGGGATGTGTTAAGCTCTACAGGGGTAACCCTAGGCAAAAGCGAATAAGTCTTCTCTTATTTAGTTTTATTTGATGCCGTTTTTGTCTTTTTTTATTCTTAAAGTCTCAGTGTTATATTCAATTCAATAAAGTTTATTTTGGCAGTAAGTTTAGAAAGATCATAGACTGTAGTAGGTTGAATTTATTGTATTTGTGGCACTTGTAAGTAGAATTTCCAGCAATTAATAAAATAAATTTTTTTTTTTAATTTAGTGTCCATGTAGAATTCCAGGCTGTAAATTAAAAGTTTATTTATTTATTTTTCTTAATTGCAAGAAATTCTACTGCCCCAAATATAAGAAATTCAGTCTACTATTGTCTAGAATGTTTATAAACTTACTGTAAAAATAAAAACTATTGGGCTGAGTAGAATATTGAGACTTTAGGAAGGAAAAATAAGGTGAAAACAACATCAAATAAAACTTAATAAATATAATAAGGGAAGACTTACTAAATTTTGCCTAGGGATACCCCTCTAAGACTTAAAGCACCTGATTACCTGATAAATGAGACACTTAAATTTTAGATCTTGCTGAACTCACTAATATGAATTGGGAAGCTCCTATAGGACTCCCTTGCTGAATTTTTATGGGGCAAGAGAGCAACAAACACAACTAGGGTTTCACTAAGAAGGCCATCTAAAAAACTGGGGCAGACCACAAAGGCACAAAACCATAAGTGTAGGGGCTGGGCGTGCCCCTCTTTTCCCCCCTCTTTGCTAGGCATGCCACCCTAGACACTTATGGAGAGTCGACATGCCACTATTTAGAGAGAGAAGCTTAGAGACAGAGAGAAATGAGACTTAGAGAGAGAGGCTTGGAGGAGAGGGAGAGAGATTTAATGTGTAGAATGAAAGGGGAGGATCTCCTATTTATAGACCACATGGGACTAGGGTGCCCTAGTTAAATTAGGAGTTCAACTTGATTTAGAATTATTAGTTTTTTTTTTGAAGAACGGTTAACTAACTTGATCTATAATTATTTAGATAATTTGCGAGGCGAAAGAGATTACTCTGAGCTGTCCATCTTGAAATCAGCCATCATGATTCAAAGTGACATATAGTAACCTTATCCCCTGAGATTTGACTCATATCCACTTCTAATCCATCTAGAACTTTGACTAGTCAAATCATATCTTAGAACAATCCAAGATAAACTGGGAATCGTGTTCTCTCACAAAGAGATAATTATGACTTCTAATAAAATTATAACTTGGTAAAATATTTTAGTTATTAAGCAAATCAATAAGATAATAATAATAAAAAAACTAACCAAAATATTTTCACCAAGAAAATATTTTAAAATACTTGTATGCTATTTTCTTTTCTTAAAAAAGCAATGTGCCAGAAAAGTAGGCATCCCACTTAATGAGACGTGTGGGCCCTAGTGGGCTCCATGTAATGCCCCTATGTGGGGCTATGCCCTTAGATCCCCATGTGGGACCTCCTCCAACTTTTATAAATTTATGCAATACCCTTGTATTTTTTTAAAAAATTCAGAAATAGCCTTTTAGGGGTTTTACACATTAAAAATTTATTCTCAAAATTCTGATTTTTTTTAAAAAATTCACACCAATGTATTTTTAGTTGAAAAACAATATTTTTGGACTTCCACAAAAAATAATATTTTTGGATTTCATAAAGAATGCAAGCACACATAAACCCAACTTAGAAGTGGATAGGTGCCTAATTGGTCAAAAATAAATAAAAATCAGGGCAATTCACCGATGCTAGGATCCATGATCCACTACTGTCATCTTAAATTAACCCAACAGACCTATGACCCACTGTTAAGTGGTGGGCTCATAATTGACCCATCAAAGTTAGTCAATAATAGTGGAACCATAGTTCTAATATATGGATTACAAGCCCCCTCCCCCCCCCAAGAGCAAGTCAAATGCACACATAGTGCAAGGGGGCACTCTCTCATTGCACATGTACACCTATCCCTCTATATAAGGGTTCTTCCCAAAGTGCGATTGTCATATTTACATACCATGCGGTAGTTTTGGTTAGGATTTTGAACCTTGCTCTCACATTTCCTTTCCTCCGCACACAAGAGATCACACAATTCTCCTGGCTTAACAAACAGGAGTGACCCATTTTAAGCCCTCAACAATAGTGCCACATACTCAGGGTAAGGGTTTTGGACATTACCTAGGCTATAGATCGCCCAACCCTAGGTTAATCAGCCACATTACCCTCCCATTGAAGTGTACAAATTGCTATAAGTGATTTTATTTGCAAGCTCTCTAGGCCTTTAAAGGCCACAAACCCCAACAAAATGTCTTGTTCATGTTTAGGTCTATGATTACTTTGTCATTTGAATTTTCATTCCTTATTATAGCCTATGAATATTCTTGTCATCCCTTACGTCGTAACCTAGTCATTGAAACTTAACAATTTACATATAATGAATTTTCCACATTGTTAAGGTTGAAAAAACATTATTTCTAGTTGAACGTGGAGGATGAGATTTACAAGTGTTCTCTCTATGGTGTCATTTCTTCTTGCTACATGAATTATTTATACTTGAAAATAATTGTTCTTTTGGTATTATTAGTCCCATTCTAGTGTACCATGTTTTGTAAGCTACTTATGTCCTGCATTGCTTGACCTATGGGGTTTCACTTTGTCGTCTTTGGCTTGACTTGTATAAGAAATGGTAAATGGCTATGCATAAGAGCATCAAAATAAAACTGGGGTATATATTCTATTAGTACCAATGTTCTAAAAATTGACGATCTGAATCGGAACCGGCCAATCCAGGTTGAAAATCAGTCGGGCCGATTCCGATCTCAAAAAATATCGGGAATCAGCCGGTTCCCCTTATGAACTGGCTGGTGCTGTTTGGTTCTTACAGAACCTCCTTGTTCAACTGTGAACCGGCCACCATTTTTTTTAGAAAATTTGAATTTGTTTATTAAGGAGAGAGATGGTGGGTCCCATCCCGCAGGCATTAATATTTTACATTTTTTATTTTTCAATTTTTATAATTCAACTTTAACAAATAAAAAATCTCTTTTAAAAAGTGTAGCCCATACTCCTCTTGTGGAGTAAGCATCCCTCACGTGTGCCTGGGTAGCACACCCTTGTGCCTGGGTCATGTCTTTCCCATCTCCCCTCATGCTATTTATAGAGTCTAAACCCCTGTAACTCTTTGAAAAAGTCTGATATGGGACTAAACTTACACAATAATAGAGCGAGAGAAGGAGAGAGAGAGAGAGAGAGAGAGAGAGAGAGAGAGACCGGGAGGGGGCATTGATTGCTACTAAGCCAAAATATAATTTTTTGAGTTATGATAATTAAGCCAAAATATATTGTACTTCCTCAGGGGTATATTGTCCATTTACTCCCTCAGGTAAACCTTACCTAGGGTTAATTTTAGAACCTAAAATTTTGGGGAAATAACCTCTTCAACTCAGATTAAAATCAATAAATTTTTTCCTAGTTGCACCATCCACACACTTGAAACAAAAATGTCTCAAGATTGAATAGAAAGCATCTAACTTTTATCGATTGAGATCCAAGTGTTAGAAGCTCAAATTTAATTTTTTTTTTTTTTTGTTTTTGAGAAAAGCTGACTTTTGTATTGCTATAGGGAGAAGATTACAGTTAGGGATTGATCCAAGAGTACCCTCTAGCCGGGACTTTGGTAAAAAATAGGTCAAACAGACCCTGTAACAAAAAATGGGCTTATAAACTATGCCCCCTTACAAAGTTTACAAGGAAGTAGCAAAAAACGGAAGAAAAGGCTTAAAAGAGTGCCCGTTTACAGTAAAGTTACAAAAGACCACAAATCGAAAAGGGTATATAAATACAAGAGCTTTAGGTATTGGTTAGGTTCCACTGGTCCTGCGCAAAAAAGAATGTGGACTTGGCTTGAGTGACCTGACTGTGGCTTCTAGCTCCCTCTTTTGCCAAACTGTCTGAGGTGTCGTTGGAGATCCTCCACTTATGGTGCCATAAGACGTCCATAGCCCTGCAGATGTGATGAATCTCGTCAAAAACTGGAGTAAGGTTCCAAGACAGATCTAGCCCAAGAGATGACATTTTTTTTTTCTTAGAATAATCATCTATTGATTTTTAGGTGATTCCCAAAATTTTAGATTGAAAAAATATCCCAAATAGGTAGTTTAATCGAGGGAGTAGAAGTAAACTATATGCCCCCAAGGGAGCATATTATACATGCCCAAATTTAAAATGTCACAATTGATTTAGATGGCATAAGAAAGAAGTTCAGTGTCGAATTGTGTTTTTATTGTGACATTTATTTATCCATTTAGATAATTAAGATGGAGAAGATGAATTTTTGTCTCATCATCATCATCATAGCCTTTTCCCAATTAATTGGGGTTGGCTACATGAATCCTGGTCCTCCATTCTGTTTAAGAGCTATACCTCAGACAAAAGATATGTTCTTAGTATTCGCATATTTTATATAAAATAATGAAAAACTATAATTCAATACCATTATTATTTTTGAAAAACCTAAAAAAACTAGATTTTTAAGAAATTTTAGTTATTTTCGAAAAAGTTTTTTAAGCCGAATCCGGCCGATTCTCATATCTTGTTGACTCGGCCAATTCTCCAATCTGGACCGCCGATCTGCCTGTCTGATCCGATTTTTTGGAAGGACAATTCAGATCACTGATCCATTTTTCAAAACCTTGATTAGTACTATGCATCTTGCTTGATTCATATGCATCTAATGAACTACTAGTGAGACACTCTTCTGGGATCTAGGCAACTGCTTACCCAAAAAATTAGTAATTCTAAATTCCTAGCGATGTGTCTAGAAACCCATTTACATAAAAATATCAACGGTCTTAATGTCCTAATTTGTACGTGGTAAAAATGGCAACCATTTTCTTTTTAGTAATAGACCAAGGGAAAAGCAATTAAGACCATTAGTGACAACCTTTGCAGCATGCTACAAAACAATGACATATTCATCAAATAAGAAAGTTTGGCTTAGGTTCTCTTCATTTTTTGTTAGCTTACTGTGACACAGCAAGCAGCAGTGCATTACCATAGCCCTTGGTTATCTCTTTATCTTATTCTACTTTGTCATATCCATCCTTTTCTTGTAGTTTTAGTCTACTTCCCTCAATAGTTTTTTCTTATGCTGTACTTTTTCACCTTCTTCTTCCATATACTGTAATAATTCAGTTATGTTAGTTACAATACTTTTGCATTTAACAAATCCTTTTTCCCTGTCTTCCTCACATAGTTGCCATCTATTTCCTCCCAAGTACGTAGTATCTGTAGAGATTTTTTTTGGGGGGGTGGGGTTCATAGAAGGCCCCATTGAGGACTCCCATTCTCTTGGAAAGGAAGTTGACTGCTGGTGCCCCTTTCTTTCCAATTGATTTTCATTTTTTTGGGGCAAAACCTTCAGAATTCAGGGGCTTGACTTCTGATCGACTGGACCCCTTGTTCCTAGTTGGAAAATTTTGGTGTTTGTTAAGATGGTTCGTTTTTTTTCCTTTTCTGCGGTTAGAAACTATAGAATTTGAATCTTTCATATCTTTTAGGTTGTTGTTGGGTTCAATTGTAATAAGTTATGTCCCATAGTTCATAAAATATCATTATGCTGAAAATAATGTTGGTTATAATGCTAGCAGCCCCTGCTCATTCTGTCATACAAAGACAATGGATGGAGTGTAAAAAACAATCCCTTTTAGTAAATTACCGGTGTTTTAAACTGTAAAAATTTCTGTTCTACTATGGCTTCTTCCATTATTACACATTTCAAATTTAATAATTAAATTGTTTCACAAAAGAATTTACAGCCAAGTTGTATCCAAAAGTCCAAACTTAACACAAGTAACAGTGGCTATTTTGAATTTTTTTATTTTTATTTTATAGATATAGAATAGTATACTTTTTAAGTCTATTCCTTGACTATGTTTTTATCATTATTTTCCCCCTTTCTGTTTTTTCTATTTTTTACTGCTTTTTGGTTGAACACTGATTTCTCTGGCACTACAGGTGTTACCGTTGCAAAATGGAAGCAGACCAGGCACTTTCTTCTATGTCTGTTTTTTAAACCTAGGTATTTCCAATATTAAATAAAAAAAATTCAGAAGGACTAGGTTTGCCCAACAACTGGACCTATGAAATAATGTGGGAAATTTATTTGTGTGTATGCTTCTAAAAATATTGATTCAGGAGCTTTCTCAATATAAATCTGCAATACCTCGCACGAAATTTTTGCATGAAAATGGCCAACAACTACATATTTAAGGCAGATGGGTTAGGCCTCTATCATGCTTATTTAAGGCAAATGCCAATGTTGATGAGAAGTGTTTCATTTTTTTTTGGCTTTGCGATAAGTGTTTTCAGCATGGTTTGCAACACGAAGAACTTGAAAAGTCTGTCAAAACAAACATTCCTCCACTTTTAGGAAAATAGTGCTGAGGAAACTCGTGATGAGAAATTGCAGAAAGTAAAAATGTACTTCAACATTGTTTAGTAAAGTTTAGTGCTCCAAATTTTGTCCAACTTGTATAGAGAGGAAAGTCTGGAGCTTGATATTGAAGTTAAAAAGCATTTCAAAAAGCAATATTGAAGGTGAAAAGTTATGAGAATGGATTGCCTTCTTGTACTGAATGGCGAGGAAATTCAGATACTTGAGATTGTGGAATGGGAGTTGGAAGCCATGGACTAATGTGTCGTTTTAAATGTATTGGAATCTATCAATGTTAAATAATACCTTGATTATCTTTTGTTTCATGAGTCTCAGCAGTTTAGTGCTGATTTGATTTTAATATGTACTTTATGTTTATTAAAATCTATGTTTAATACTCAAATTTTGATGTTTGATGTTGTCTGTGTGCATGACGAGGGGGATCTTTACCCTGAGATTTGATGACCTTTGAAACTTCTAGTCATTTGTCATGCTGAGATTGGTACAGTATATTTTTGTCTTGTATTGTTCTTGGGCTCAATCCCACATGTAATTGCAAGCCTGAGTTTGTCGGTTCAAACCCGAGAAGCCTACACCCACCCCCCCTCCCCCCAAGAGAAGAAAACTGCTGTTTGTTTGGTTTTGATATAAAAGGTGAAATGTGTACAATAAGAATATGTACTTTGGTATAATGAAATCACTATCATTATCGACTGTAAGATGTGAAATTGGATGGCTGGGTCTGTGTCATTGGCTGGGCACAAAGTCCAAAATAAATTTTCTCGAACTATGTGGCACTTTAAGCTGACGGATTTCAAATTCGATGGCTGAAAATGATGTTGACCTCTTTATATTAAATGTGAATGGTCTTATAGCATACAATCCCATAAAAGAATTTTTTTAGTTTTGTTTGAATGATGCATTCTGTTTTTCCCTTGAGAGCAGAAGGAAGATGTTCACCACTCAATCATCTCTGATTTGCAAAATGGAAACTCAGAGACCAGGCGGCGGCTTGCTGTATATTGTTTGAAGGTGCTTATTTTCTTGACTTTGTAGTTTACTTTATTTTTCTTCTTGGGTTATCATTGGATCTGAATATTCATTCGTAATTATCAGTTTTAACATTTAATTTAAGACTCTAAGTTCACTCTGATTTGAGTTATGGGTGGAATGATGCCCCCATTTGAAGGAAATTCCAAAAGTATTTTTCTTATGATTGCTTATGGGGGACACAAATAATGCACTAGTTTTGTGGCTATTCTTCTCCAGAAAGCTTGAAACCAGTTATTCACTTCACAATCATTTCCCATGTTATACTTTTCTTATCTAATATCCATTTTGTCTTTGGAAGTGAATTGCGCACAATGTTGCATCTTCTCTATGCTTCTTACTGAAGGCGACACTTTTTTTTTCCCCTTGTTAAAAGATTCTATGCTTCCTCTGGAGCATTTCCTCCAATATAGGAGTTTTTAGGCCTCCAAATTTTGGGAATGCAAGCTCTTCAACCTAGCAACCAACCTAGAAAACAATAAAAAATTCAAATGCATTGTGTATGTTCCTGAAAATAATAACGTTTTGAGATTGAACATATGTCAATATTTTGTCGGCCTGATCTAAGTGTTTAAGAACTCAAAATCCAAATTTCGTTTTTGGTAAATAATCATTTGGTGATTGTTAGGTGGATCTAAAATTTCAGATCTAAAAACTTCTAAGTAGCTCTTTCTCCAACGGGGGAGTAAGTGTGCAGTATGTCCCTGTGGGAGCGTGCTACATGTGCTATTTTACCTTTTCTATTTGTTTTTATGGAGGTCTTGGTAGTAAGAATCTTGGTCCCTTATTATTATGTAAATCATTGAAATATGCATATGACTCTGTTCAAAGTGTAAGATATTCTTTACTATTTAAATACTTGAAAACATACAGTTATGATTTTGAAATATAATTATACATGTAATATTTAATATTTGATTATATATACTTAGAAATACTTATTTAAGTATTCACCTATAATTACATCAATCAAATTTATAATTTATCATATTTATGTAGTTAATGTTTTGATAAAAGTTACATAAATATAATTAGAAAACTCATGAGGGGGACAACATGATCCTTTCCTTCCCTAAAATTTTGTTGTGGGTGGCGGAGGACCTCTTGTACTCTTTCAGGTGGGGGAGGTGAGGGCCTACACCCGATATCCTCTTTCTTGATATTCCCCATCAAACAGTGGGCCAAGTGGCCCTCAGCATCTCTTGTAGGTCTTGCCCCATAAACAACACTTACTAATGCGTCAAAAATACTTGTTGCCTGGGGCAAGGCTGGCCCCCTGGTGGGCTCACCCCAGGAGTGTGCTAGCATCTCAACCGAGGTGCTCGTCTGCCCATCGCTTTAGGGCAGAAAATCCATTCATGCAATGGATAGGGGCTAAAATCCCCCAATTTCTCCCTAGAATTATTTCTTATTAAAAAAAGAAATTCAATAATTTCATTTTCTTGAAATTTTTTAAGATTGAGAAAAGGAAAAGAGTTTTGGGAAATCAATTCAAATCCATACTTATTACATTTGGTTCTTTGTGAAATATCAAGAGAGCCTACAAGAGCTACAAAATGTTGAGGATTGGGGATCAGCCATCAAAGGTTGGTCTTTTTTTTATTAAATTTCTTTGTGTTTGATATCTTTGCAAATGACTTCTTCCCATACTTTTAAAATTGGGTTCTGGGTTGGAAATATGGTTATTGCTTGGATAAAAATGATCAAAACAAAGTAATTTGAGTTTATGGTCTTGGGCATGTGGCCATCAATCATATGACATTGGAAAGGCTATTATCTTGTGGTTGTGTTACATATGTGAAATGGAATTCAACAATTACCTAGTTGTTTTCAACTTTGGAACTTTCCTACTATACAAAATTCTAATGTTAAATTGATTATGCATGTACTTTACATAAAATATATAACAATTACATTTATACATATGTATGTTTTACTTTACCTAATTACTTTCAACTTTGGAACTTTCCTATTATACAAAATTCTAATGTTAGATTGATTATGCATATACTTACTATTACATTTATACATATGTATACTTACACAAAATATAGTTATTTCACATATATATCATCATCACTCTCATCATCCATGCTTCAAGACTGAGGTGCGTTCTTGCACGGCCACCTCCCTCCCTTCGCAGCTGCCTAAGCACTGGCTACCGCTTTTTAATGCGTTGGGAACCTACATCATAATTGAGGATCACATGTTATTTTGTTTGGGTTGGTCTAAGAAGGGTGAGGACCTTAAATTTTCCTTAACGTGTTCCATGCCCGAGTAAAGAAGGTGGATTGTGTTAGGTAGGCAGCCAACGTAAAACTTTGTCAAAACTTTTCATGAATCCTGAATCCTGAATCCAGGACAATGGAAGATTGAAGATGTTGTACATGGAATTAGAGTTGGGTGGGTGAAGTGGAGATTGCAACCAAAGTTTTATGTGATTGTCGCTTGTCAATGGAGCTGAAGGGGATGTTCTATAGGACAACCATGCGATCAACTTTGCTTTATGGGGTGGGATATTGAACAGTCAAGAAACAACATACTCATAGGATGATTATAGCTGAGATGAGGATGTTGAGATGGATGAGTGGCAAGACGAGAAGGGATAGAATTCGAAATGAATACATTTGGAAAAACTTAGGTGTGGCTCCAATAGGTGATAAGATGAAAGACCTTAGGTGGGCTGTACATATGAGAAGAAGAAGATGGACTCCAAGTGTTCGATATGCAACCTCTATCTCACACACTCTCATGCACACACAAAGATACACATGTACCCATATGCTCCCTCTTTATATGTAAGAAGAAGAAAAAGAAGAAGATGACCTGCAAGTGTTCAATGCAAGGTCCTCTATCTCTCTCTCCATGTTCTCCAAGTGTTTGAGACCTCTCTCTCATAAATACAGATCCAAAAGAAAAAAGAAAAGAAAAAAGAGGATAATTTTTAAGAATTTCATGCAAGACCTCACACATACACATACACACATATTCATAAAACACACACACAAAACAACATATGGCCCCCACCCCCAATCCCCTTCCCTTAGGGCCACCTGCCTAGGCAACCCATACCCCTGGCCGCCAAGGCAGCCACATCCACCTTCGTGAACATTAGGCACGACAGAGCAGAATGGCGGATCGGGATTTGTATAGCTAACCCCAAATAGTTGGGAAAGGGATGTGATGATGATGATGTCATTTTGTTAGGGTGGGAGTTGCGGGCCTCCAAATAGGTCTTGTAGAGGAAGAGAGAGGGAACAACAATGCCTCTTTCTGGTCAAATTAATGGGCCGAGGACTAGGTCCCTCGTTTTGGATTCTTCCTTTATGGTGACAGCATAGGACCATTTGGAGGGTTCTGTTTAATGGGGCGTTAATGGAACCTAGGGCCCCCTCTCTCCCCTTGTAGCTCATGTCAAAAGTGGGCTACGTGGCTTGGTGTTAATAATGGGGCTTGCCTGCAAGTTCCGTTAATATCGGTTGTAGCATCACGATGCCCTTGTACCTTACACCATAGGCCACTGCGGACTCTAAATAGTGGAGGGCCTTGTGGTCCTCCATTTGATGGGACAGTTGGTCACATTAGTGGGGGACCTACATGCTTGAGGAAGGGGGTTTGTTGTACCCACTTGCTCTCTCTCTTGCAGGCGTTATTAGTTGGGCTTGCAAGACGAAACGAGAAGAGGGGACTGTCATTACTGTCTCCCTCCTTGTAGCCCCATTAAAGCATGGGATATTCTTCTCTCTCTCTCTCTTGTCATTTTAAGGGTCTCCCGCCCACCCTTGGGGGTCTATGCTAATCATGGAGATGGGGGCATCAGCGCACGTGTGCCTAAAAAATAATAAAGAAGTAGCATGGAAAACAGAGATATTATGGAAATTATTTATATAATATGGAGATGGTATATAAACTAATATTATAATACTTATCATAAAAAAAATGACGTAGTAATATTATGGGTAATGTGTATAAGAATATTATAATGTGCATTAAGAATGATGACTCCCTACTTTTCATGCTTCTTGTTTATTAGGTAGGTTACATTTTTAGGTAGGATTATTGCCGTGTCATAAATATGTAACTAATTAACTATTGGTGCAACACTTATTTTCCATTTTGTAGCTTTGAAAGATTTGCATTAAGTTAGAAATTCAATCTCTCAACTTCTGAATAAGTTTACCATTAATCTTTTCTACGTTAGATCTTTCTATGTTTAATTTCCTAAATTGATGTTTATCGTGTTTCTTTCATATTGGATGCTATGGTTTTAGTGTGTTCAATACAAATGTAGTATCTCTATCCGCTTTTCTGAATGTTGGGAAATGCTAAGTCATACCTTTGCATTCTTGATCCTTGTCCATGTATCATTGATTAGGAGACCCTTCTATTTCATTAATGAGGCACTACCTATTTCAATTTCCTTACAAATTGTGTGAATCTAATCTTTTTTCTTCTTGAGTTGTAATTTTTGCATTAATAAAAAATTGAACAATATTTTGAAAAATGCCGTGTAGGTCCTTATGAAAATTACAATCGATTTTGTTCGAGTGCTATAGTGTTTTGCAACAATATCTGTTACTCCATTTTGATTTCTCTTTACACACACCCACACACGCACACACACGTGCATTTATCATCATCATCATCATTTTAGCCTTTTCCCAATTAATTGGGGTCGGCTACATGAATCCTGGTTGTCCATTCTGCTCTGTTAAAGGCAATATCCTCAGTGAGGTCATAAGTCCCCATATCTTTTTGGACTACTTCCAACCATATTCTTTGGAGCCTACCCTTTATCCTTTTCGATTCTTCCACTTGAACTAACTCGTACCTCCTAACAAGTGTTGTACTTGGGTGACGCCACAAATGGCTAGCCCACCTAAGTCTACTTTCTCTCATTTTATCTTCTATTGGTGCCACGGCTAAATTCTCTCGAATAGATTCATTTCAAATTCTATCCCTTCTTGCCTTGCTACTTATTCATCTCAACATCCTCATCTCCGCTACACTCATTCTATGGGTATATTGCTTTTTGTCCGCTCAACATTCCGCCCCATAGAGCAAAGCTGGTCTCACCATTGTCCTATAGAACTTACCTTTCAGCCTCATTGGTATGGGGCGATCATATAAAATTCCAGTTGCACATCTCCACTTTGCCCACTAAGCTCTATTTTTTTGTGTAACATCTTTCTCATTCTTTCGACTATGCTGGATTATTGACCCAAGATATCGAAAGAGTGATATTTTTTGTACTTCTTGGCCGTTAATCTTAGCTACTTCCTCTTCTCTACTCCTATTATTACTAAATTTGCACTTCATGTACTCTGTCTTAGTCCGACTGATTTTAAAACCTTTGGATTCTAGAGCATCCCTCCAAAGTTCTAAGTTTGTGTTGACGTTGTTTCGGGTCTCATCAATGAAAGCTATGTCATCTGCGAAGAACATGCACCACGGTACCTCATCTTGTAGGTGCCTAGTTAAGTTGCCCATATATATATATATATATAATGGTGTACACCTTATACTATACAAGTAAGGTGCACCTCTAAATTTTGCCAGAAGATGTAGTTCTGGTGTCAATAACGATACGATGACTTGAAAATCCATGTTCAATTCTAATTATGAAATTCAAATTTTAAAAAATGGTGCAAATCGAGCAGATCTATAAAATTTTGAAAATCTTGAAAATAGATGGTCCAGATAACTTGTTACAAGATGCTCTATTTTTTTTTATATCCATATATCTTGAGGCTGAGGTGATCAATTGGAAGGTTTTCCAACTTGGTAACTCTCTTCTACTGGATTTTTGAGGTGCAACATATTTCAGTAATATAAAGTTGCAAACATATATATATAGTATGGCCTTAAATAGAGTAGAATGGTGGACCGGGATTTGTGTAGCCGACCCCAATTATTTAGGAAAAGGCTATGATGATGATGATGATGAGGCTCTAAACAATCAAAGTAAAGCGCGCCTTCATATAGTGTCGAAAAATGTGGTTTCGATACTGGAAATCTTTGTGATAGCTTTAAAATATATTTTCATCTCTAATTATAAAATTTCGAGCTTAAAAAATAGTGTGCATCAAGCAAATCTATGAAAACTTGAAAATCTGGAAAATTGACTGTACAAAAATGCATTACAAGATACACTATTTCCAAAACTTGAAATCCATTTTTTTCTCATGTCCATGCATCTTGATGTCAAGATGATCAATTTGAGGATATTTTGGCATCAAAACAAGCTCTTTTAGTGAAATTTTTGAGGTGAGCTCTAATTTGATTGTTTAGAGCATCAACTCTCTATAAACTTGTTCCTATATATATATATATATATATATATATATATATATCTTATAATGAGACCGTTTATCTTTGGTACAAAGCAGTCACAATTAATCTTGACCATTGGATGTAAAATTGGGTGGCTGCATTTATTTCATTGACCAAGCTCAAAGTTCAAGAGAATTTTTCTCGAACTTTGTGGCATATCCAAGCTATCAGATTTTACATTGGATGGTTGTAAGTAATTGTGACCTCCCTATACCAAAGGTAAATGGTCTCATTGCATACAATCCTTTATATATATATATATATATATATATATATATATATATATATATAGGGGAATAATCTTGTGTATTCTCAATGCACAGTCTGCTGGTGTAAAGACTGTTTTTTACCCTTTGTTTTAATAAATGCCATTTAGTCTTTGGTTTAACTGACATCCTTTAAAGCGGTGGCTCTCTTGCTATGAAATAGATATCTTTCTCTCTCTCTCTACACTAATCTCAGCTCCTCTCCTTATTCTTCTCTCACTAGCAACACAAAATGTCAACTTCGCCTTCTTCGGTAAATCTTTAGAAGATAATTAAGTTCTCTCCCTCTTACCACTTCATGACTCAACCCACTTTCTCTTTCACGTTTTGTTTCTCTTTTTCTGCAGCACAAGCCATTCTCCCTCTTCACTTTGCAGCTGAGATGGATAGCAGGGGATGATTTACGAACTTCTTGTGCAGTTGAATGTAGGGTAAAGGAAATAAGATCAATGAAGAGTAGATGCAATGATCTATAAGTATTTGGGATCATCATAAGTCTCTAAATGTGACTGATTTTTATCTACTAGTCAATGTCACCTGCCATTGTTGGGTATCTGCCAATGTACCCAAAGGGAGAGAGAGAGAGAGAGAGAAAGAGAGAGAGAGAGAGAACCCTCCGTAGTTGGGTTTTTGTAGGGCACCCAAAAGGGAGAGAGAGAGCTCTCTGATTCAGAGAAATGGAAATAGAAAGTTAAGAGTGCTCTCAGTTTTTGACAAAATCGCTGGACAAAATTGCCCACAAAAACTGAAAAGTCCCCTATCTATGAAGCCAAAGTGAAAAAGGCCATGTTTTGATTGATCATTTCTCTTCCAATGTACCAGGAAGTGTGTATAAAAGTTTGGAGTTGTAGGTTCAATGCCTTACACAACTTATATGCAAAACCCACTTCTCCTAAGATTGTTTGCTGTGGTGGAGGATCGGTTTTACTTGTTTCATGGGCACATTGAGAAGATTGCTTTATTGAAGTAAACATTATCGTCTGAACAAGGCATCAAATAAAGTGAGTATTGTTATTGAGGTTTATAGGACTCTTAGAGATAGGGGACCTTACCTGCCTGATCAGGTTGTGAGAGATATCTCCACGGAATACTCATGTTCATTCTCTTTGATGTCTCTATGAGAGAGAGAGAGAGAGAGAGAGAGAGAGAGAGAGACCCTTCCATAGTTGGATCTTTGGCACCCACAGGAGAGAGAAAGATGGGGTCAATGGGGCAGAGAAATGGGATGAAAGTTGATGAGAGAGGAAAGGTGGAGAGAGACATGCGATCAGTAGTATAGAGAGAAACAGGGGAGAGAAATTGGGAGAGTTTTGATGGGAAGAGAAATGGGCAAAAAGGTGAAGTACAATTGAGTTAGAAGACATTAAAAGTTAGGGTGCAGTTGGCATAGGGATGCATCAGTAGCTGTAAAGGTAAGGTGCGCCTCAAATTTTATCATGGTATATAATTTTGATGTAAAATATTCTTAGGATTATCTCAAAATATTTTTTATATCTAATTATAAAATTTTAAATTTAAAAAACTGTTAAAATCAAGTAGATCTATAAACATATAAAAATCATGAAAATGGACGGTGTAGATAATATGTTGTAAACTGCACTATTTTTGAGACTTAAAATCTTGTTATTTTTCATGGTCATGCATCTCGATGTCGAGATGATTAATCAAAGGGTTTTTCAACATTAAAACTACCTTTTTCGATGGATTTTTGAGGTGCATCAGTAGCTCTACATTATAAGGTTGCAGCCTTATATAAACTTTTTCCTAAAAGTTAACTTGTTTTGACATTTATTAGATGGGATGAGATTTAAGATGGATAGTCACATACTTTTAACAAGGTGTATTGAAAATACACAGGATCATTCCCCATATGGGATGAGATTTAAGATGGATAGTCACATACTCTAACAAGGTGTATTAAAAACAGGATCATTCCCCATATATATATATATATATATATATATATATATATATATATATATTTCTTCTTTTGGTACAATTGGCTATTTTTTTTTTAAAAGACTTTTGGATTCCAATTATACATACCATTGAACGATGCCGTTGTTCTTTAGAAGCTAATTAAACTTAGTCAAGTGTCTCTTCTTTTTTGTTTTTGGAAGTACATGTTTGCTTTGACCTTTATTCTTATACTAGCGGATTATAATCTTTTTTCATTAGTGGACCTTATAGAATGTACCTTTTTCTCCTTTGACATTTTTATTATCTTGAAACTCAAGTGTTCTATTGAACTTTGTACTCAAATATTTGGTTTGAGATCAGTTTATCTATATTGATTTTTTTCTTGTGCTATTTTTTAATATTTGACATCAGGATGCTTGTAATACGCTTTATATAGGACTCGTACTTTGATACTATTTTTATTATCTATCTTTTGTTGTAGGATGCTTATCTACCACAACGACTTTTGGACAAGTTAATGTTTATCTACAACTATGTGGAGATGGCGAGGGTCACAGGGGTGCCTATCTCCTTTCTTCTTGCAAGAGGACAAAGCATTAAGGTAGCCATGTGATTGGGCATGTTATTTATTGTGTGGTTTCATTGGAAACTTCTATACATTAATTTGTCGAAATGAATGAATTACTAAATTCCAATATTCCTTATCAGGTTCTTTCTCAACTTCTTAGGAAGGCAAAGGAGAAGGATTTAGTTATTCCAAATGTTAAGGGTCAAGGTTCTGGGCAAGATACATTTGAAGGTGCAACGGTATGCTTATATTTTTGGGGTGCTTTTATTACTTTTTGTCTTAAATCCTCAATTAGTATTTGCGCTGAAGATGCAATAGTTAGAAATGACAAAATAGTGGTTGGCTTTAAATTTGTGATTGACTAGAGTTGTACTGGAAATATCAATGGCCATTAATTATTTGAAGATAAGTAGTTGAATTTGTTGAGGATTGATGTCTTGTATTTTGAGGAAATATATCTGCCAAGGAGGAGTTGTCTTGACAGGTTGACTTGATGGACTTGGCCCTTCCGGGGGTTTGGGGGTGGCAGCCCTCGAGGAAAAATTCAGATATATCCGTACATGGGATTCCATTTATTTGGGACTTGATATATATTCGTATAAGGGTATTTTGGTAATTTGTACTATCTATATGAGACTCGATATATATTGTTGCGATTGGGGGTTTATCAAAGGTTAAGGGAAAAATGCAGGTCTCTTTGTAATTAGATAAAAACAGAGAGGCGTGAGGAAGAGAGCAAATTATAACCTTATTTTCATTGCCAGTAAAGAAGCTCTAATCTCCCATGGACGTAGGCACGTTGCGAAACCACGTATATCTTTGCGTTGTGGTTGGTTGTTTCTTTCTTTTGTGTTTGTTTCTTCTTTCTTGTTTTCGTGGATTGCTTTTTGTTTCTACAAAATCTGTTGAATATGTGTATTCTATCCCCACTAAGAGGTGTTGTTTTACTAAAGTAATTCTAGGAGTTGAGGGGTTCATTTATGTTTGTTTAGCTTTGTGGCTTTTTGTTTATGAGCTGATAAAGGTAGATATGAGAAATAATTTCTTGTGGTTGTGCATAGTTTCAGAGGAGTTATCTTATCATTTAACAATTTTTTGGGATTTGGATCGATTCTTTTTGGGATTTAGTCTCAATCTTAAAAAGTATATATAGTCTTAGACTATGCATACTTTTTAAAGTGGGGATCTCTTTATTTGTAACCAGCAAGTAATGCAAAGTATAGTTGCATTGTTAGTTGGCTATAAATAAATATAATTATCATGGTATTTAAGGTGGGCATTGGGATTCCAAAATTTGAAATTCTAGATCTCTTGAAGATTCCTTTCCCGGAGAGTTGGAGCGGGATCACCACTTGGTTGGGAGATCCCAACAACTATGAATGCTCTCTCTCTCGCTCCCTCCCTCCCTCCTTCTTGTTAGACCGAGACCAAACGTACCACTTAAGAACTAAGAGCCACATAGATGTGTACCTTACGTCCAATCAAAAAGTTGGATGCGGCTGCCTTGGCAGCTTGGGGGTTTGGCCGAGGTAACACCCCCATCCCTTGTTAGCTTTTAGCTAAGATATGTTTCAAAACAAACTTTTGATCTTTGCTGATCCATATGAGCATTTTGATCCTTAGGGACCATCACCACTTTTGCTCCTTTTTTACGCCTCATCTTCTGTTTATATGTGCCACATTTTCCAGTTGACGTGGGCTTTTGTTGTTGGCATTTAAATGCCATCTTTACACATCATGTAAAATCTTTTTTATAATAATATTTTTAAAAGTTTAAAAAGTATGAGGTGGGGTTTTAAAAGGGGCTTTGATTCTCTCCCTATAAGATGTTCTCTCACGCTCTCTCTAATGAACATTGAACTCTTTCTACGGGTTAAAAGCCCATGAGGTTCCTATTAATTAAAGGAAGCAATGAGCTCTCTCTCTCTCTCTCTCTTGTTATGAGTTTTTGATGTCTCTCTCTCATGAGTAGGACTAGCCTCACGTGATATTTAGGAAACATGTACTGTTTCATTTAATGCTCTATTTTAACGCGTGGGATGATCATATATGTGCTTCTATTTCTCAATCGATGTTAAATTGTTGTTATTTTACCGATTGGAAGACTAATTTTTAGTGAGAGAGAAGTTGTTCCCAATCAATGTTTTATTGTTGTATACCCGATTGGATGATAAATTTTGTAGTGAGAGAGAGAAGTTTGCCATCCTAATCGATGTTTGTATTGTACTGATTGGATGATAACTTTTGTAGCAAGAGAAGTTTGTTTCCAATTGATATTTGTAGAACCATACCAATTGGAAAGATATATCAATATTTTTGTAACTGTGGTTTTGGACGGGTCTCATGAGTGTACAACTCAGGGACTCAGGATTTGTATTCCGATATGGCTGTATCCTGGGAGTATACTCGGAATTTTACCGAGATGGGGGCATTTAACACTTCGAAGAAAGTGTGAGCAGCTCGTGCCTCCAGATCCCCTGTTTTTTGTCGTAGTTGTATGGGAGTTTATGTCCACTGTGATGTATAGTTTATTGCGGTGAGACCCCAAGCAACCAACAATTTTGAAGTGTTAAATTGGTCACTTCTGTATATGTCTATTGATGACTCGCTAAACTATAGAACCAGGATTGTGTTAGGCCAGATTAGTTTTGATGATGCACATCATTTAAGATGGCGGCAAAGGTTCCAATTTCTTAGAAAATTGGAAGGTGTAGTATGTTCAAAACATTGGTGTCTGCCTGCTTGCCATGTATTTGTTGATTTTATGGTTGATTTGGTCACGTGCAGATTTTCTACAGGCTTCGAAAGAAGCAAAGCCGTAAGTGACTGATGAATATAACTTGTTTAATTGTATATGATCTCCGATGGCAGTGTAGTAAGGGGCCTACTTTTTAATGGGTGGACTACAGTGCCACTAAATGTGTTTTCAAAATTTAAACTTGCTTTTGAGACCTATAGGAATGGTGGGGGTGACATTGTCCTGTAAAAGGACTACCCCATCTCTGCCAAGGTAATTGGTAAATGGACATTTGATTTAATTTCATGTCTTGTGAAGTCCTTGTTTTTAAAATTTCTATCATACCCCTAAAATCGGAAGATATTTTGTTAAGTCTAGGATTTATGCCTCAGTAGGCATGTTTTGTATGAGATTTTTGGTCACCTTTTGTTGTGGGTCAACTAGGTAGATATACCAGTAACCCAGGTTAAGCGCATTGGGATGCGGTCCTAACATATTGGAAAGGAACTATAGACCATGACCTACATAATGTGGGTGATCCACTGTATTAAAAGGTACATATGGATTCCAAGAGGTAGACTTGTATCTCCAAATGATTGGAGAAAATTGCCTTGGAACCTATAGTGAGGAGGCTAAGTGGCTAAGACTTGATGGTAGACGTACCACTTGCTCAAAGCCAATGCCTGCAGTCTCATTCAGTGTGACTGTAATGCCATTGAGCGGAAGGTTTGGAGTTCATTATGAAAAATCCAATTATACTCGCTTGATGCACAGTCAGTTGAGACTTATGTTTGAGATGGTTTGGGATTCTTTTGAGGTTGGTTTGGAGGGTATAATGGAATGAGTTAGGTTTGCGTTACTAGGTGCCCTTTGGAATTTTAGAGGGATTGGATGCATTTGATATTTCAGTGTTTGTTGTGCTTTTTGGTGAGCTAGCATTCTTTTGAATTATTGGTTTTGTTGAGGTTTAAGGGGAAATTGAGGTTGTTTGGGAGCTTGTGACTTTGGTAAGGGTTTTGGGATGGGTAAAGGGAATTTATGGTTTCCTTAAATGTGCTTGGGTTAATTTTAGCTGGGCTTTGGTTTGTGAATATTTTGGAGTAGTTTGAGGTTGTTTGGATGTCCTTGGATAGCATTAGAAATGGCAAATTGTGTTGGGTTATTGGGCTCTGGATGGTTTTGGAGTTTCTTTTCGTCGATCGGGGCATGATGATTTTGGTATTTGTTCTGTGTTGGGAACATTTTGGGTGGGATTATTGTTGTTTGTTGAGGGTTTTGGGGTATTGACCAGTGAGACAATAAGTGTTTGGCTTTTGATTTTCAAATTGGGAAAGGGAGGAAACTTGAGTTTGAACTTTGGGGACCACTTGGGCACTTGGCCCAATGGTGTCATCAGATATAGATCACAACTCTGGCCAAGCACAGGTCACCATCTTCACTGGTTTTCTTTGAAGTTTCTAGCATCTTTACCGGCTTGTATGGGATTTATATAGTGCCCTGTGATATGGAATTTATGTATTGACCAGTAATTTAATTTTATTAATTTGCTTACTTATTGATAATAAAAATTTCCATTGTTTGATAAACATTCTTTATATATAACTGTTCTGTTGTGCTTGGTAAAATGTATCTTCAAATAATGCTAACGGATTTCTTCATTTGGAAACACGAAGCCTTACAAGTTTATGGAAATTTTATGAGTTATTTGTGGACTTATTATCTTTCCATGATGTATTTCTTTTGGTGGAGGAACTCGATTCATTGGTTTGTAGGAGCAAAATTTGCTTATTCTAACTTCTTTTTCTTTTTTCTTTTTTTCTTTCTTTTTTAATCAGAACGATCTATCCAAAATTAGATTGATTCTTTTCTGAGCAGTTGGTTAAGCTCACCAATATGGCTTGCATTACCTGAGATTCAAACCTATTGTTTGAACTGCTTATGACCTTTCCTTTACGTAAGACCAATAATGGTTTTTCAAGTGATTCAGTTATTATGCCTATGAGTATGTCTGTTAGTTTTTTCATTTCTTAGCATGTTACAATTTGACTGCTTATATCTGTGTTGCAGGTGTTGGAAGCCAAGTCTGGATTCTATGAAAATCCTATTGCAACTTTGGACTTTGCATCCTTGTATCCATCCATAATGATGGCGTATAATTTGTGTTACTGCACTCTGGTGAAATCTACGTCCTATGCCATCATCGTACTTTGCATGCTTGTTTTACTTGCCATGCAGACATTGGTATTAAAATTATGTCGAATAAAACTCTTGGTTTCTTCTTCAAAAATTGGAATTATTCGAATTGTGCTACAGGGGATGAATACAACATCTGTGTAATTTTGAATGGAAACATACATATATTTCTAGTGTAAAAACCTTCATGATTTTGTGGTTCATGAAATTTTTTATTGCAAACTAGCTAGCTTTAAACTGATTGGCATTGGGAGAACATGTTTTCTGTCTATCAAATGTTTGTACTATCAACACATTACCATGAGATAAAATCATTTATCTGTATATAATGAGCCATTGTATACGATGCTGAGAATCTTTCTTTGTTTTGATAAATGTACTATGTATAGTATACTATGCTGAGTGTCTTTTTACATTGTTGTACCACCCTTTTTTGTCCTTTTGGCCCATTAATTAGTTGTGCATTTGGTGTAGGTCATGCCTGATGACATTCGCAAGTTCAATTTACTACCGGAATGTGTTAATAAATCACCATCTGGTGAAACTTTTGTTAAACCAACTCTGCAGAAGGTCAATATTTATCCTAGATGTACCGATTCCCTTTCCTGTAATTAACTCCAATTTCTAGATTTATTTTTTATGTCAGTAAGTTGCTGGTGCGATTATTTGCTCTTCTATTCCATGTATGGTCAAAACCTTTGTATTACAATGAGGTATTTTCTCTTCTATTTGTGCATGGTCACGAACTTTAGCATTACGATAAAGTCTGAAAACTGATTTTCCAGGGCATACTTCCTGAAATTCTTGAGGAGCTACTGGCAGCTCGTAAAAGAGCCAAAGCTGATCTAAAGGTAATACTTCTATTTGTCTATTGTTATTAAGAGTACAAATTTGTAGTAGTACAAGCTTTATTCTGGTCATCACATTATACTTCGGTGTCTGTCAAGAGCACTGGCTTTGTGGTTAAATTTTATTCGAGGATTATTTGTTTTGGTCAGGTTGCTTATGGCCCCTTTAATATTTTAAGGTGACTTGGCTTCAATGAAACTGACGCTTCAAAATTATGTTCAATTCTGTCTCAGGAAGCAAAGGATCCATTTGAGAGGGCAGTATTAGATGGCCGGCAATTAGCACTTAAGGTCTTATTTTCTTCTATCTATGTTTTTTGTTTCTGATGTGGAGGTACCACTCACAAGAATTTCCTGAAGATATCAAGAACTCATGGCTTAAGATTTTGATTACAGTGATTTCTTTTATGCGTATTTGCAGATCAGTGCTAACTCTGTATATGGTTTTACTGGAGCAACTGTCGCTCAACTGCCTTGTTTGGAGATATCGTCTAGTGTGACAAGCTATGGTTAAGTAGATGTGTTAAGAGTATTATGTTTTCTTGAATGATTAGTCAGCTATCTTGCTTATCTCTGTACTTCCTGGTTCTTGACTAGGTCGCCAGATGATAGAACACACAAAGAGGCTTGTTGAAGAACGGTTTAAAACTCTAGGTGGCTACAAAACTGACGCTGAGGTAGCTTATCTAAACTTCCTATGATGGGGAGCTTTTGAATCTGCTGAACGAAAACTTCTACTATTACTCTTAGTTATGCATACTCTGGCCCAATTATTATTATGTTAATGTCAGGTTATTTATGGAGACACCGATTCGGTCATGGTACAATTTGGTGTACCAACTGTAGAAGAAGCAATGGCATTAGGGAGAGAAGCAGCAGAGTACATCTGTGGTACATTTACAAAGGTATGGCTTCTGAATCATTTGTGTTCTGCTGACTTAATGATCTGGTTGTCTAGTTTAGTTGGTCTAAATTGGCCTAACTAGCACTTGGGGTTAAGAGCTGAATAAAGAGAAGCTTGAATGGAAATATGGTAAGGGGAGACTAGTTGGTCAACCATCAAAGATGGCTTAACCATGTCATCCATTTTTTTCAGTACATAGATGTGGTTGTAGTGGGTCATAATTCAGTACATAGATGTGGTTGTAGTGGGTCATAAACTAGTATTCCCAGTTGTTTTCCTGCATGCTTTATGCCTTTGATCAATGTGTCCAGGTTCAGCTGGATAATGTATTCGCTTAGGATTTTACAGTTGTGCAGTTTCTACTTTTCCAAATTGTTTATTTCAGCTGTCATACTTCCTTCTACTATGTTTTGTGTGTAATTTCCCTGATGGATGCTTCCTTTTCCTCGTTTTCTTGGGTTTCTTCTTGGTTGGTTAGTGTTTCTTACTAATGCAATTCTGATGGCAGTTTTTTGAACTTCCGTCTGAAGTTATTTGTTTAGTCGTAGATATTATGGGCAGTTCTTTGCTTTCATCTTACATATTAGTGGTTGCTAATCATAGAATTTTTTTTTTATTCCTTTTGAAGCCCATTAAACTTGAATTCGAGAAAGTTTATTACCCATATCTACTGATTAGCAAGAAAAGATATGCTGGACTTCTCTGGACCAATCCAGAAAAGTTTGACAAAATGGACACCAAAGGTGAATACCGGAGCTTTTTGATTGCCGTATTAGGGTTATCCTTTTAGGAGACGTTTTTCATTTTTGTTTTCTGACCAGGCATTGAAACGGTTCGAAGGGATAACTGTCTTTTGGTGAAAAATCTGGTGAATGAATGCCTTCACAAAATACTCATTGATCGAGACATACCAGGTGCAGTTCAATATGTGAAGAATACAATTTCTGATCTTTTGATGAATCGCATGGATTTGTCACTTTTGGTGATTACTAAGGTGAAAATTTAGTTTGCAAGGGTGAAATTTCTTCCAAATTATAACCTTTAATTTTTGGGGATGACCTATGTTTTCTATTGGAATTCTAGTAGTGTGTGTGTTTCATTTTAAAGGATAATCATGTCCTTTATTTTATATTCTCTCCCCCCCCCCCCCCCCTATTCTTTTCACCCTTCCCTCTCTTGTCATGTCTTTATTGTTTTTCCTGATTATCAGGGTTTGACCAAAACTGGGGATGACTATGCAGTGAAAGCTGCACATGTTGAGCTTGCTGAACGCATGCGAAAGGTAGATCATCTTTTTCAAAGTTCTACAAGACAAATAGTAAACCATAAATTTAGTTGTAAGCACTTGCTTGTGAATTTTATTAAGAACTTAAATGACAGGAATTTGGTGAGCACAGAGTTGAATGTGTTGTTATTATTGAGATTGAATATTTGTGGTGCATTGTTGATTAGCGAGGCAGGTGCCTCAACATAACATCTTAACTTCTATTTCCACCATTAACACTTCAAAAACAAAAAGCGGAAAAGAATCTCCTTGTGGGATTGGTTGATTTATACATCTAATTACATAATTTATATATTTAATTACATAATTTATTTGCACAAGAAAACTGTGATTTGAGTAAATAACATGTGCTAAAAAACACGAACAATGATATAAGCACCTGACACCATCGCATGTCAGGTGCCTCAACATAACATCTTAGGCTCCATTTCCACCATTAACACTGGAACAAACAAATGTGGAAAAGAATCTCCCTATGGAGTTGGTTGATTTATACATCTAGTTACATAATTTATACATCTAATTACATAATTTACATGCACAAGAAAACTGTGATTTGAGTATATAACATGTGCTAAAAAACACGAACAATGATATAAGCACCTGACACCATCGCATAAAAACAAGGCAGGGGGTGGGTCCGAGTTAGCTCCCCAGGTACCAAGTCTGACCAGTCAATACTTGGACCAGAATCGTGGGTTCTTCTAAGGGCCTAGACAGACTTGGTCAAGACTTGTGTTGCCCAAGTCGGAGTAGTTTAGAATGGGCAAGGTGCCAATTTCTAGAGACTCGAGCGAGTCAGAGTTGGACTCACCAAGTATTTAAACACTTCTAGTCATATATATATATATATAGGAAAAAGCTGGTGTAGGCCTACTAGCCTACAACTACATATGAGCCCAACGGCCCAGATTGAATCTGGGCCGATCCAATGATCGCGAGTGCATTTCGTATTTTAATTTTAATTTTTTTTATATAAATCCGAATCACTTGAAATTTTGAGCGTGTGTTCTATGAAAATAGGAGAATAGTGTTCTTTAAAAATAGGAGAATATAATAAAAATATCAAAAAAATAATTTACAAAAATAAATTAAAACCAAAATACCCTCAAAACTTTAGGGGTATTTTGGTCAATTTATGTTTTGCGAATTATTTTTTTAATATTTTTATTAGATGCGCCTTGATGAGAAGAATAGACACTTAAAATTTCATATGAGTTGGATTTGTATAAAAAAAAATTAAAATTCAAATACGAAATGAGGTTGTGACCATCAGATCGGCCCAGATTGAATCTGAGCCATTGGAGTTTTATGTAGCTATAGGCTAGTGGGGCTACGCCAACATTTTTCATATATATATATATATATATATATATATATATATATATATATATGTCTAAGAAGGAAAATATTGTGGTACCTATATACAAGAACAAAGGAGACATATTGAATTATGCGAACCATCAAGGGATCAATCTTATGAGCCACATTGTGAAGTTGTGGGAGAGAGTGATTGAGCAACCACTAAGGCATGAAACAAGTTACGAGTGCATACGAAAACCAATTCGGTTGTATACTAAGGAGGTCAACAACCGAGTCTATTTTCCTACTTAGGCAACTGATTGAGAAGTTTAGGGCCAAAGAAAAAGACCTCTACATGGTTTTTATGATTTAGTATCTAGCAATTTGATTTGGTAGATGTTGGAAAAGAAATGAGTCTCAAGACACTATATCGACTTGGTGAGATATATGTACGAGGGAGTGCTAATTAGTGTACGAACAACTAGTGGAGAGGGGTGAGTTTTCAATGACCATAGGTCTACATTAGGGATTGGCATTGAGCCTATACCTCTTTGTCTTAGTTATGGATGACTTAACAAGGAACCTACAAGATGAGGTATTGTGGTGCATGTTGTTTGTGGATGACATAGTTTTGATCGATGAGACTCGAAACGGCATCAACACAAAGTTAGAAGTTTGGAGGAATGCTATAGAATTTAAAGTTTTTAAAATTAGATGTACTAAGATAAAATATATGGAATGCAAGTTTAGTAATAATAATAGAGACAAGGAAGTAGTTAAGATTGACGGCCAAGAAATACAAAAAAGAACGTACTTTCAATATCTTGGGTCGATAATCCAAAAAAATAGAGAGATTGAGGAGGCTGTAGCGCATAAAATTAAAGCTGGGTGGGCGAAGTGGATATGTGCAACCATAGTTTTATGTGATCATCGCATACTAATAAAGATGAATGGCAAGTTCTATAGGACAATTGTAAGACCAACTTTATATGGGATGGAATGTTGGGCAATCAAGAAACAACATACCCATATTATGAGTGTAGCTGAGATAAGGATGTTGAGATGGATGAATGGCAATCAAGAAACAACAAACCCATAGTATGAGTGTAGCTGAGATAAGGGTGTTAGTGATGAGTGGCAAGACAAGAAGGAATAAAATTCGAAATGAATACATTCAAGAGAATTTAGGTGTGGCACCAGTAGGCGATAAGATGCTAGAAAGTAGACTTAGGTGGGCTAGAGATGTGTGGCGTAGATCCAGTACAACACCTGTTAGGAGTGCGAGTTAGTTAAAGTGGAAGGCTCAAAAAGGGCAAGGGGTAGGCCAAAAAGGACTTGGTTGGAAGTAGTAAGAAAAAATATGGGGACTCAAAAATATGGAGACTCGTGGCCTCACTAAGGGTATGACCCTTAATAGAGCAAAATGGCGGAATAGGATTCGTATAGCCGACCTCAATTAGTTGGGAAATGGCTTTTGATGATGATGATATATATATATATATATATATATATATATATATATATATATATATATATATATATATATATATATATATATATATATATATATATGGTGTGGTTTCTATGAGGTTGCAACCTTAAACAATCCAATTAAGGCGTACCTCTAAATTTTATCATAATATGTAATTTTGGAGTAAAAAATTATTAGGATTATTTCAAAACCTATTTTTATATTTAATTATAAAATTTTAAACTACAAAAGTTGTTGAAATCAATTAGATTTATAAACATATGAAAATCTTGAAAATAGACGGTCTAGATAATGTGTTGCAAGATGCATTATTTCTTGCATTCAAAATCTTATTTTTTTTCATATTCTTATACTTCGATATCTAGATGAACAATTTGAAGGTTTTTCAACATTGAAACAACCTTTTCCGATGGACGTTTGAGGTGTATCCGTAATTCTACATTTTGATCTTACAACCTTATATAAACTTTTTCCATATATATATATATTGTATAAGACCGTTTACTCTTGGTACAAGGTGACAATTGCGCCTAGCCATCAGATTTTAAATCAGGCTGCTAGGAGCGTATCATTGTCACAGAGTTCAAAAAAGAAATTTTGTACTGCAGCATGGTCAACAGCACACCTCCAACTGTCCACTTTCACATTTAAGGGCTAAAGCTATGGTAACCTTATTGTACCAAAGATAAATGTCTTTCACACTCACACATATAGACAAATAGAGTATTTCGCTTCAAGCTTGATCTTTCCTGACTTGCCCACTATGTTATGCGGCTTATTGTGGTTGAGAGCTTTGATGAACATTTCTGATGGTTGATCTTTAGGCGTACATGGGGTATAGATCTCCTTGGAAATGGAGTTCGATATGCTTTGTCTGCTCTTGGAAGATGGGACTGTAAAGAAAATGAGTAGCTATTCAATCATATTCATGTGCGAACATGGGATAATGAATATCAAAGCCTATCTTTGACAAACAATGTCATCTATTCCACAGGTTGTACATTCGATGGTTCTATATTATACTTTTCTAGATCTCGCTATCACTGAATCTTTCTTGTTTGACATCACAAAATTGCCACAAATAATGGCCCTCTGGTCCAAATAACCGGACACAGTCAAGGTGAGGCCAGGATGAAATTTGGAGATGACCATGGCAGAGAAGTGAATCCTATCTCTTGGAAAGTTCATTAGGTATCATATAATCCTATAAATTGTGTTCAAATGGGGCCTCCCATGAATTGGTTGACCACTTCTATTGCACATGCCACATGTGAAATAGTTGCTCAGTAAGTAGTGTAGCCTACTGTTATTTGATAGATGTCTTCTTGCTTTTGATGTTCTCCTCACTTTGAACTTAGTTGATGACTTCAGTCTCCTGTGCACATAGTGTCACAGATGCTAGGTCCTTATCAGCCTGGCAGGTGGGGCATTTTTTTGGTTGCACCACATTTCCATGCTCGTCACTTGGTCTTGCTCTCGAAAATGGATTTTCCAGAAAATATATTTTCAGTTATGCAGACCTTATGAATCCACATGATAGCCCTCATCTGGGCCTCATCCTCATCGTTGCGGGTATGTTGAGTCGAGGCAATATTGCCTCACCTCTTCAAATATTTTTTGGTGCTGATCCTTAATAAGGGGCAGGATAACACTGATATCGGGAAACTTCTTATGAGGTCTCCCCATATTAAAGGTCAAATGTTCCTGGGTTTCTAGTCTGCCTCTGTCATTATGTTAAGTATCTTTTTGAAAGGCACGCAAACTTCATTGCTTGCAATCCTATTCCTGGAGAGAGTGTAGTTGGGGTCCTGCAATTTCCTCATTGCTTTACCATGGTGACGAGTCTCTCCAGTGGAGTACACGATGGAGTATTGGAAATCATCTCTGCCTTGGTTATGAAGGATCCACTGATAGATGTTGTATAGTTAATGGAACCTATCGGGGTGTTCTCCTGCAAGGTTGTCTAGTGGGAACTGCCTAGGAGACCTACTAACCAACACTCTTCGGCAGCTGCCTCCCTTATTGTAGAAGTCTTGACATAATTAAAAGGAACTGTTGGGTGTAAGAGTTTTGTGGGATTCAGAAGATAGATTTCTATGTTTTATCAAATGGATCTACCTAAACGAAATTGAGACCATTGGCCCGTTACATTTGACTCAGTCATTGCTTGGTCAGAGGCCCCACCCCATTCATATTCAAAACTATGCTTGCTTAATGTTAAGGTTCAAAATGGATTTTTCAGTGGATATCAAGAGGGTTTTCATGACAGGGATGTTCTAGCAACTTCTGACAATCAAAACTAAAATTGTAGACTGGGAGGCCATTCCTTGAGGGCATTATCATGCTGTATAAGATTGAAGAAATCTGTGCCTTATCTTTTGACAATAACACAAGTATACAGATCTGAAACAGGCCTATTACAGTATTGTGACTTTGGAGGAGATCAGCTAACATTAGAGGAGGTGATTCAGTTAGCTTAGGCAAGGTTATAAAAATACATCTGTTTCCATAAAATTGCAATGTCCCATCCTAGGTTTGAATCACATTGTTAACCAACCCGATAGAAAGAAAAAAGAAGAAGAAAAGAAGATTTCAAATGCCCATAGTAAAGGTCATCTCATTCATAACCAATGTTTGCAAATTCGCCGGCTCGGCTGTCTAGGCTGAAAATTTTCAAAAAGGCCTAGGCACTAGTTAGGCAGGACTATTAGGCATCCTGCGTCTAAGTGCCCACCTAGGTGGGCAAGGCGCTGCCTCATGACAGTTTGTTATTTTTCCCCCCTAAAAAGTGGGGATAAGGGTTTTGGGGGATATTCTAAACCCCAAAAGCCAAAACCTTACCTTTTAGAGAGTGAAAAACTCCCCAAAAACCTCTCATTTGTGATTTATTGAAAGATCAATAGATTTTCAATTTTTTTGATTTCTTCTCAAAATAAAGGCAATAGTTCATGGGTGTTTTTGGAGAGTAGTCGATTTTGAGGACTTTTGGTGACCCAATAGACGAGGTTTGCACCGACATCGATTTGATTTTGATATTTTTAAAGTACTATCATATTTCAATTTGATTTTGCTACCACATATTATGTTGTTAATCATTTGTTTTTTCTTTTATTTTATTGTTTTCTTTTACGATATATTTACATGTTTGTAGTTGTAAGATTGATTGTTTTTGTAATTTATTGAATTTTTCCTTATTTGGATGATGAAATTGGGCTTTTGTGAATAGTCATAGACTTTGGACAAAAATGATATTTTGTGAATATTTGATATCCAAAACCACATCTTATGGATATTGATTAATAAGTAATAACTACAATATAACTTTCCTCTTAATTAATAATCCACTCGTCCCTGTTCTTGGGCTCCCGCCTAGGTGGCCAGGCCCTCAAAAGGCCTAGGCAGGAGCCTATGGCTCTTTTAACATTGTTCTTTACATTAATGTGAGGATTCTTGATCAGAGAAAGGTGAGCCTGTGTACAGTGCTCTGCTGGACCATTTTTTGAAGATTTTCCACAGCCAAGGAGAGTTTGATGCCTCTCATAGATGTTCTTGTTTCTGAGTGCATCATGGAGAGGATGATTATGATCTTGAAATGGGAATGTGCAAGTTGAGGTTAGGAAGGCGATTTTTGTTGCACAAGTCAGCGTGGGATTTGAACCTAGAGCATAGGAAAGCAGTATTCTCTCTTGGCAGATGTAGGTAATGTGACTATATTGCATCACTACAGCTTTTTGTCAATATTGATGGGATGTGGTCAAGGTGGACATCAAGCAATACTCTCATGAATTCTATAGGTGAGGATGGTTTAACCTTGCCCTAAACTCCGGTCAAGTGTTAGAAGAACTTAAGTGACCCAAGATCAATAAATGCCTAATTTTGTGTATCACAAATTATTTTCTAGGTCCAAGTTAACAGATTATGGGGAATCTTATCCTTTCCCATTTGCACTCCTCAGGGAGCCTTTTTCCTTGAGTTGAGATGTCGGATTGTACTCTGATTGCATTGAGTTCCCTGCCTATAGTTGCTGGGTGAGAGAGCATGGGATCGATCAATGGCAGAAGCTCCCTACCTTGTGAGCCTGATAGTGTTGCTCATAAAGTGTCTTGATATAAGGCATTTTATATACACATGTATATATTGTAATTGAAATATGTAGTATCACTTTTTTAGCATAACATATGCACATGCATAGTGATAACTTTATAGCTTGAAAACCCCATAAAAAATTGAGAAAAATGAGAATGTCGGGCCATGTTAAGAACCGAACTCGGGAATTGCCCAAGTCCTACAGTGAATCGGGCAAGACTGGGGGATCTACTATAGTGAATCACTTGGTCTAGACAACCCAAGCATTTCTCCAGTTGCGAACCATCTGGGGACTAGGGATCTCCCTCCGGTCCAAGCGAACTTTCGTCATTCTGGTTCGGCATGCGAATGACAGCCATGAAAAAAGGAAAGCAAAAGTCATCAATACGTGGTCATTTAGCTAGAAAATAGTCAGAAAACAAAAAATATCATGAAATCGAAGATAACAGTTCAAGATTCAAATTTTTTTGAAACTCTCCCTGATCGAGATCTCTTCAAACTAGGTTCGCGACCCTATTTTCAGTGCGTGCTCCCCCTTCTATAGAGATTGAGATCCCTGTAAGTTAGGGCTCTGGCCTTGGGATTGCTAAACCGAGATTCCGGACCGGGGGGGAAGGATGGGCACTCCCCAACCAAGCCCAAAACCCTGCCCCCCCAAACCCCCCCAAAAAAAAATAATCTATGGTCTTGCCTTAATACATAAAGAAGGAAGACCTGAAATTTTGATCATTGTTGGTCTCATTAAAGCCCATGAGGGCATATGTGGACCTGGGATTTTTAAGATATGTTTTGGATCTGTTGGGTTTCAAGATGGATATTTGGATACAACCCGACTGGGGTTTCTTTGGGAATACCAGTCAATCAGTAAACAAATCTTTATGTTACATCCTCATTCTTAATCTTTTGTTGAAAAATACTAACTGTATTTGGTGAAGAGGATCTGCTGGAGGAAATGAATGGCAGTAGAATCATATTTATAAAAGATAAAACCATGTCGTTTTGAAGTAAATCTGTTATTTAGATGGAATGATATATACTTTCAAAGAAGTTACTCGAGAGAATCTCATGGGATAATGGATAAGTTTAAAAGCCAGCAGTATCCTGGGTAAATTGTGAGGGAACTAGAAATCCAAAGACTGTTTTGAATTGAAATGTTGGTCTTCTCACTTTTGACTGCCATGGGATAATGCCTATGGGAAACTAACAACTAGTTTCATTTTGAAACTTATTTTGTGAGTTAGCTGCAGGATGGTTGGATCAAAATCGTCATGCACATTTTTTGAGGAAAAGTTCACTATAATTGTATTACTGGAAATGCCTGTGGCAAAAGTAAATGTTCAGTGGCGAAGATGGCTGCCTGAAGTATAAAATGTTCATAGTTTGGAAACGCTAGTAGTGATCATCTAAGTGTGCTGCTCTCTCTAATTTCATAAAAGCAGAAGTTTGTTAACATGCCTTTCTCCCTATGAGCTAACTGTTTTTCTTAAAGTGAGGTCTATTTCTTTAGGAACTCTGTTAGTGCATAATCTGATGCTAAAATGACTTCTGAATATCTTCTTATGAAAAAGTAATTTCTGAATTATCCTGAGCGTGTGCTGTTTTGATGATTCTGTGCCAACATTTTAGGTTATCAATAGATGTTTGGTCTTACTGTTCTATGTTTGGTTGCTTTGTTGGATAGAGAGATGCTGCTACTGCTCCAACAGTTGGAGATCGTGTTCCTTATGTCATTATTAAAGCTGCAAAAGGTGCCAAGGTAAGCTGTATGTGGTGCAACATTATTCAACTGCAGATTACACTTGATTGGTTTTTATTTCTCAGAATATTACCTGCTTTTTGACAACTAGGCCTATGAAAGGTCTGAGGATCCTATATATGTACTGGAGAACAACATTCCCATAGATCCTCAATACTATTTAGAAAATCAAATTAGCAAGGTGAGTTTAAGATTGTCATGAAAATTTACCTTTACATCTCCTAGTTGAATTGGGCTTTAACTATCTCCTATAGTGCAGCCACTTGTGCGGATCTTTGAGCCAATTCTGAAGAATGCAAGCAGAGAGCTTCTCCATGGTAGTCATACAAGGGCTGTTTCCATATCAACTCCATCCAACAGTGGTATCATGAAATTTGCGAAGAAACAACTGACTTGCATTGGCTGTAAAACCCCAATCAGGTAACGACTGAACATTTTGCTTACTCTTCTCCTTAAGTGCCAGGAAAACTCTATTTTCAAGACTTGTACTATGAGTTAACCTTCATGTGTGCTTGCTGTGCCAGAAATTCAGAGCAAACACTCTGTAATCATTGCAAAGGAAGAGAAGTTGAATTGTACAACCGCACAGTTGCTAATGGTACTCATTTTGACCCTAGTGGTAGCTGATTATCTGTGCCTACATCTATGTGTAGATTAATTGTGAAGTTGACATGTGTATATAACAGTGAGTGAGTTAGAAATGCTTTTTGGGAGGCTATGGACTGAGTGCCAGAGGTGTCAAGGCTCTCTCCATCAGGATGTGCTCTGTACAAGGTTGACTCACTTTCCTTTGCATCCTACCCCATATGATGATTAAAATATCTCTGTAATCAAGATTTAAGAAATTGCTTTTCTTTCTTGTAGTCGGGACTGTCCGATATTTTATAGAAGAAAGAAAGCGCAAAAGGATCTGGCAGAAGCGGAGCTGCAATTGGATAGGTGGCAGTTCTGAGTAGTGCATTTTTTAGGTGTGTTATCAATTATTCAACTGTGAAGTGTTCTTTTGTCTCCCCCCCCGCCCACCCCTAAATGGTTGAAATACTGTAATATATATATTTGCTTTGTGATATGCTAGGAATGCGTACATGGTTGCTTGAAGTCTTACCTTATTTGGTTTCGAAGACCCTTGATGCTGTTCCAACAGGATAGGTCTTTTCCAAAGATCATGCTATGGATGGGTATGCATGGATTGACTGCTCAGGTCCCACTTGAGAGTTCTACATAACAATGAATTTAGAAAGACAAGATGCTTTGGTACCTGGTATTCTTGGTTATTTTAGGCCTCAAGAGTGAGAACATTGCTCAGGTCACTACACAGTCCAGCTTTCCTTTCCCATCACCAAACCGAGTCCAGATGACATTTTGATTAGACGATGACTCAGGGTTTAGAAACGGACAGGTATAAAACGGAAGTGATGCATGGTGCTGCCATTTTTTTGCACGATGCTTGCTAGGAAGATGAGAATGAATTGCCAAAAGCGTCGGTCTCTTCATCTGATCAACTTCATAATGTCATGTAAACTAAGTATTACTAGAAAGGGGACAGCAGTATGCACAGAGATGCCCATTTGGGATGGCAATGGATCACTATTTAACATAATTTTATACTGTTGACCGTAATTTTATTGCAGAAATCTACCAGGTTCTGTGAACTGCTTTCATTCTAATTAATATCACCTACGGTTTCCTCAGTTATCAATTCATCTTGTCATTGGTCTTCCTTCAAAGTGAATCATCATATGGAGCTGCTCCAAATATTGGATTATCTGTCTTCTGCAGAGGAGCATCTCCAACATCTTCTTAGAGAGAGAGAGAGAGGCAAATTCTGGGGTTCTTGAATCCCCTAGCCATCAATTCTGAACTTACTCGGCGATTTTGCATCAGCCACTGGAGATGCAAATGACCTACTGGACCTGGGAAATGTTCTTCAAACATTTATGGATGCTCTAAACTTGCAGGTTGAGAACATATAGCACTACGCAAGAGGCTCAACCAATCTAAGGCATGCATGTCATTGAGCTAAGGAAAACAGGGCTCGGTAATAAGAACAACCTAGATTCAAATTAGGCTTAGGCTTGCGTTTTTTTTTGGGAAGGGGTTATAATCTTCTTCATCATCATCCTAGTCTATCCTAATATTAAGGGTGTGGTTTGGATGAGGTTGAGGCCCAAAATAATCAAACTAGAACTCGCCTTCAAATAGTACTGAAATATCTTATTTCAGTATAAGAAATATTTACGATGGCTTGAAAAGTGTCGAAATATTTTATTTCAGAATAAGAAATATTTATGATGGCTTGAAAATTTATTTTCATCTCTAATTATAAAATTTAAATTAAAAAACAGTGTATATCGAGAAAATCTATAAAAATCTTGAAAACTGATTATCTAGATAATGCATTACAAGATGTACTATTTCATGGACTTGAATTCTATTTTTTCTCATGTCTTTACATCTTGAATTCGAGATGATCGAATTTAGGGTTTTTCAACGTCGTGGCAATCTATTTTAATGAGTTTTTGAGGTGCACCTTAATTTGATTGTTTAGAGGCTCAACTTTATATAAACTCTTTCCTTATATTAATTCCAAAATAAATTGGCTGTAATTTGAAATATTTGTTTCTACTTGCTTCTGTTTCTCTATATCATTTGTTTTTTTTTCTTACAAACAAGGGTACTAATAACTAACGCCTCCCTATGAGGGATTATTATATTTTTGTATTTATTTATAAAAAAAGTATTTTATTTGGGTTGGACTGTATTTCTACAGTTCCAAGGTATAAAATATCAATTTTAAAGATGGATGCAAATAGGTGGTCAATATAAAAACAATTGAAACTAACAGTCCAAATGTTTTATCCATAAAATCATTACTATTATTTTTATTTATTTTTATATATATTCATGATCTCTATGTTAGAGATTACATGTCCTTAAAAATTAGGTAAAAAAATCCATTTCAAAAATAAAATTTTAAAAGTCGACCCATTTCTACATGGACTACCCTTTATTTATTTGTTAGGGATTTTGATACTCCTTGCTTTTCCACGTGAGATCAAACAGATCTTCCGGACATTACTAATGATGTGAATATTTCCATCATCATACATTTTTATGAGCAAATATCATCATACATTTCTAGGAACAAATATATGTTGATGTACGGCCGGACGCAGTAGGGTGGGTGGGGGACAGAACCGCTATGGTTACACGAATGTACCATGGTTCTGATGAAGTGCAAACCACAGATGAGCGAGCGCACATGTTTCTTCATGCACTTAATCCATGATTTTCAGGTTCTCCTTTGGGAGGAATTAGAGAACATAATGGTTGTGTATGACTGTCCTCCCTATGCTGTAAGTGAGGTGCGCCTGAAGATGATGGTTGAAAAGTTTTCGACTAAGTATATCGATGATGTTCATGAATATCGACACCATTAGCCAAGCACTTAAGCACCTAAACAAGATAGAGATAGAGAACAGAGAACAGAGAGCAAGAAGAATGCAGTGTGTCTTTGTTGCTAACACAGATGCATGGGTGATTCCGTGCACTCACAAATTCCATAGCCACTGTATCATGAAGTGCCTGGTAGAACACAACACATCATGCCCACTGTGCGGATGATGCCCATTAGAGCTAGAGCCTTCCTCAATCGAAAATGTCGGCTGGTTGGAGCGAAATGCTGAGATTATTGTTATTCACTGGTTTTTTTTTTTTTTTTTTTTTTTTTTTTTTGGGGCAGTCATGCCCTACCTGTATTTTAAAGTAGATTAGGAGTTAAGAATTTTAAAGTTAGTAGCATGATGATCTTATTAGTAGGAATGAAAACCACAATGTGGTAACTCGGTGTAGGTATACTTTTGTTTTCTTTAACAAAGATTGATACACATCGAGAATCTGTTTTCTAGTTGATCTGAATTTGTAACCCCACTTTGTAAATATCAGTTTGTTACGATTGAAAAGTTAAACATAAATATTGGAAAGAGAAATAATTATCGTATAAGTACATTGTTTGTGGTCCCTCTTTCCATTGTCTTCTTTGTTGTTCCTTTTATTTGTTGATTAATTGTTACTAGCGCACATCATATGCATTGAGTCGACAAATAGATGGAAATATTTTTAGAAATATATAATAAAAAATTAATGGCCTCTTCTTGAAAGTGATTCGTTCACTTTGCTCTCTCGAACACCTGACTCGGTCGTTGCCGTCTGGCTTTATTTCTCAGCCTTGCCAGCTAGCTTGATTTGTTTTCTATTCAGCCAGTGGCAACTATCATTTCCTTGCCATTTTTATGGACTTCTTTTTGTTTCTTTTTATTTAATGTAGTATTATTTTTATTGACTTCTTTTTAAAAAAAAATTTTAGGGTAAGATAAATATTTGGGAAAAGCTTATACAAAGGTTGCAGCCTTAAAATGTAGAATTAAAGATGCACATGAAAAATTCCACCAGAAAATGTTGTTTTAATGTTAGAAAACTCTCTAATTGATCATCTTGACATTGAGATGTAAGAATATGAAAAACAAAAAAGATTTTGAGTCTCAAAAATAATGCACCTTGCAACACATTATCTAGACCATTCATTTTCAAGATCTTTCACATTCAAGATCTTCATGTGTTTATAGATCTACTTGATTTTAACAATTTTTGGAGTTTAAAACTTTAAAATTAGATATGAAAATTAGTTCTCAGATAATCTTAAGAATTTTTTACACCAAAATTACATATTATTATAAAATTTGGAGGTGCGTCTTAATTGGATTGTATAAGATTACAACCTTATATAAACCACACCCTAAATATTATTATGTAAAATTTTAAGAAAAGTTACAAAAGAAACCAGAAAATATTTTCGATATACTACATAGTGCTCTATATTTTTTTGTAAAATTTACGCGTTGGTCCGTCTTTATCGCATTTTAATTTTCTATATATTTTGGCACCCAGACCAGTTTTTCATTTCATTTTATTTTAAGTATAGTTTGTAGGTCAATTAAGGTCGTTCATATTTAATTGTTCATGTACCAAATATTGGACAACCCTATTGTAAGCCTCTTTCCTTGTTTTGGATTTAACCCGATATTTGAGACATCAGAGACGCTCCTATTATTGTAGTTAGTTGCGGATGCTTCGACCATTGAACTACTTAATGATTATAAATAGCGGATCACATAAGAACTGTAATATTGGACAGATTGATTTTGATACAACGGTCAACATGTCCCCCATTCCCAATTGCGCTTGGTGCGAGTAATTAAACCTTGCTATGAATGCAGTCGTAAACCTAGGTTAATGTCGCATATTTGGATGCTGGTAATATTAGCGTAGGAATAGGGCTGAAAATTTTTGAATCAAATCAGAATAGTATATGTTGGATATGGATCAGGATCCAGATCAGATTGGATATAGAATATTTAGATCATGATCATATTTTAAAACTCTTACATGAGATCGGATAGAGTTTGGATCCAAAAACTATATGGGATCCATATTAGGTTTTCTAAAATTTTACAAAATTAATTAAATATATATTAAATAGATAATTAACAAAAATATAGCTATATATATTTAAAAAATAATGATATATACTAGTTTAAAAATCGGGTTGAATCCGAATCGAATCCCCTTTTACCCAGATTTGATCCATACCGGGATTTAAAATTTGACTCAAATCCGGATCGAGTAAATTCTCAGCCCTATGTAAGAATATTATGGAAATCTGAGTAAGTGATTCGTGTAGCCAACCCTACTGAAAGTATGGCATTTAGTGTACAATCAACTTTCATTTAGTGTACGATCAACTTCAAATAATTGAAAAACTGATACGACGATGATTTCATTTGTTCATATTGCTATAGTATTCACCCGCCCCCATCTTCGAGGCCTTGGAAATAATTTGCTTTGGCCCGATTAGGGCAAACGTAATCCATGACCTGGCAAAGAAGATTGTGAAAGGAATTTACCAAAAAAAAATAAAATTGAGAAAAATCTAAAGCAAGGCCAGCTCGTTTGCACGCTTCTACAATAAAAGAGCTTGCGTCAATGACTTTCATGGAACCTAGTTTGAGGTTATAATTTGAGGGTCTTTTACAAATGTAACCATGACACATTTTCCGAAGTTTAATAAGGATAATATTTATTCCAAGTTACTTGTGGAGTTTTTTTTGAGCGATTTACGTCTGAACATGGTTTTGGGACTACCTCCTGTCCCTGTTTTTTTTTCTTACCCTAAACGGCCGTCTCATCCGGCAATAACAACGAGCAAGGAAGGCCTTTTATTTTCGCAGTCTACTCTCAAATAACTTGTTTTGGGGCAGAAATGAAAAAGGGGGGCATTTTGGATACAATCATATTTGAATGTAAATAGAAATTTGGACTTCTCACCTTAGATAAGTATATGAAATACAGCAGCAGCGATACAAAAATAACAAATCCAGCATTGTTTTTTCCTGCAAAAAAAAAATAAAATGTGAAAAAATGTTATTAAACGGTAATAAAAACCCCAATTTATTCCGTAGATAAATCAATCGCCCAAAAAACGTAAGCATTTATTACGTACGGCAATCCGAAAGCATCTCATTTTTATTTTTATTTTTCTTTAGTATAAAGTGGATTTGAGCCCTAAAGTGGGATGGGATCCCCGGACAATTGTCCTCGTTAAGGAAAGGAGCATTCTGTACCGGTTTTTGCAGAGCGTGAGGAGTCTGGTGAGAAAAGAAGATGTTATTATGCTATAAGCATATGAAATTCATAAAAAAGAATGCACATACCCAGTGAATGTATAACATTATATAAGCCAAGCTAAATAACAAATCCTTACAAGGGTCAAGAACCCTACATTATCCATGAATCATCATCACAAATCCCTAAAATAGTTTCAAATGGTCAAGAACCCTACATCATCCATGAATCCATCACCAGCCTAATCCATACTATAGGCCATAGCCTGCACAAGTTAAACATATGTATACTTGTTTTTATACAAGAAAATAATGTGAAAGGAGCACAACTGAATGTATACTTGTTTTTTATACAAGAAAATAATGTGAAACGAGCACAACTGAACTAAAAACCAGCTCGTGTGGACGTATCAGTAACTCAGAAGAAGCTCCCAGCAATTCCTCATTACACCTCTTATTTCCTTTAGAACTCTATGCAAGAACAGAAGCAACAAGCTGTGGTTTTGTTTGATGCCTAGCCCAATTGAAAATTTGCAGGGAAAAAAAATAGAGATTCCACCAAATCCAATACCTTTTTCTTTGGGTGATCAATGGAGAATTGGGCCCCATTAAAACCATAAACAGAGTAGGTTGTCGATATGGATGGGAAAAAGAAGACCCAGGGATTCAATCTCCTCTGTTTCTAGCAAGAAGGGAGAAGCCCCAATGGTCAAATATCACCTAAAAACACAAATGGATATCGAGAATTTGACAGCAAATAAAACGAATGATTGATGGCGCTCAGCAAAAAAAAACCATGCCTCAATGACAATTACAACAAATCGAATCTGCAAAAGAGAGAAGAGTGAATTAAGGAACAAGGCAGGGGGTAATTAATGAGAGGGGCGTCCTGTTATTTCAGACGAGGAGAGGAGGACTATTTCAAGAGTGTGGTGTTGGTGGCGGCGCCAGCGGCGAAATAGGAGGGAGTGGTGATGCTGGTGGAGGCGATGTTTTGGTGGGGCTTTCCGGGGCTAAGGAGGAGGCGGAGGCGGAGGCGGAGGCGAGTAGCTGTGCGATGAATTGAATGTAGGAGAGAGAGAGAGTGTGGAGGGAAGAGGTGAGAGAATAGAATATCTTCTTCTTCACCGCTCCACGCCGAGGGGGAACTTTTGTCCCCTTCCGCTTCTTCGCCGCCGCTGCTGCTTCCATGGCGGTTGCACTTTGATCTCTGGTGAAATCTAGAGAGAGAGCAATTAAAAATCTAGAGAGAGAGAGAGAGAGAGAGTAATAAAAAATCTAGAGAGAGAGAGAGGTGAGCTTATGTCGGTTGTGGGAGTGAAGTGAAGCGCATTAAAAAGAGAAGGGTGGAGGCTCTTTACCTTGCCCGCTAAGCGTTCTTATTAAGCTGCATTTCCCAAATTCCCATCTCTTTTTACTCCCTTAGTGCTCCCGCAAGACCCTATTATTGTATACTACGCTCTCTCATTCTCCGGGACAGTAATCTAGAGGGTGGGTTCTACACACTTCCATTTACAAGGGTCAAAGAAGCCAAAAGGGAATTTGTCAATTCATTTCACTTCTCCAAATTTCCATCCGAATATATATATAATAATAAATTGGAATTGTTAATTAAAAATAATAGATTGTTAAACAGGCATAAATTAAATATATTTTGATCAAATTCTTGTTTTTGCTACAGCGAAAGAGCCAAAAGGGAATTAGTCAATTAATTTGATTTTTCAAAATTTCAATATATATAATTATGAGTTGGAATAATTTTTTAAAAGTATTAGATTATTAAACTGTCATAAATTAAATATATTTTGATCAAATTTTCGTTTAAAATTTGTCTGGATTTTAAACTTTTTTTTAACTCGTCTAGTAAATGAAATGGGTTGTGTCAACTAAACAGTCGATGTAAAACTTTGTCGAAACTTTCTATAAATCCAAACGACGAACCATGATTCATGTACCTCGACTTCAATTAATTGAAAAAAAAAACTCTGACAATACTAAATTTTGTTAAATTTCCCTCTTAAAATTTTCAAATGACTTAATAATAGCCAGATGATTATTGTGATAAAAAATTTCGATTCGAAGTCTCTATTCAACCTTTAGATTGTTAATCTGTCATGCAGACTTGACTTCCTTTTTGAGTCGCCATGCCATGGGGTTGATGGGGTTACTTTCGCGTACACTAACTATTGTGCTTATTTACTCAGTTTCACCAACGGAGCAAATGCAGGAAAACTAGTCCCGCGGGAGTATATAGTCAAAATGGCAAACAAAAGCCGCCCACGTTGAATACTTCGGGACGAAGCCATGCTACCCTGGACAGATGTCACTAATATGTCGTCACTATTCGTGTTTTCATTTCTTGTTTTCTCATCATATTATTTTATGAAATACAACCCACACCTGTCACGAATATTTGCCTTATTGTTTCCGTGGTTTTTTTTTATCAAACTTATCATAACATATTAAAGAAATGAACTATTTAAAATCCTGATATTTAATTAAGGAAAAACTATAACAAAAAAAAAACCCTTTTTATTTTTAAATTAAAACATGGTCCTCCACATACCATAGGTACTAATACAAAAAAAAACTACCTACGTTTTAAACCAATGATTTAAAAATCGGCGAGTCAAACCGGACTCGTTCGATTTGACTCGAGAATTTGGCATAGCCCGTGTCGGTTCCGGCATAAAATCGGAAACCGTCCGGTTCTAGAACAGAACCGTCGGTTTCCACCCGGTTCTGTCTGGTTCCCTCTCGGTTCTAGCGGTTCCCACCTGGTTATGTCTGGTTCCCTCCCGGTTCTAACGGTTCCTTCATGGTACTAGCCGGTTCCCTCTTGGTTCTAGCCGGTTCCCTCCCGGTTCTAGTCTCAAAAGCACCTTCACACGTGTGTACGCATCACACGTGCGACACGTACCACTCCCACATGTGTGTACGTGACACGAGCGGTACACACTCCCACACGTGCCACACACACTCCCACACGTGCCATACGTGCCATACGCACATGTACGTGTGTACCGGTACGCACTCCCACACGTGCCACACACACTCCCACACGTGCCACACACACTCCCACATGTGCCATACCCACATGCACGTGTGTACCGATATACACTGCCACACGTGCCACACACACTCCCACACGTGCCATATACAAATGCACGTGTGCACCAGTACACACTGCCACACGTGCCACACACACTCCCACACGTGCCATACGCACATGCACGTGTGCACCGGTACACACGTGCCATACGTGCGACATGCACATGCACGCATGCACGTGTGTACCGGTTCTAGCTGGTTCTTGCCTCAAAAATACCTTCACACATGTGCATTGGTACACACTCCCACACGTGCCGCACACGCTCCCACACTCGCACAGGTGGCACACACACTTCCACACGTGCCACACACACTCCCACGTGTGCTATACGCACATGCACGTGTGCACCTGTACACACTCCCATGCGTGCCACACACACTCCCACACGTGCCATACGTGCGACACGCACATGCACGTGTGCACCGGTTCTAGCTGGTTCAGGCTTTAAAAACACTTTCACACGTGTGCACGTGTGCATCGGTACACACTCCCACACGTGCCACACACTCCCACATGTGCCACACACACTCCCACATGTGCCACAAAACTCCCACACGTGCCACATGTACATGCACGTGTGCATCGGTACACACTACCACACGTGCTACACACACTCCCACACGTGCCATACGTGTGACACGTACATGCACGCGTGCACGTGTGCACCGGTTCTAGCTGGTTCTGGCCGCAAAAACACTTTCACACTTGTGTGCACCGGTACACACTCCCACACGTTCCATACACTCCCACACGTGCCACACACACTCCCACACTTCTACACATGCCGTACGCTCATGCATGTGTGCACCAGTACACACTCCCACACGTGCCATACGTACGACACACACATGCACGCATGCACGTGTGCATCGGTTCTAGCTAGTTCATGCTTCAAAAACACTTTCACACGTGTGCACCGGTACACACTCCCACACGTGCCACACACACTCCCACATGTACTATACACACTCCCACACGTGCCACACACTTGCACATGTGCACCGATACACACTCCCACGCGTGCCACACACACTCCCACATGTACTACACACTCCCACACGTGCCACACACCCGCACGTGTGCACCGATACACACTCCCACATGTGCCACACACTCACACGTGTGCACCGTTACACGCTCCCACACGTGCCATACGCACATGCACGTGTGCACCGGTACACACTCCCATACGTGTCACACACACTCCCACACGTGCCATACGTACATGTGCACCGGTACATACTCCCACATGTGTCACACACACTCCCACACGTGCCATACGCACATGCACATGTGCACCGGTACACACTCCCACACGTGCCATATGTGCGACACACACATGCAAGCGTGCACTTGTGCACCGATTCTAGATGGTTCTGGCCTCAAAAACACTTTCACACGTGTGCACCGGTACACACTCTCACACATGCCACGCACACTCTCACACTCCCACACGTGTCGTACGCACATGCACGTGTACATCGGTACACACTCCCACACATGCCACACACCACGTGCCACATGCACTCACACACGTGCCATATGCACGTGCACGTGTGCATGTGTGCACTGATTCTAGCTAGTTCATGCCTCAAAAACACTTTAACACGTGTGTACATGTCACACGTGCGACACACACCACTCTCACATGTGTCACACATGCGACACACACATGCACGAGTGCACGGATGCCTTTGTGTTTTCACATTTGTGTTTACCTTCCAATGACATAGTTATTTATATAGCATATTTGAATACTCATCATTCGATGTGGGATAATTCCCAAACATCATTAAATGAAAACAGAATGTAAATATATGTTATTAATAATCAATTTTAAGCACATATGCTAAGGACGCATGATAGTTTTCACTAATGTTAGTTGCTTTGACTTCTCAAGTTCGAATCCCTGCTTGTTCTATATAATAGTTTATCCCCTCATTCGAATCCCCTTTTGGGCCATATAAGAGTTTATCCCCTCTTGAGCTAATTTTTGTTCCTCGTTGGGCATATAATAAAATAAAGTGTTATTTCCAAAATTTATACATATTTTATTAATTTTTACATTGATAACCAAATCTTTTATTTTATTTATTAATTTTTACATTACAAATAATGTAATGTACTATTTTTCTTACAGTTGTCAATAATACATTTTAAATTAGATAATATTATAAAATATTTTTAATTTGTTATTATTTATCTAATAAAATAATTATAAAATGTAAACTAATAATTATAATTTCAGTATATAATATTATAATTAGTTAAGTTGTATTAACTGTAATAATTTGGCTTTTTTTAGCGGATTAGGGTTTTCCTCCAAAACGAGATTTTAATGGCCATTCTTTCATTGATTTAGTCTACTCTTTATTATAGTTCATGTATAATTATATATTTTATCCATAATAATTCTATGATTTTTCTTTTATGTTACGCAAATTGAATACTTAAGTTTATACAGGGAAAGAGCATCCCATTATTCACGAATTGATGAAAAAAATGAAAGTTAATAATGAAGTACCCTCATTTCTTATTGGATTCTTAAAAAACAATATTTATAATGAATTTTAATAATTTTTTCGGATTTTTTTTAAGCTTTAATCCGACCGATTCAGCCGATCCCGATCCGGGTCGCCGATTCGTAGATTCGGATCGGTTTTTGAGGTGCCCGATCGGGCACCTCAAAAACATGGTCCTCCACATACCATAGGTACTAATACCAAAAAAACTAAGGGGTGCGGTTTGTATAGAGCCTACGTTCTAGACAATCAAATTAGAGCCTACTTTTCAAATAGTGTAAAAAAATGTGGTTTCCATATTGGAAATCTTTTTGATAGCCTTAATATTTTCATCTTTATTTATAAAGTTTAAAGCTTCAAAACTAGTGTAGATCGATAGATTTATAAAAACTTGAAAGTACTGAAAATTGACGATCCAAAATTACGTTACAAAATACACTTTACAAACTTGAAATCCATTTTTTTTCTTATCTCCGTGCATCTTGATCTCAAGATAATCAATTTCAGGGTATTTGAACATCAAAACAACCTCTTATAATGAAATTTTTGAGGAAGGCTCTAATTTGATTGTTTAGAGCCTTGGTTCTATACGAACTTTTTCCAAAAAATAACAATATAAAAATATAATGAAAAAAAAAATTAATATCAATGAACAACTTGCTTGGTTTGTCATTAAATCACACGGGCACTCAAGGTTTTATACCGAATCCTATATACTGAGCCATCAAGTGACATACAAACTTGAGAGTTCCTTTTTAGTACATATTTTTTCATCATTTTCTATCTTTTTTCTTAATAGGTTAATCTCCTTGCACAAATAACATATAACTTTGTAGGTCTCACATTAATGGTATATAGGAGTTGGGATCAGTGTAACCTTTGCCTTAATTCCTTTAAAGGCAGCCAATTAGGATTAACTGAGTTTTCATCAAATGGTTAGTGTAGCTAAATCTATCATTGTCTACTAATGACTTCCATAATCCCAATTCAATGTTGAGATAATTTAATGACGGGCACCATCATGATATAGAGGAAGAACGATACTTTAATTTTGATATTTGGTTGTATTTTAATAGCTGTGCGTTTTGTTTTGGACCAAGCATTTATATCTATAACAATTATATGTTTTTTTTAGGGGTGCCGTTTGTGTAGAGCCTAGGCTCTAAACAATTAAATTTGAGCCTACCTCCAAATAGTGTTGAGAAATCAATACTCAAAATCTTTGTGATAGCCTTAACATGTAATTTCATATTTATTTATAAAGTTTAAAGATTTAAAAATAGTGTAGATCGATAGATCTATAACACTGGAAAATCTTAAAAACTAATGGTCCAAAAATACATTACAAAATACACTATTTCCATAGCTTGAAATCCATTTTTTTTTTTTTCTCATGTCCATGCAACTTGATCTCGAGATGATCAAACCGCTGTAGGAAATTTTGGGCGGTTCAAATTCTAACTAACAAGTTGGATGGGAATCGGCTACTGATTGATTCCAATTTGAGTGAAACAGTTGTGTATTTTATTTTTTAAATTATATAAAATGTATAAAATAAAGGATTTTGTTTGTAATATATTTTTTAATGTTTTTATCATTTTGGCAACTATTGGGAATTATTTTGGCCTTTACAGCTCATTTTTACATTTTTTCCATTTTTTTAAAAATTCAAAAGTATAGACACAAATCATTTATTTAGAATCATTTTTCTTTAATTTTTAACTTTATTTGGATATGCTTTGAATCGCGTTTTAAATATATTTTTTATATTGAGAAAATATCTTCATGCACCTTAATTTGATGTAAGATTTCTCAATAGACCCGTGACTCTGAAATGTATCTCGCTGTATCAACTTTCTTAAAAATCTTTTTACTAACCCTTTAGACCCAAAAAATCATGTTTTATACAATATTTACATCCCAAACAAATTTTAAAATAACATTATCGTTCTCACCATGGCTTTTTACTTTTCCCTCTTTCACTCTCTCTCTTTCTAGGTTTTATCTTTTTCCTTTGCATAACTCTCCCTTAACCAGCAGCCAAAAGGCTTTGGCTCTCTCTTTCTCACTCCCTCTGCCCTAAACCCCTCTCGTATTTTTGAAAGGTAGAAGCGTAGAAGTGAGGAGAGGTTTGTTGGTGATTGGATGGGATAGGCGAAGGGCCGAACATAATTCAGGTTAAAAAGAGAAGGGGTCGTTCTTCCATGGCTCGATGGATTCATCTGGGTACGGATCTATTTTGGGCTCTCATTTGCTCGTCCACAAATGTGTACCTTGAGTGCCCAATTTAACCATTAATCGACCGGTTAGATCGGAATCGACCAGTGGTGGGTTTCGGTTTTGAGCGGTTATGGTGATCAACTGGCATTTTAAAAAATAAATTTCAAAAAAATGTATGTATTTTTTAAAAAATAAAGAATTTTATTTGTAATGCATTTTTAAATAGTTTTTACATTATAGTAAATATTAAAAATTGTTTTGGTCATTAATACTCACTTTTATATTTTTCCATCTTTTTTAGAAAATTTTGAAAATAGCCATTGAAAAATATAAAATGGTTTAAAATCCATTATTTTTTCATTAATTTTCAACTTCAATATGAATGTGTTTTGTTTTAATCATTCTTTATCTGCTTTTAATATTTTAGTAGATTTTTTTTGTATTTTATTTTTTTATTTTTTACAATATTTTTTTGACCGTCCGAAACTTGCTCTATTAGAACGCTTGAATCGGCCAGTTTACCGATTAGACCGATTAAACCACATCTAAGCCCATATTCAATTAACCGTTCTAGTTTGATTTTACAAGCACCGGTACTTGTACATTCGAGAGAGAAATCAGCTAAAGATATGATGGTAATTTAATAATGATGCAAACCAGTTTTTATTACAAAAGCTCCTCTGATAGCATGTAGGTTTTGGATTTGACTTGTATAGCCACTATTGACGAATTTATAAAGCATAATACATGTACATCTTTCACGTTAATGTTAAAAAAAAGAAGTACATCTTTCGAGTTAATGTTAAAAAACAAAAGAATAAGAAAGAGAAGAAGAAGTCCGTTGGTCATTCTTTTAAAAATCATGGATATTTTTTCATATTTGGGAAGTTGAGGGAGCTTCCATCTTGAATAGGCCCATTGTCTTTGCTTTGGAAATCATGGGAGGCTGCTTCCTTGCTCTGCTGAAATTCATTGGTCCTTTGGCTCAGTGCAACTTCCCTAAATTCGCAATCGAAGAGGACTGCGTATCTAAGATATTTGCAGACTCAATAAGGAAGGTGGTCACAGGGGGATGCATTGCAGCAGAGCAAAACCTAATTCTCAACCAGGAGCTGCTGCTTGAGTATGTGGATTGGTTTGCTTCTTGGGAGCAAAAAAATCCAACTTTGCACTTCTTCAAAGGACCCCAGTAAAAGGTTGAGAATTAGCGAATCATAAAACCAAAGGGAGAGAAAGAGTGATGGTCAGGCAAAAGAGGATAGTGCGAGAGAAATATGGTTCGTGTTATTTTAAAATTTGTTTGGGACGAAAATATAAAATAAAAATGTGATTCAATGACTTTAAAGGGTTAGGAGAAAAGCTTTCTAAAATTTTTATACGATTGACATAATTTATAGAAAATTACAAAAAACCTAAAGACCACACTTTTTATTCAACTTACCCCTTTTAATTTTTTATCTCATTTTTTCCCCCAAAACAAACTGTTTATGCAAATACCCCGAAGGAAAAAAGTCCATTTTTTAGATGGAATTGCCCTTCCAAGTATACAAAAATCATTTTGGCTAGATTTGACGTTGACTTTTGGACTCGAGTAGTACATTATCGGAGTGCATAAGTGCTGGACTACCTTAAGACAACTATGGGATAGAAACTGAGTACTGTCGGACCGTTATTTACATAATGTCGGAGTCTTGGAATCCAATAACATCTACTGTTGGACCACCATTTTCAACTGTTGGACTACACTTTATACACTACCGGAGCCCTACTACCCGATCACATTTTACATAGTATCGCAGCCCTACTGCCGGACTGCACTTCCACAGTGTCGGAGCCCCTACACAGTACCGAAACCCTACTATCGGACCGCACTGTACATAGTGTCGGAGCCCTACTGTCGGACCGCACTTACACAGTGCGGGAGCCCCTATTTTGGGGGTATTTGCATAGCAACTATATTTTGGGGAAAAAATTGAAAGAAAAGATTAGGTTGGAGGTCAATTGCATAAAAAGAAAACGTATAGTATATTCTTGGATTTTTTTTTTAATTTTACTTATGGAAAAAGTTTATATAGAGCCGATGCTCTAAACAATCAAATTTGAGCCTATCTCAAGAATTCACTAGAAGAGGTTGTTTTGGTGTTCAAATATCTTCAAATTGATCATCTCGACATCAAGAAGCATGGCCTCGAGAAAAAAATAGATTCAAGTTTTGAAAATAGCGTATTTTGTAACACATTTTTGGACCGTTAATTTTCAAGTTTTCATAAATCTGATGATCTACACTATTTTTTAAGCTTTAAACTGTATAAATAAATATAAAAAAAATTTAAGGCTATCACAAAGATTTCCTATATTGAAACTACATTTTTCGATAATATTTGAAAGTAGGCTCTAATTTGATTGTTTAGAGCCTAGGGCCTGTTCAAACCGCACCCTATTCTAAATGTGTGGGTCTGCAAATCATAGGGTACTCGAAGATATTTTATTTTTATATTTTTTAACACCTTTTTTTATAGTTCGGGACTTGCAACGTTAAGCGGGTTGAACCGGCTCCTTTTCGTTGAACCTCTCCTCTCTCTATCTGAAACTGCCTGTTCACCTGGTTCTCACTGAGCGCGGTTTGGTGATGCCTCTGGTCTTTGCATATCTTTAGAAGGTTTTAGAGGGGTCATGAGAAACAAAATGAAAGTGATCTATTCAATCCCTTCTGAGGATTTTCCCCATTTTCCCGGTCACCCAAAAAGGAAGGGAACGGAAGAGAAGAGAAGAGAAGAGAAGAGAGAGAAAGAGGAAAGAGAGAGAAGAATGTCTGGTTTCGTGGACCAATGGATGATCAAGTTTCAGAAGCTTAAAGAGAAAGGGCAGGGCCTCTTTTCTAGGAGCTCAAGCCGCGTCGAGAGTAAAGAATCGGAAGCCAAAAACCGATTCAACTCGAGGCAGAGAAAACGGCGGCCCTAAGTTTTCACTCCCCTCCTCGTATGGAATCGAGCCATAAGGCGTTGGGCTCGGCGCACAGGGAGAGAGAAAAGGCATGGGGGTTCTCTCTCCCCTACCCTGTTTATTCTCCTTCTCGCGCTATCACAGGGATTTCTTCCCCTCCCTCTCTCCTTTCATCACTGCCATGGAAGCAGATGCGTCAAGGTAAGCAGTGCAGGAGGGGTAGAGGAGGAGAAGAATACGCAGGAGGACTTCACAACGGACGAGGATGAGAGTGCACAGGGCAGCAGCTCCCATGAAACTGATGAGGATGAGAGTACACAGGGCAGCAGCTTCCATGAAACTCCTTTACATTATGACAATGATGACTGCCACGATTATTCATTGTTTGGATCGGTGGATTACAACACAGACAAGGACGAGGAGGAGGAACGCCTTTTCAAGGAGCAGGTCTCCATTCCCAACCTTTTGGTTTTTTGCCGATTGGATTGCGTGGTTTCCCTCCGTAATTATATTGAATATGTGTCTCTCCCTTCCTGAATGCTTCCCTCCTTTACTTTCTCTTTTATTTTCTCGTTGATCAAATTTACTTCTTTCTGAAATGCTCTTTCTCTTCTTTTTGGGACGGGACTCGATCCTATTCAAATTGGGGGTTTGTTTTTTTATTTCTCTTCGTAGTATTTGATTTTAAGTTGGTGTTTGAATGATTCTTCTCTTTTTTGCTTTTTAGATGATGAAGTCCGTACTGTTTGTGGTTCTTTTTTATCCCAATTTATTCATGTTGATTCTCTTGCACTCTCCTGGTTTCAGAGGCAAAGAGAATTTTTGAAACTCAAGGATTTTTCTTGTCATTTTGGGAAATAGTTTAGTGAAATTGTACCTCGTGATCTCCCATTTCAACAGATCTTGAAGGAATGCTCACTTGCTGAACTTATTGATGTGAGTATCAATGCTATCAAGGGTGCTATTTCTCCTGTCGTTCTCAGTCTTCATATGGTCTACAGACTGTTTATAACTTTATATTTTATTTTATATTTACTCTTTTCTATGGGTATGTACTCTGAAATGCTCTCGTTATGCGATTCTATCCATGTGTTCCTTTTTTTTGCTTCTCTGAGATGGCAATGGTGGCCATAGACATGCTTTGTTGATGTGTGGTTGATTCTGTAGGGGGCTCTAGATTTTTGCAGTTATTTTGGTCGGTTGTACTTTGATTGTCCAACATTTATACACCTAGAAAAGCCAGAGATGATCGAGAACAGGGATTCGGAAATCTGGAATTGAGATCCCCTGTTTGTAGTCATTCAGGTCATAGGAATCACAATCATTGTACCAAATGTAGTTTGATCACTATGAACAATATATAGTGATTGTCTTCACCACAAACTAATTGTAGATACTTTTAGCTATCTGATCAATGAGATCATTATTGCCCTAGGCCATTGTCTATCTCGGTTGAGATGAGGAAACACCTGGATAAGTGCTGTTACTGGAATCGTGTTTGTTGCATGTGGTTTCACCACCTAACCAATGAGATCCTTATTGCATGATACCCAGAACGGTTAAATAAGTTCCTATCACACTCTGCTGTCTGGACGGAAATTTTGGAATCTCATTACCAACTCTTTTCCCTAATTGGATTTGGGTCATGGATGTGGAGTATGATGGGAGCATTGGAGCCTTCTCGTTTGACTAAGTGGCTTCAAACCCCTCACCATGATTGGTTGCCCGAAAAGATAACTAAGATCTGTGCTACTCCCACCCCCCCCAAACAGTGTCTTAGACATTCCTTTGAAGAACGAAGAAACGCAACTAAGGGAAGCACTAAAGCTACATTTCCTCATCTCATTTCATCATATCTCGAAAGAACAAGATAAGTCAAATTTTCATTGTAAATGAGTGTAACATGTTGGCAACATAGAGGACCTTCCATATGTGACATAACCATTGTACTTCTAGTTGGGCTATGGTGATTGGCTCATGGTATTTACAATCTTAGACCATTAATACTATGTGATGGGACCCTTAAAATCCGGGTGGCTTGATCAAAAATGAAAAAAAGGAAAAGGCTATCCATAAGAATAAGGAAACCTTGAATAACTTAATTAAGGTTGGCATAGAACTAGAAATTTGGAAAATTGATAAAATGGATACAGATCCCAAAAAGGTATTTGAATTCAGTTCTTTATCGCCCCAAATGGACATATGGATGTCTTACAATCTGGAAGTGTTATGCATCAAGTATCCACTCTTCTTGACCCAAGTCTGTAATTCGTTTCTTGAATGGGCGAACATATTGCTGTTCCTACTGATCCTTCAACAATTTATTTTGGGGCTCTGTCATTTAAGAGTTTGGTCACTAGGCGTGATGTATATTTTGATGTATTTACCTCAAACGCCACTCTTCCACGAATTCATTGCATAATTTGGATGTGCACTCCTCCCCTTGTTGAGGACTTTTATTGTCCTCAGTATTCAGTAACACTTTTGGTTAGGACTTTTGTTGAGGCTATTAATTACTATATTATTCAGTAACACTGTTAGGCTATTTTGATTCGAACTAGATATAGTCTTGGATAATTGTAGGTTCACCTTAGTGTAGGATATTTGGGACGCTACACCTTGAATTCGACCCGAAGCAGTGACTTTGAATCAAGATCCTTTATTAATGTGAAACTCCCATTGCTTGTTCCATAGTTGATGAAGGCATCATGGCCTTCTATAGTTCCATTTTAAATTTAATTTTTTATTTGGGCTTTTTGTTTTTTATTAAATTTTTTGGCGAGTGAAAGTATATTTATTTGGGCTTTTAATTTATTTTAGTTATGTTGTCGTTTGGGTGCTCCAGAGAATTCAACGGCAGTTTGTTCATTTTATTAGTTTATTTCAGTTAAATGTATTTTAGGTTACTTTAAGTATGTGTAAAAAGTGGAGGGAGGGAGAGGGACGTCCATCCCCACAGGATGAGGATGTTTTATTTTGAGATCTTTGAGAAAGTAAAACCATGGAAAGGGCTTCGAACTGTTTGATTGGAGAGGGACGTCCTTCCCTTCTGTCTTATTTTTTCTTTGATTTTTTTTAACATTCTTTGCTATTGATTTTCACTTTCTCCCATATTTTCCTAATTCTTTCTTCAATTTTTTGTTATTATAATAACCCTCCGATCGAGTAAACATTCCTTGTTGAAAATCAATTAAAACCTTAAAATTAACCCATAGGTTATCCTTAGAATTCTATATCTATAATCCATTGAAATTTAACCTTAATTTGCCATCTAGAATCAGAACCCTAATTTTTTACACCTCGTTAATTTTTCAAAACCTTTGAACTAATTAATGGCAACTTCTGGAATTAATTTGAAGTTATTTCACACCAACTTCTTTTCTCCAGGCTGTAGGTTAGCTTTAAAATTGACCGTGTTCAATTTTTTGTATTAGGATAGATTCCAATCCATTATGGATTCGTAATATCATCTGCTGGACTCTGAAACAAATTCTTAAAATTTAATACTGATTTACACAATTTTGGTTTTCAATTACCTATTGAAATTGAAGATATTTGACCTTATTTGAATTCAATGCGTACATCAACTTGGTACAAGAGCAAGTTCTAGGGCTAGAGGTCAATCTTTAAATTATTTAGGGTATGTCCCAGAGTTTTAAGGTGTCCATTAGGTCTTTAGGGTCGTCTCTCTGCTGCTATACTCCTTTTATGCTGTCTTGCTTTGTGATGTAGCCTTCTATTCTAAGGTCAATAGGGAGTTTGTGAGGTTTTTTTTATTGCCATCCTAGTGTTCCCAAGTTTGGAACTTTGTTCAAGTGGCTGCCTGGAGGCTAGGAAGTGGCCTTCCTTAGGTCTAGGAAAGTTCTATAGTAAGGTTAGATGAGTTCACAGCCATGGCAGGCGAAGGCATTGTGAACCAGGGTCTTGGTCGAGGTATGGCGTGTGGACAAGACCATGGGCGTGGTTAAGTAAGGAGTAGTTGGCAAAAATCCATCCTACAAAGACTTGTTCAATGATATGAAGCCCTCCAGCAGATTAGGGAGTAGTTGGCATAAATCTTGCAAACTCTAGTGTTAGGATGATGTTTTCTATTGACCCTCCGTGGAAATCATGTAAAGATGCTAATGTGTTGGTTCTGAGGGAACCAAACACTAGAAGAGGAGGAATAGGGAGAGTATGAGGATAATTCTTATGAGAATCCTAAGCAACTTGGAAAAGAGCGGTTCAAGGGTAAATTGGTTAGAGTGCAAATTGAGGAGAGTAAAGTGACGTACCTCATATGGCTAAAGAAGAGGAGAGTCCATTGATTATATAAGAGGTTCTGGAGGAATTTAGGGAGCACACTGCGAGAACATCATACTTGAGTGGCGTTGCCAGGGTCTTGCCATTTATTTTTGTTAGGCTGAGGCTATAGAGGAGAGGTTTTTCTAGCCTAGGTTGAGGTGCTAAGCGAAGTGATATGTAGATCATACTTTGCTTCTAAGGTTTTAAAAGGCCAGTCTAAGAATACCAACCCTCAATGCATACCATTTTTAGGAGATTCTCCCCCTTTCCTTCCACCCCATAACTTCTTCCTCACACCAGCCCTAAATATTACCCCTCAGGTAAGCACCAGATGTCGTCAAATACTCATCACACCACTCCTTTTCCATAGCCACACCTATTACAGTCTCCAACAGCTTAGAGACAAGAGGGGAGGGAAAGGTGGGTTTGAACTCGGACATCCAATCCTCGGTATTACTTTACCTGCAAGAGCTCTGATGCATTCACAGAGGTGCAGTGGTCCAAAAACAAACTAGTATTCCCATACTGGCATGATGCTGTTCCGATTAGTAGAAGAACAAGTTTGTTGCCCTTAAGAGAGCCTTGAACGAGATAAATCTTTGTGATTTGCTTTTTCACTTTTCAGCATTGTTTTTCTTTCCATTTTATTTCTTACTGACCTCATTTTTATGCTATAGAATCTTTGGGATTAGACTCCAAACCGAAGCGATGCATGCCCTGATATTTTGAAATCGGCATTTTATTACAAATATTATAGATTTTTGCTTGGATCTGCTATAATTCCATTTGCTGGCTAAAATGGAGAGGTCTCCAATGCGAATCTGATAACTCTGGTTGAAACCACATCACTATTTACTGACAGTGCTAACATTCTTATTGCTTGTAACTTATGCACAAATGTACTTTCCTTTATTACTTTGAAATGTAGCCTGATTCTTATTAGAATAGGTTTCCGCTGATGCGTACTCTCTTGCATGAATGGAGATTGGAGCGTGAGACATGTTTTAGAATCCATTGGAAGTTAACGAGAAGGTGCTGCCATATATAATTTTTCTTTCTAGCATTCACACTAGATTCAATATAAATTTTCACATGAAATGTAACATTTTCTCTAGTATTCGTACCAGATAATCTTTTATATAATCTTATGATGTGTCCATGATAAGATTTACTGATGATAATCTAGTATTGTGAATGAACTTTCAGACAGCACTTTATTTACTTGTAAAATTTGCATGAACAACTACTTATACAAAATGTGAAAAATAAAGAAAGCAATAGGTAAAATGAAAATTGTTAGTTCATCAAAATGTAAGAAAGAAAATTGCGAGTATGATAAATGTGATGATTTTGTACATGAGATTCATGAATTGAATGTGAATGCATATACCCAGAATAGGAGTGCACCAGTCCCTTTTGCATTCTTGTTAGTGTATTTGTCACTGCAAAAAATTGAGTATGATAAATGTGATGATTTTGTACATGAGATTCATGAATTGAATGTGAATGCATATAGCAAGAATAGGAGTGCACCAGTCCCTTTTTCATTCTTGTTAGTGGATTCGTCACTGCAAGATTCTCTCATCTATGTTTGGTGGGATAAGAAATGTTGCTGATCTTCTTCCAAGTCATGATGGAAAGGGACCATACCCAGTGGAGGAAAGCAACAATTACAAGGACTTCCACATGATTTTGGCTGCATATTCTGACTGAGCTCCTTCCACTCTTCAAAATTTAATGATTCATATGACTGACCCTACATGAGAACGAAGAGATTACTAAGAAAAAGTTAACTCATTCATAAAAACCAACAATTAGCTAAATTATACTCAAACAACCTGTGCAGCATCCTGTAGAGGACCCCAACACTCTACACGGTTGTACTCCTTCAAATTGGAGTGGAAGTAGACCCAAACCAGAGACCTCTTTAACTCTGGATGCTTCTTGAAAAGTACACCATCCCCATAAATCAATGCTTTTAAAACCTACCAAAGGATCACAATCAGAACAAGGGTCTTAGAGGTTTTTTGTTTTTTTTTTTTCAAATAATCAAAGCCAAACCAACATAAGGTGACAGGTGAAATGTGTTATTCGATCAAAACTGTTTGAAGGATGAAGTATAGGGAATTCCCAAGAAACATCCAGTATTTTGGTGACCCCTGGTCACATGGATGTAATTAAAACACTACAAAGTAGTGCTTATAGTGAGTTGTCAGTTGTAACACTCGAGGAGGTCCTTGCTGTGAGAGACATTTCACATTTGATCGAATTTTTGGGGTAAATTGAAATTTAATTAGTTACAGTAGAAATTTGTTGAATTCAACGTAATTAAGAGCATGAAAACTATTAGTCTATATGAACTTCTAAATGCATACATGCCTACATAGACCCTCAGCCATATATCTACTTATCCAATCCCCACCTGACCTAGTGGTGTGGGACACATGCAATGATCTATCCATCTATGAGATCTATCCATCTCACACAAGCCAGTAACCACCATGGAAATTCGAGATGGTTAAGGGTTGCCTTCCACTTTAAATGTACTTCGGCATGAAAGAAAATCGCTTAATGGGAAAGGTTTTGAAAACATTAGGGTCAATTGAAGCCGACGTAATTCCAGTGATATGAAACTAAAAAAATAATGCTAGAGATAGAAAAATAAGACATGCAGAAGGAAATAAACAAAGGTTAAAAAAGAACAGCAGTCATTACATATAATTAAATGTCATTATGTCTGTAATGAACCCAACAAATTATGATATATAAAGAAATTTAAATAAGTATGAAGTCATATATTTCATTCTGTTCTCTATTCTGTGGATTAAAAGTCACTCATCTAGCTAGGAAATATTTATAAAGGATTAAGGACATAATTTGGTGAAATTAATAATTTACCAATGGAAGCTCCTTTTGGAAGATATGGAAACGCAATCCAGCCACGAGATTCAGTAAGAGATGTCCCCCACTTATGTGGCAGTGTACATGCAAAGACATCTTTCCTTGGACTTTCTTCCACTCAGCTATTACATAGTCCCTTTGTAGCTTATTATACCACCCTTGCAGCTACATAATATGAATCACAATTACATTAACTTCTAAGAACAGTGATCAACATGCAGTGAATAATCCTTTGACAAATATGATCCATCAAAAACTCTTGGAAAACTCATAAATTTACATGCTTTGTATGCTCAGCCAGAGAAGAGAATGTCATTTGTCACACCTATTGTAGAGTTTGTATCGCATTGATGTTCCCTCTAAAGGTCATAGGAACACTTCATGGCATACTGCAGAATATAATATAATCCATTCCATGAAGATGAAAGTGCAGGCGATAAGAAATCTTTGTAGACGCTCGATGATTTTCTTTACAAATTCAAGTGACACTTTTTTCTAATAAAATGATACAATGAATAGTACAAGTTCTTGAATGATATAAGCTCTGCAATTTCTACCTGATTCCTATTTATGGAATGAGAAATAGCTAGGTTTAGGTCTGCAGTTATGTCAGAGTGGGTAAGGGTATATGTTCTGGGGATGGTTCCTGGATGTTTCTCTTGATCTACACCTAAGAACACCACCTTCAACTTTGATGCTTCAAACTTAGGAGGTCCCGAGAACCTCACAGCCTGCATGCGAATTAAGAAATCATAATAAGCATCAAATCATTTAGAAAAGCTTGTGAAGCCTAGTTCACCTTTGTAATCACCATTTGCTAACGCAGTAAACCATAACATGCATACGTTGTTTCGCACTAACATTGAAGGCTCAAGTGTCTGTTGTGTTGAGTACAATTTCAAGAAGGGTGATAAATAACAATTTCCAAGAAATCATTGTGAAATGTCTGTGTTGTTTAATGATGCTCCTTCATGGATGGGGGATGGATTGAGTGATGTATGTGGATGCATTACAGTACAAAAACCTAGGGTTTTACTCTCTTCACTTGATTACTAGAGAGCAAGGGATGGAGCATAATATCAAAGTTCAAAATGGCCAATACAAAAGACGGAAGAGAATATGATTCCAATGAATAATGAAAGTATTGCCCAACAAGAGTTGACTCTTAAAAAATCTTCATATCTAAAAAGATATTAGCAGGGAAGCATGATAATTCAATGTGCAAAAGGTGATGGAACTCGAAAAAAAAAGTTTACATTATGAAGATTAAAATAAATAAAAAATAAAAAAGTCCATCATGTCAAAATATAGACAAACTAATTTCTAGAGAATTGTAAAAAAATACATGAAATAATTACTGCAAAATTATGTCACAAAATGTAACCCTCTTAACACCTGACACGGCGGGTGAAAATATCAATAAAGTCATTATGCCTAAAGTAAACTCTTCCTTGAGCAATCCTAGAAGAGGCTATGGAGGGTTGTGTCAATATGCTGAGAACTGACTGCAACAATGTTCCTTGAATGCAAGGCAAGTTGTTGAAGAGGGATCAGGTGTGAAGATGTTAGGGCAAGTTGTTGAAGAGCGATCAGGTTTCAAAAGTTAATTTTTTTGGTTGATCCACTCAAAAAAAGATAGTGAACTGTGTTAAGGATTAATTAAAAAAGTTGATTTTTGGAAATTAACTACCTTGCAGTTTCTTCTTCTTGTTCTTCATTTTCTTTTTTTGTGTTCTTTTTTTCTTTTTCTTTTTTTTCTTTAGAAGGTCAATTGAAGACCACGAGAATAATAGAACTTCAAACGTCATTTTGTAACACCCTGCTACACTGACCACCTAGACCTAGAGGTCATTCCTACATTCCCAGCACTTTGCGGCATTGGTAAGGCAGTGTCTTAAAGCCTTGATTTTGTATACAATGGAAGCAAGAATTGAATGTGTAACTCTGATGCATTTCAAGTGGAATTTGTTCCAGAAACCTCGAGCCAATGCCCTTTGTAACTCTGATGCATCTCAAGTTGAATTTGTTCCAAAAACCTCGAGCCAATGCCCTTTCGCTTATGGGCCTTATGAGCTGGGTGATATCTGTAGTGTGGTGGATCGCATGATCTATCATTATTTAGCCATTCAAGTGGCTCTATGGTGCCCTACTGCTATTCTGAAAAAAATATGGCTTGTTTTTTATGTGGGACTATGACTAGCTCATGGACAACTTTACATTTAAGAAAAAATCTCTTTCCCTTTGAACAAATTTGTTAAATATGTTGGCCTAGGCATGAGTCCTACCCAATTGGAACTTGAATTGGGGCAATGGCAGGCATGGATTTTAGTAGGTGATGAGAAGATCAGTACTGTAATCTCCAATGTTAAAGTGGTAGGCATCCTTTCCTTGTGAAGCATGTAATTATATTAGATGAACCTGGTTTACCCAAAGAAGCTTCTTTTTTGGACAAGTAATAACAAGCGTGCACCAGGAGGAGTTGATGTTCCTCGTTTCAAAGTTTGTAAAAGGATTTACGAATCTTATGCGAGCATACTGTGCATTTGCTCACACGGGTAAAACTCAGGATATTTATTGGACTCCAAATTTTGTTGATGTAGCCTCTAGAACCTAATAACTAACTCAAAAGAAAAAAAATATTAAATAGGACCCTTTATGTGTCTCAAAGAAATTAATGTCCTAAGATTGAATATGAACGCTCCAATTTTGGAGGTTAAGATCCAGGTGTTCATGAACTTAAAATCTTTTTCTTTTTTTTCTTGAAAAAAAACATTTAATGATAAATGGATTGCAAAATTTCAGATTAAAAAAAAAAATTTCTCCCAAATTACTCTTTTGCCTGAGGGAGTTGTTGCATTGTATGCCTCTGCGAGAACATGCAACGCGAGCTCTCCACGCAGATTATTGGTCAATGGATAGAGGCTATTGTGGGACCGGATAAATCGATAACCTCAGCTACATTTTTTTTAGGGTGTGGTTTCTATAAGGCTGGGGTCCCAAACAATCAAAGTAAGGTGCTCTTTTAAATAGTACTGAAAGAAGTTTCCATACTAAAACACTGATAGTGTGAAAATTCATATTCATCTCTAATTATAAAAATTTAAAGCTTAAAAAATAGTGTAGATTGAATAGATCTATGAGCACTTGGAAATTTTAGAAGTTGACAGTCTAAAAAAAGATTTAAAATCCATTTTTTTCATGTTCATAGATTACAAGGTCGAGATGATTGATATGAAGATTTTTTGGGTGTCAAAACAACCTACTTTAGTGGATTTTTGAGGTGCATTTTAATTTGATTGTTTAGGGCCTCACCTTTATATAAATTTTTTCCTTCTTTTGTCCAACTTTGGTAGATTTCTGTATACAATACTGTTCTCATAGGATTGTTGTTGGATTTGGGATAAGTGAAATAGGAGCACTAGATGAAATGATCAAGAATATATACATGAGAATTAGTGTGCAAGAAGACATGCTCAAGAATCATAGCGCAAGACAAACCATCAGTGTTCAACTATCAATGGACAAGATGATGTAATAATGCATAAAAAGTTACTGGAATTTTATTTTAAGGCACATTTGTTGGTACTTTTTCAAGATAAATATTTGCCACTTCTATGTGAGATGAGAGATTAGGGGAAAACTTACTATACTTGTTTATCAATATATATATTTTTCTTACATTCCCATATCACAGTACGATTTGAATGGATAGTTGGGATGGCTTCAGCCATAAGGTCATAAGGGAGCTACTTTGATTTAGATATGTAGTCTCAAAGTATTTTATTTTTAATTTTTTTGACAAATCATATGAATAAGAATTTTGGTATGTATCATCATCTCAATAGAGATCACCTAAACAATAAAACAAATTTATTTTAAAAAATAAAATAATCAAAATATCTCAAAACTTTCAAAAGTATTTTGATCATTTTATTTATCAAAAATATTTTTTATATTTTCATATGTGCGGTTTTAAGAGAGGAGTGGATGTCCCGATTTGGTATCAAACTATTTTTTAAAAATAAAAATAAAAAATGTATGGATATGACATTGTGATTGGGGCTATCTCAACCATCCATTCAAATCAAATAAATGGAAGATGAGGGATGCAGAAAATATATATATATATATATATATGGTAGAAAAGTAAGTAAGTTTTCCCTATTGTTTTGTTGGAATAGTTATTCTATTGACAAGTGTTTTACTTTTACATCGAGTGCATTGGTGCCCTGTCCAAAAACAAACAGATGTGTCGAGTGCATAGGTGCCCTGTCCAAAAACAAACAGATGTGGATGCTTATTATCACTTTTCTTTGAAGAGCCATGTCTTCTTATTCATAGAATGAGACCATTTATTTTTTAATAGAGAAGTCACAACCTTTTAAAGTTGTTGGACTTGAAATTCGGTGGCTAGGAATGTGTTATTGGTTGTGCACAATATTCAAGACAAAACTTCTCGAACTTTATGATTTGTGCTTAGCCTTTAATTTTAATCTAACCGCAAAGCTTTTAACGTAAAAAATACATTTTAATCTAACCGCAAAGCTTTCAACATAAAAAATAAATGGTCTCATGGTATTCAATCTCAAAGTTGATGATCACTTTATTAAACTAAATAAAGTTACCAAACAATGACTAACCACATTGAGATTTTGATTTTTTTATCCTACAAATCCAAAAAAATCTCAGTGGTCACTAATTTGGCACCATATGAACCATTGGAGCCATGTCCCAAGCCTGAATTCAACAAGTATGGTTCCGTCTTGTGTCAATAAGCGTAAGTTATTTTTTAACAGACTTATCTACATCCCTTGCTCTCTGGTCATCAAGTGAAGAAAGCACAGTTCTACACTTTTTAACAATAGAGCTTTGATGAGCGCTATAGTAAAACTGCTATAGACCGGTGTTAAACCTTGTGATTCACGATCTGGATTGTTGATTTAGATGGAGAATTAGCTAGGGCTAAACTAGTTCTAAGGCAGTATGGGTCCCGGCACGGTTTCTCCCTAAAATCCCATGTTTTATATTTTTTTTATTTTTTTGAATTTATCTAATGTCTTTTTAAATCTCATTTAACTTTCACTTCATAAACTCTTGTTTTAATTATTATTTTATTTTATTTATTTTTGATATTTTTTTTAAAAAAATAAATTATCAATTCAGACCAATTTCAACAGGCACATCACCATGTCATTCACCATCCCCTGTTTTGGGCGTCAAAGTCAATGAAATTGTGTAAACTTAAAAAGTAGCCGGATTTAGTCCCTTGGCTTTTAAAAACTAATTTGAAATTTTGGTATGCGCCCAACAATTATCATAGGATCATTTTAGAGAAAAAAAAAAAAAAGGTTAAATTTTAGGTTCTTCAACGTACAAATCTTCATCTTAAAAAATTGAACGGTCTGTATTCATCTTGCCCTTCAAAATTTGTGCGGACTCTATTTGTCCTTGTCCAAGACAGGGGCCAGTCACCTCCTCAGTAGCTCTGTTCCCTTCCTCTTTCCAAGCACTTCTCTCTCTCTCCTCTCGGCTCGGAGTGTTGCACACTTATTCCTTCTCACACGAAATCTTGTGGATTTTGAGGTCTGAAATTCGAAGTTCACTTTTTTTTTTATATTTTTGTAACTTTTTTGTCTTTTGTTTATCGACTATTTTATACGTGAAAGTATATAGAGATACAGTTTATTAAAGTCACCATCACTCTTGTCCGTCATATTTCAAGCAGTTACGAATGTGTCAACTCGAATTTTATAACACATCCCAAGCCATGAAATTTGAAAAATATTTTAGGTCAGTTGAGAGAGAGAATATTAAGATTATCTTTTTCTTTTTTTTGTTTTAAATGTTGAGTATTATTGAAGCTATATTACAAAAATATTGTAGTTCTTATAAGGATGAGGAGTCGAAGATTTTGGTTGGGAGTTTTGTTTAAATTGGGGGATTTATTCAACCTGTGGCTCGTTTTTTAATATCTCATCAAATTGCATCCAAACCAGGATGATACCCACTGTATAAGTGGATGATGCGCCAACAATTGAAATGAGAGGCGATAAACAATTCAAAAACAAAGTTTAAAAATAATTTAAATTTAGAAGTTGTAAATTTAACTTTAAATATTCCTTATAGTTGTGGTTGAGACGACCAAATTTTAGGTCCAAAATCCATTCTCTGACATGGTTTTTTAAGGAAATTGCACTTCAACAGGTCTACGAGGGGATGCACCAAAACCGTCTTCTTTATAAGTACGGACAAAAGTTTATACAAAGGGGATGCTACGAATTCACCTCAAAAATATTACTAGAAGAGGCTGTTGTGATGCCTAAATATCTTCAAATTGATCATCTTGATATCAAGATGCATGAATATACAAAAAAAAAAATATTTCAAGTTTTTGGAAATATTACATCTTGTAATGCATTTTGGATTGTCAATTTTCAAGATTTTATAGATATGTTGGATTTATACAAATTTTAAATTTTATAATTAAAAATAAAAATATATTTTAAGGCTACCACAAAAATTTTTAGTATTGAAACCACATTTTTCGACACTATTTGAAGGTACAATTTACTTCGATTGTTTAGAGCCTCGACTCAATACAGATCGCACCCAATAAGTACAGCTTCTTTGATTTTGATAGAGGGGCAAGATTGGAAAGTGCCCCTCCCACGATTTATGATACTCGATAACGTGTCTGACTCCAGATGTAGGGGAGGCCACAGGTGGCCTGCACCAGGTTCGGCCGATCCTTGCCCTGGTCTCTATAGGGCCAGCCCTGCCCTAGCCTACTTTCTTGCTAACATAGCCTAGGCCTAGCCAAGCCTTATCTTCAAGCCATTGCGGCCCTGCCCTAACCTGATCCCTCAATCCACATTTTGTGTACCAGGACCTAGTTAGGGTCGGGCTGACCAGCCTATTAGTGGCCCCATCATGATGGGCATTTTAAAATTAAACAACAAGAAAAGAATGAGGTGTTAAGTAGTTGATCTCTTTTAAGTTGTTTTCATTAACTTTGCTAAATTAGGAGCCATATAGCATACTCCAGGGGGATCATAAAATACAACAACTCCCTTGAGCAAAAAAGCTACTTGGAAGGATTTGTTTTTTATTCCAAAATCTTGATAACCAAGCATCACTATATGATTATTTTCAAAGAAAAAAGTTGGATTATGAATTCTTAAACATCTAGATATTTCCCTCAAAAAATTGGATAGCTCTTGTGCATTCTTAGGATGTCATTTTTTGAGGCACATAGAGAATGTGGGTGGTTAGTTTTCTTTCCCTTTGAGGTTTGATTCCTCAGTTCTGGAGATCACAACCCAAAATTTAGGATCTAAAAATTTTCCCAATATGATTTCTTCCCCAGGGAGTAGATGGACAATATACTCCCAGTAGGAGAATGAAATGTTTTGGCAATTATACTTTTTAAAACTGATGGAGCAAAAGACGGAAAGATGATAAGAGAGAGAGAGAGAGAGAGAGTACCCTAATTGGTGAAGATGATCGAATGAAGAAGGCCCTGTTGCATTTATTTGCAGAATGCAGAAATGGCCGCTTCTTGGGCATGGCTGCCGATATTCTGGTTGGTGTGGGCACAAAACAATCCATGTCTTTCTATAACTCAAAATGGCAGCAAAAAATGTGAGGAATAGGGAAATGTGGTGGTGCCAATAGGGTGGTGCAAGAACTAGCCATGGCTTCTGACTGGCATTGTTACAGAGAGAAAGAGTAGTGAGAGAGAGATAGAGTAGGAGAGTAAAATGATGAATGGGACTCGTGGTGGATGCAGTTTTGTGGATAAGGAACAATCGTGCGTGCCCCACAGAGACCATACGTTGCTCTCCTCCTTCGAAAAGTGTTCGGTGACTCACGTTATTCTTGTGCGGTCTCCCAACAAAATATATTTCAAAGTTTTATTTTCAGTCCAACATTTCCATTCTAGAGTTCAATGACCCCAACTATGACAGCGATGTAGCTTTCTTTGTCAAAAGATATAAATGTTAGTTTTTGAATTCCTTTCTTCACGGTCCATTTTAACCGGTCGTGGTAACACTTTTTGACATCCGTCTTATATATGGACGTTAGATAGACAAGGGATACCGCACGGTAATAGGTGAGTCGGCTGACTCACCAAAGCCTGAGTCGGTGGTCACAAGAGCGCTAAATCACAAACATCCATCGTAAAGATGGACATTGTATACATCGTACCCTCCATATTGACACTGCACCAAAAAATATCAAAAAAACATATTTTTAATTTTATAATTTTATTTTATTTTTCATATTCATGATCACCTTTGTTAGATGATGAATCCATAAAATAAAATAGATTAAAAATCCATATCTAAATTGGATTTTAGAGGGGAGCGGCATGTGTAGCCGATTCATACAACCCATACTTTCTTATTACGCAGTCTCCTAATAATGATAGTTGAAGGGGGGCCGGGCCGGGCCGGCCTTCAAGTGAAAAGATTTGCTAGGCATTTTTTTGCATTTATTCATATGGGCAAAACCCATAATAGGAGTAACTATTTTGGGGATGAGGGCCACAAGAACATGAGGAGCAACCCCAAAGAAAAACAAATTAAATAGGACTTTTCATGTGCCTGAAAAAATAACATCCCAAAATTGAAGAACTCTTCAAGAGCTTGGTGTTTATCCATCTTTTTTCCGAAAAACAATCATATGATGATACTTAGATGGACCACATAATTTTAGATAAAAAATCTTCCCATGTTACTCGTTTGCCCAAGGGAGTTGTTTTACATTATGCCTTGCAGGAGCATGTTTCATGCGCTCTTAAATCACATGCCTTTGGAAATTGAAGTGGTTAAAATACAAGGGATGGAAACCACGGTCTTATTTGCATTTTAATTTTAAAATCTTTAATTTATTGGAAATTTCAGATGGAGCATATTTAAGGTCAGTTTGGATGTCAAAAAAAAAAACCTTTACATTGAAAAACATTTTAATTTTTTCAACCTTATTAAGAAATATTATCATATTTTTTTATTAGTTCGTTGGACTGTTTGGATGGTGTGAACACGTTAAAATGAGTTTTGCGGAGGGGTGGCGGGAGGCATATTTGTACTCCTCTCACAATAACATACGCTCTCTCCTCATACAAGTCCTACCAGCTCCATTTACAAAAGAGAGAAAATAGTTGCCCCACTGGAAGCTGATGCTGTAGTTATGCAGGCCAACAAGCATGGTGGTGAAGTGGAAATGAGTTGCAACTGACGTCTAGAGAGAGAAAATGGCACCGTGGCCAAAGCCTAAGCCCTAGTTTATGCAACTCTTCTTCCTCATCTATTTTCTTCCATTTCGGACCATACAACTCTTCTTTCTCAGCCATTTTCTTCCATTTTTGCAACTCTTCTTCCTCATCCATTTTCTTCCATTTCTGCAACTCTTCTTCCTCATCCATTTTCTTCCATTTCTGCAACTCTTCTTCCTCATCCATTTTCTTCCATTTCTGCAATTGAGGTCAGGATTAGAATCAAAAGAAAAGGTACGCCGGTTCAGAGATGGGATTTTGTGATTTTTTACAAAGATGGGATTTAGGGTTTTTTACAACCAAGATGGATGGTTTTTTTTACAGAGATGGGATTTGGGGTTTTCCGTTCTTTCAATGTTGAAGCTTGGAGCAAAAGATGGATGTTTTTTACAGAGATGGGATTTGGGGTTTTTGGCTCTTTCGGTGTTGAAGCTTCGAGCAAAAGATGGATGGTTTTTATAGAGATGGGATTTGGGGTGATTGGTTTTTGGTGACTCAAGTTTAGAGAGAGAAAGTAAAGAGATGGGGTTTGGGATTTTGGACGTCTTTGCTGTTCATGAACGGGTGAGAGATGGCCCATTTGAAAAAATTCAACTCTGATTTGAATTTTTTTTATTGTAACTTTTGTCTTGAAAGTGAAAGATTTTTTATTTCAATCTAAAAATATTGGGTTGTCCAAATGGTTCAAATCTATTTCACAAGATTTTTGGATTGCAATTTTGCTTTTTATAAAATTCTTTATATTTTTTACGTCGGGCTAATTGCGAAGCATGGATGTCCAAAACAATCCAATTAAGGTGTGCCTCCAAATTTTATCATAGCATGTAATTTTGGTGTAAATTTCTTAAAATTATCTAAAAAATCTATTTTTATATCTAATTATAAAATTTTAAACTCAAAAAATGATAAAATCAAGTAGATTTATAAACATATGAAAATCCTGAAAATGGACGGTCTAGATATTGTGTTGTAAGATGCACTCTTTTTGGGACTCAATTTTTTTTTTCATATTCACACATCTCGATGTCGATTAGAAGGTTTTTCAACATCATAACAACATTCTATAGATTTTTGAAGTGCATATGTAATTCTAAATTTTAAGGTTGCAACCAACCTTATATAAACTTTTTCCTTATATAAAATCGTAGCCGTCTATTTTCTATTCTTTTAATCTATACTAATGGGGAGGCTTGTGCATCCTTGAAGCATCCCACCATTTGGGCATTATACTTTTTAAGATCGAAAGCATCATTCCAATTACCAGGTTATGATTCATTTAATGGATTCCTAGTATCAATGTTACTTGGAGCTGGTATTCCCAAAGTGCTTCAACAGTGTCGACATCTTCAACACTGGTTTTAATCAAGGAAATTTCCATTAGAACCTCAGCATAAAACTGAGGTAAATTTATATCCAAAAAGAAAAAATCAAACCTCTATAAAGTAGATATTAAGAAAGGAACAACGTATTTTCTATTTTATGCTTAGCTCTTACTATATTTTGTTCTAGCTCAAAATGACCATTGGTTCGGACATCCAATTTCCAAATTGGTAGCTTCTGTTTTTAGTGAAATGCCAGACATTCAATATCTATGTCTAAATCCATTTTTGGTAAATAGGTTAATGTCTGGACCCAGCCTTTCAATTTAAAAAATGATGAGTCAATATATGATGTACGAACCCAATTTTTTTTAATGGAAAGCCAAAGCCAAAGCCAGGCTCAAGTTTCCATTAAAAAAAAGAGAGGTTGAGGTTTGGACACAAAAATTGAAAAGAAGTTAGTGGAAAGTCTGGGTCAAGCTTCCATTAAAAAAAAAAAACAGAGAATTGGGGTTTGAACGCAAAAAGTGAAAAGAATGGGTTCGGACATTCACTCTCTATTCACTTTTCAAAAGAGTGATTATAGGACCACACTTGAACTTTGTCCATTGAATAAAGGAAAAGTACGCAATGAAACTATTTACACTTAAACTTTGTCCCTTAAATAAAGAAAAAGTACGCAATGAGATTATTTACCTTTAGTATAATGGGTCACAATTAATCTTGATTATTGAATGTAAAATTGGGTAGTTGCATTTATTCTATGGACCACGATCCAAAGTTAAAAAAAAGAATTCTCAAAATTTGTGACCCACCCAAACTATCAGATTTCACATTGAATGGTCATAAATAATTGTAACCTCCTTGTACAAAAAGTAAATGATCTCATTATATACAATCTTTGAATAAAATAATCATCTGGTAATTCTAAAGTGGTTCCCATAAAGGGAAAAAAAAAAAAAACATTATATATGATGTGCAAGCTTGAAGGAACATCCTATAATAACAAAATTTACACATACCATTTATAAAACGTGAAAGGTGTACATGTGTATGCATTTACTGAGATAAATTCACTTTGATGACCCAAACAAAACCTTCCTCTGATGAGGATGGCACTGACAACAATGGGAGGAAAATGACTATATGCAGGAATGCTTTGCTAAAGAAAGACCTTCAGGAAGCAGTATTTACATGTGCGTGGCCAAATGACCCGATCTTTGACTTGTATGCATGAGTTCCTTTACTAAAGACCTTTAGGAAGCATTGTAAAATAATAAGTACAAGTTAAAGGATGCCAATAGAAAAATGTTCTTGGTAAACTACTACATTGACTCTAAGATTACATATGACAAGCCAGTTATTGCGCAAATGTATATGTTAGGATTAGTGATAGTTAAAATTACCGCATCCATGTTTTCTACAAAAGATAGATAGTATTATGGTAGAAACGAAAGGGGCTTTATTGGAGAGTAAGAAAGAAACATAATGTTCTCTATAAAAGGGGTAAAGAAAATGTAATATTTATCCTTTTGAGGGTTACATCTTTGGGGAAGGGATCTCCAAGGTGGAGATGGGTCTCCAAAGGAGAGACATGACCTCCAAGAGAGAGGTTATTTCCATGGGTTTTAGGTGGGTAAAGTTTTCACTTCAAGAGAGAGAGTTTTTTGGTTTATCTCGAGGTTATCATTTTGGTAATGATATTAAGGTGGGAAATACGACATTGATCAACGGTTTTGCTCAATCAAAAGAGCGAGTTTAGAAGGGAAGATGAGGCACGGTTTTTACCAACTCTTAGATAATAGTATCTCTTGTAACCCAAAATTGTAATACTCATTGTGATAGTGGATTTCTACTTGCCGAGGCTGTGGACGTAGCCTTACAAATTGTAAAACTCATTGTGATAGTGAATTTCTACGTGCCGATGCCATGGACATAGTCTTATAAGGTAAACACGTAAATTGTGTACCGTTGTGTGATTTTAATTTTTACTTTATTTCTTGCGCTGGATTTATAATATATTAATCTATTTCGTGCTTAGTCAATTGTGTACATTATCTTGGGTGGGATCCCGGTATTTGGGATTCCCAATTACGTAAGTGAGGAGTTCCCGAGGACCCTACAATTGGGATCAGAACACAAGGTATGTATAAGACTAAGGTTATATGAAGGAAAATATGAATGGTGAAGTTAGATAGGTGCATGGCTTGAGGTGGAGACATATAGAGGCAAAATGTTTGTAAAAATTTCATAATAGTAGCAAGTGAGAAGAAATTCATAAATTTATTCAATGAATGTAGACGAGGTAAATTTGGTGATTTTACTATCAAGGAGGAGATAATTGACACAATTGACTAAACGGGCTTGGACCGGCCCTAATCACCATAGGGCCGCCAAAGCCTAGCTTGGCCTTGACCGAATTGAGGAAAAAAAGAACAAGCACAGAAAAAGAGGCCCAAACCCGGCCGTACTCTCGGCCGTGATCCTGACCCCGCCCTCAAACCACATTTCATGGCCCAAGCCCTAGTTTTTTAGGGCTGAGTTGACCGGGTTGTGTGGCCCATTGCAACCCCAAGCCAAGATGAGGATTTCCAAAGCCCGAACTTTTTTGTTTTTTTTTCCCAAAAAGTTAATCATGGATTCATGATGTAACCACTTAAAATGTCTTACATGTTGGACAGTGACGATTGTAACTCATCAATGATCAAACAAACATCAATTCAATTGTACATCTAACTCTTCTCCATCTTCATCCCACCCATCGGAAATGACAAACACATTCCCTAACATAGAATAATGACAGATACAATAACATTTTCACATGGATTTGTTCATACGATCAAACAAAAGCTAGCATCCTAAAGTGCTATCACTATCTATCCTATCAAATGATGGAGAGTGATAGAGATTATTTTTTCATGGGTCCGATTCTCCCTTCACCACTGCCTACCAGTAACGGCTAATGCCCTGCATATCCCTTTCGCACCCAATCCGGAAGTTGTTGTCCAAGAAAAGAGGATTCACAAGCAGGTGCAAGCCTTCTCCAATTTATGTGGCTTACTACAACGCCCTAGGATTCTGATCAAAATGGGATTATGAAATTATCCACCTCGTCTAGTTGCTATCATCTCCTCAATATTGACGCTCATCAATATTACACCCTGAGATTAGCGATGTGATCCAAATCGTCGATCCAGATTCTGAATTGGTCGAAAATCAATTATGCAAAGGTATAGGTCCAAACCTGGTTCCCTGCCAATTTCATTTTTGTTTACTTTTTTGTTTAATATATTAAATGTTTTTTATTTAATCTAAATATTTTCTTAAATTCCCTTAAATTCTCACCCCATCAACCCTTCTTTTAATTTTTCTTAATTTTTTAAATATTTTCTAAATTACCAAAGTAGATCAATCCGAATTGCCGTTCTAACGATCCCATACACATATGCAAGGTGGACGATCCACCCCACCGTATGATATTAGAAGATGTATGAGCAAAATGGGATCTAAAGAGATCTGATCTAGAAAGCACAAGTTTGTGTGGCCTTTTCTTACTTCCATGCCCTCTAGCTGAACGATTTGCTTATGTGCATTGTAAGGCGGTTTTCACGCATAGTATGTCCTTCACGTGCCTATCAAACAATCATTTTTTTCTTCCAAACCCTCCTTACCGAAGGATTATATTGCTGCCATGGGAGAGAGGGTTTTTATTATCAATTTTAAACTCCAAAAATGGTTCAAATCAAATAAATCTATAAAGGCAATGGTTCAAATCAAATAAATCTATAAAGGCACGGAAATCTTGAAAATGGATGGTCCACATAATATGTACTATTTTTAAGACCTGAAATCTCTTTCTTCTTGTATCTACACATCAAGATGATTAATTAGATGTTTTTCCAATATCAAAACAACCTTTTTGAAATATTTTAGAGGTACAGCTTAAGGCTACTTTTTAAGATAACGTTATATAAACTTTAGCCAACTTAAATTGATATGTTGTAAGAGGGGCAAATCTCACTCTCTAAGAAAACCTATACTCATACGGTCCAAAAGGTATATGCAACAAGATTAAGTGGCATACAGAAGTCCTGTTGTTGCCATAATCAACAAAAGCTTGTACATCATACAGCCGTCCAAAAGGTCGATGCAACGGCATACAGAAGTCCTGTTGGTGGCATAATCTACAAAGCTTGTGCATCATACAGCCGCAGAATGACAGAGGTAGTAAACCACTCCTTGGCCGACTCGTATTGACAGAGGTTGTAAACCGGTCCTTGGGTGACTTGTATAGATAATAGATACTTGGGGTGTGGTGGATTCTGAGAACTCATCGATCTCAGAAGTGAAAGAAATTTAGATGTTTTGCGGAAGAATATTATAAAGGTTATGATCTTTTTTCGGAAATTAATACCAAATAGACTGTTTTCTTTATTCTTAGGATCATATGAAGCCTAAAAAAAGGAGGCAATTTCTGTAATAGGCGCGGTTCTAGAACAATATAGCCGAGCAGTTGCCAACTAGGGTACCACTGAACAGAGATAGATACCTTCAGAACTTAAAACATTTTTATAGCAAGGTTAGATTGGAGCCAAACTTTGATACACCAACATGCCTAAACCAGCTCTTAGTAATACAGTATAGAAATGAATCATACTACACTAGTGTATATCACTAGGAAAACGCAATATCACTTTCTACACCAAAGTTACTTTCTTCCACAAGTGTAGCTATGTCCTTGATTTCGTACTGGAAGTAAGAGGTAAATTTCCTAGTCATGAATGTGTGCCATGGCATGGTCAAATTTTTTCTCCGTGGCGGCTGCTTTTTTTTTCATCAAAAGATATGAAAAATCATTTAAATGTTACAAATATGAGAATTCTCTCAGATCCCAAAAACATCAAAAATGCCAAACTTTGAGAATACCATCCCAAAAATACGAGCAGCAACAAAATAAAAAAAAATTACAATGCTCGATAATTAATATTGAACAAGCACCTAAGGGTTCTTACCTCTCTCTCTTCCACACTTCTTCAGGGAATAAGTGAGAATAGGGACTACAAAAAGAGGACGCTGCGGCCGTTTTTGCTTTGCTCTCCATTGGGCGGTTGATTGAGTCTAAGAGGTGGTGGCAGTAGTGGCAGAGGACGAGGAATCTGAAAGGGGAGCCACGTACTCTTTGGGTCTCCACATGGATTTCTTGACAACGAGAAGTGCTTCCTTGTCCTTGGTGTAGGTTAGGCGCACGTCCCAGTGCATTGACTTCAAAATCTTTTCCACTTCTGCAACCGTGTCCCCAGCGTCTCGCACTATCATCTTCCCCTCTGGTCTCAGTATCCTGTCTGCTTCCACCAACACTCCTTCTAAATTGCACCTGCGTATAATTCCCCATTCTTCCATAAAAAAGCCCAATGTAACTCCAAAATCTCAGGCAATAGCTGCCATAACACATACATGCAAGCATACATATATAACATACACACACAAACAGCCAACATAACACACAAACAAACATACACATTTAGATTCATACATATATTCCACTGGTTACTTCAAACTGTTTAAGGATATAACCAGGTAATCCTCACACAACTACAACAAAAAGCAAGCAATAACAATAGGTCAAAAGCCAAATGAGGGCATAACATTCATATTCAGGACCAAATCTATGGAAGGTGCAGTTATGTTACTTAATGATTTGAAAGAACCAGAAATTGAATCCAGTTATAAGTGATAAATCCTCACAGGAGCTCACAGAACTGCATTCAATTTCTGCCAGAGGTGAAAAACTTGAGCAACTTTGGGGAAGATGTGGCATTCCAGCCATGAGGACAATTTTGAACAGGATTACAAAAATTGCCAAAAGGAAATCAACACTCACCAAGAGGATTCTGCTTAAGCAGTGTTTGTTCATTTCAGAAAAGCTTGGAGCAAAAAGAATGAAAATGATGATTACTGTGCAAAAGCTCCACAAAGCTGAGAGAGAGAGAGGTTGAGCTTCATAAAATAAATTATTATCTGGACTATGAGTACTACAGATATAATGGAGATTTTTCTTTCTTTTTTTTGTTCTTTGGGCGTAATCTATTGAAAAATCAATGAGTACCTTGTTTTGAGCTTGGAGAAGAGGTGATCAGCATGGAGGAGGTCATACGTTCTGGGATAGGTGCTGAAAGACTCACACCAGTCATGGTATATACCAAAGAGACCCCGCTCATATATGATGGGAAGGGTATCAGGTGAATCAATGGGCACCACATTCATCACCCACACCTGTATGTCCCTCAGAGCTGCAGCAAATCTGCCAAGTAACAAATGAAAGCACCATGGTTATCCAACAAGTCAATGCCTGAATCATAACTCAGTCACCAGCAATCAAGTTGTTCTAGAAACAATGGTAAAGTAAAATCCACCAAACAGAACAAAAAAAAAAACAAAGGGAGCTAAAAGTGGATAAAGGCCCTATGAGTTTACCATCAAAAAATTACAATCTAGTTTACTGAAATGAGAAAAGTCCCACTTGCCACTTCTTTGGGAAAAATATGGCCACCATTCCCCCCATTATTGATACCACAGGCACAAAGGCTCTCTGGATCATAGGCAACATGGTTTCAGGCTTTGAGCTAACCAAGCTTCCCACAGAAAGGCTTTTCAAACATTAAAAAATCACAACTAAGCCCGGATTTCTAAACATATCCTAGCTGTCTGAAATTTGGTTTGAAGTCAATCTGAACCCACTTTGTAACTGTTGCATAGTTTTAAGGAGTGATCATTTAATAAGCATAGCATGGTTAATCATAAGCCAGATTGGTTCCTTTCTGGCACACTTACCCTCCATAGACGGCTCTCATGTCCATGACATTCCTTACTTTGGACCAGCTGATTCCTAAACCATTCAGATACGAATTGCTCACGACCCGTTTCCAGTGCTTATAGTCTACTGTGAAATCCTCTGCTGCTGCTTTTCCATAGACCCCAACCTGGGAACTGTTGAGCCAATAAGGTGGTTTCTCCAGTCTCTGAGGCCATGTCTCAGGCCATCGGGATCCCCTCTGTCCCTCATCCGTTGGCACCCTATGCATGCACGCCTGCAGGGGCACATACCTGATATGCAGCCACACACAAGGTCTAATTTAGCTGCAAATCAGTGCAAAAGTTTCCCTATTTTCCAATAATTACAAGTTAGACTACTAATCTTCAGGCGCTACACCACATTCCAATCTATTATGCTAAGCCACATCCATTGGGGTCAGCACCATATGCTGAAATAAAGAACAGTGATGGAGAGAGAGAGGAACCAAACAGAACAAGGCATGATCACAAGGTTGGCCCACTTCTTCAATGCCATCCAACATTTTGGATCGTGATTACCTGAGTGGATGATGGTTTGCTTTCCAAATTCCAATATGAGAGTATTTCTTTTTTCTTGTGAAAATTATATAGCACATCTCTTTGTTTATTTCTTTGAATTAAAAAAATGAAATCTACCAACCAAGCTGCATTTGGATCATCAGACTCCTGGCATAGCGGAGGTTCATTCTTCTGCCTAGAGTTGTAGCATTCATTTGACAAGGGCTTCTGAAATACTGCAGCACCAACTTCATTTATTTTATCCTTGCTCCTGACCACCATCTTCCAGCACATGGACTTTGTCAATGCAGCCATGGCTGTGACCAAGTAGAGTCTACATGTTAAAATCTCATACATATGTAATGTTCACATTAACACATACTTGCAGAAAGATATGCCATTGTGTGCTTTATTGGCCTGCATCTGCGATCATTCAAAATTAAAAGGTATGCCCATTTTCAAGGTAAAGGTGGTGCAATTTACCATTCCAGATCCCAACATCTTCTTCCAGCTTCTGGTAAACAGGGGTAGCCGACCACACAAAGTAACCCCCAGGACGCAACACCCTATTTAGCTCTAGTAGAAGTTTACCACCTGCATGTGAATGTAATACAGTGCCCATGTAAACATGTAATTAACCACCCAAAGCAACGGTTAAGAATCCAATCAACATAATCCTATAGTTTAGAAGGGAAACAGTACATAACCAACAAGAAGTACAATCTAATACACAATGGAAAAACTACAGCGCATAAGTGTCATCGCCATCCCCAGAATAAGACATGACTCGATGGTAAAGTCCCACTGCATCTCCATCACCATCAATCATTTCATTGGACAGCCAATGGTCTATTATGATGTTCCATAGCATCTATTATAGTGTTCCATAGCCCATTGGATCTAATATAGAAAGCCATACAGAAAAGAAAGTACTACTAGGTCTACTTAGAGATCCAAATTTGTCCCTGCCTTCACAAGTTCAAACCTGTTAAAGAGTTATTACCTTCAATGTGCCAAGGGACCCTACAGCGTGCACAGTGGACAACATCAAAGGCTCTGCTTGGGAATGGAAGCCTCTGAGTTCCCATAACAGCAGATATTCCAGGGATCCCTCTCTCCAACGCAAACTGCACCTGGGCCTCATGCTCATCCTTGGGAGCAAAGGACATGGTGAGCACATCCCTGTCGAATAGATAACCACCAAAGCTCGCAACCCCACAACCAACATCCAGTATCACACGGCTCCTTTTGCCCCAAGCTATGTCAGGAACAATCTGCATTCACCACTGAATTTGTGAGTAAAAAGCACACAAAAGGTAGTAGAAATATTCCTATTAACAATCTTGCTATAGCTATAAAGGAAAATAGGAAGTCAAATGAAAAACACCTAGCTCAAAAGTACCTGCCACTCCAGGGTTTAGACCAAGGAACAACGAAGACCAAGTTGACATCTAATCAAATTTTAAGAAATAAGGATTTGGTTCCTTGGGTGAGCATGTGCATGCACATGTTCAAGCATCTAGGAGATAATCAGGTTTTATGGGCACTAAGGATTTGGTCATACAGGTGAGCTTTTCCATGAGAATGTTCAAGCCTCTGGGTAATAGAATATGTCTCACAATGTTACTCGCACAATTTATTGACAAGATGAAGGCAGAACACTTGCTTTTTGAAGACAAACTTCAGCCAATCATGCAGTGACAAACATCAGATTGAGGCGTGACATTGCTGTCACTTGCAGATGCTCTCAGCAAAAACAAATATCAAATGTTGACATAGGAATCACAAATGTTTCAAGAATATAAAATTTAGATCTGAACAACCGTACAAAATTCATATTTTCTATTCCACACATTTTCGGCTGGATCCAAACATGATACAGCAAAAATTGTTTAGTTTAAAATTGAAAAATTACGACAAAAATTTAATACAACCAAGGATGAATGAAAAGATGAGCACATTAGAATTTCGGCAAGACAAAAAAGAAGAGAACATGAACTGCATGCAAAAAGCATCAGAATATATATATATATATATATATATATATATATATATATATATATATATATATATGAGCCCAATGGCCCAGATTGAATCTGAGCCGATCTAACAATCACGGATGCCCGATAGTGTTCGAATTTTAATTTTTTTTTCTACAAATCCAAATCACTTGAAATTTTAGACATGTGTTGATAAAAAATAAGTGAATATTCGAAAAATATTTTACATGAAAAAATATTTTACACTAAAATTTTTTGGGGTATTTTGGTCATTTTTTATTTTACAGATTATTTTTTTTATATTTTTATTAGGTGCGGCTTGATGAGAAGAATATTCAGTTAAAATTTCAAGTTATTTGGATTTGTAGAAAAAAAATTAAAATTCAAACACTCTTGGCTGTCAGATCGGCCCAGATTCAATCTGAGTCATTGGGCTTATACTATTCTGTGAGCTAGTGGGCTCACCCTAGCATCTTCCATATATATATATATATATATAGCAAAGTTCATAAACTCGACTCGGCCAAGGTACTTGGCCCTTGGCTGAGCCAATCTACTCGGGCGAGTTCGAGTTACTCGCCCGAGTAGAGTTCGAGTTTAAAAAAAAAAAATCAACACATAAATTATAGTATATAATTTATGTCATTCCAACTTATCATACCAATCGTCAAATGGCTTATTAGCCTTTCACTTTTGTTTGCAAAATTTATGATGGTGTGTCGGGTAGGGGGCCCAGTTTGAGAATACTCTTTGCAAGAGGACTGAGGTTCAAGTCCATGTTATTGATATATAACAACTAAAAATTTGTGTACATGATACTCAGGGCAAAAGTTTTCCCAACGCCTATAGGCGAAAATGAATAGTGATTTCGCCTACAAATTGGAATGACCTAAAATTTGGCGGGTATGTACATCTTACTGAGGCGCATCTAATAAAAATATAAAAATAATTATCTACGAAAAAAAGATTGACCAAAATACCCCTAAAACTTTTCGGTTATTTTGGTCAATTGTTTTTCATGTAAAATATTTGTTTTATATTTTTTGAAAATTCCCTTATTTTTTATGAATACACGCTCTAAATTTCAGATCATTCCAATTTGTAAAAAAAAAAAATGAAAAATAAAACATTATCGAACAATCGTGACTGCGCGGTAAACTATGGACGGTGATGGGGGTAGGCGAAATCACTGTTCATTTCACCTATAGGTGTTGCGTAGTGTTCTCTTATATATATATATATATATATATATATATATATATATATATAGCTGAGGTTAGCCTACTAGCTAATAGCTATAGTGTTAGCCCAACGGCCTAGATTGAATCTGGACCAATCTAACGCTCATGAACTCATTTGGTAATATAATTTACTATTTTTTTACAAATCCAAATCACATGACATTTAAGGCATTCATTCTTCTCATCAAGGTGCACCTAATAAAAATATTAAAAAAATAATTTGTAAAATATAAATTGACCAAAATACCCCTAAAAAAAATTTAGGGTATTTTGGTCAATTTATTTTTTGCAAATAAATTTTATGATATTTTTATTAGATTCTCGTATTTTTAAAGAATAGAAGCTCAAAATTTCAAATGATTTGGATTTATAAAAAAAAAACTAAAATTCAAATTCGAAATGCAATAGTAACCATTGGATTGGCCCAAATTCAATATGAGCTGTTGGGCAGACACTGTAGCGTTAGCTAGTAGGCTAACCTCAACTTTTCCCATATATACAATGATACCATTTATCTTTATTATAAGGAAGTTACAATTACTCCTACTCATTAGATGTCAATTGGATGGCTTGGGCTAGTCACAAAGTCTGAGAAATGTTTTTTGAACTTTGAATAAAGGGTCTTACAACTACCTAATTTGAAATCCAACGAACAAAAGTGATTGTGACCTCCTTGTAAAATAAATGGTGAGTGTGTGTATATATATATGGAAGATGCTAGGGTGAGCCCACTAGCTCACAGGAAAAATTAAGCCCAATGGCCCAGATTGAATCTGGGTCGTGATCTTAATGTTTAAATTGCAATTTTTTTTTCTACAAATCCAAATCACTTGAAATTTGGAACGTGTGTACATCAAAAATAGGTGAATCTTCGAAAAATATCAAAAAAATATTTTACATAAAATAAATTGACCAAAATACCCCTAAAAAATTTTGGGGGTATTTTGGTCAAAAAAAATTTGTGAATTATTTTTTTTTATATTTTTATTAGGTGCGACTTGATGAAAAGAACACACGCCTAAAATTTCAAGTGATTTGGATTTATAGAAAAAAACTTAAAATTCAAACACTACCAGACATCCGTGTTCGTCAAATCGACGCAAATTCAATCTAGGCCATTGGGCTTATACTATTCCATGAGCTAGTGGGCTCACCTAAGCTTTTTCCTATATATATATATATATATATATATATATTCAAGCCTTCTTAATAAACTACCAAGAGATTTTAAATGAATCATACGCAAGCATTGTCAACCTTTTTTTAGCTTTATTTTATTTTTCTAAGTATCAAGCTCTAGTAACATAATTCAGCATGTGCATGTCACACGGGGAAAGACTATCATCTAAATATCTGTGGGCACCATCAAAAAATGACATAAACCTGTTTCACCACATCACCATTAAGTTTTGCAGAATTGGAAACGGAAAAGTAGTTGATGCGTCAGGGGAAGCATTTCTATATTTGTCTCCCCAAGGACATAAACCATCCATCTAAAGTCATGGTCCCTCCAAGAAAAAAGGTAAAATCAATGGCTCAAATATTTCCTTGTAACAAATATCATTTTTAGTTTTAAATTTTTTTTAACACATTAATGATATCCTTGTTAGGGATTTTATATTCCTTAAAAATCAGGGTCAAAATTTATTTTAAAAATGGATTATTAAGGGGGGCACATTTCTACATATGATTCTGGGTACTCGTAGGAATTCATACGATGAGACCACCTTTTTATCGATATCTAACAAGAACACTAACAAATAATTCATGACATTGGCCACTTATTTGCTACCCAGAAAATCTTTCAGAGGTCGGGCCATTGAGAGAAGTGGAAAATCCATTTCTGTTTTGCGAAGGCCACATGCACTAGTAGCATGGTCACATTTGCATATCATGGCCAATCATGCGATCCAGAAGTTAACTTCAGATTATCAGACTTGCTAGCAAGTATTCTTAATTGTTCTTTTTAAAAACATTATGGGAGTATTTGGTTACAAGGAGTTCCTTTTTGGTCACATTAACAGTTATTTCACCATATGTGCTGAACGTTAATGCAAAATAAGTAAATAAAAACCTTATCCAGGTCGTTTTGTTTGCATGATTCAAAATGAGGTATATCTGTAATTGTCTCGACACCCAGGGAAATAACCAGTGAGTACCTTTTGAGGTATCTCCTTAATTGTCTCGATTCCCAGGCAAATAATCAGTGAGTACCCCATGGGATAATTATAGTTCACAAGATTTTCCCTTTCCTAATAAGTTGTAATGGTAAATCGCCAACTCAGCCATATCTTACAATAGTTTTAATTACACAAAAATGTAAGATTTCACTCATCTAGGATATTTATGTTTCAATTTTCAAAGAAACAGGATATTCTTCCAGGAAAACATCTTGACGAGAAAAGAAAAAAAAACAAAAGGGAGAAGAATACAGAAGGTCAAAAGAGATTACCTGCTCAATAAAATCAATGTAATGAAGGGCCCCATGCTTGAATTGAGTTCCACCCCCAGGGAATGTAAGGTACTCGCCACTAACCTTCACCCAATTCTGGTGCCCCTTAACCACAGCAAGCTTTGTGTGGGGAACGTTTTGATACCAGATCTGCAGCAAAGAAAACACACCTCAGAACATAAGAGAGATACTAAGAGAAGGGAACTATAATCACAATGAAGGAGTTGGGGTTGGGATATAAATTGTGGAAAAGGAGAGTTATATAACACCTTGTCTCTGCTCTGTGGCCACTCAATCGGGCATTTGTATCCCTCAGTCAGAGGAACGAGACAAGTGGGGTTCTCTTTGGGACAGTGCCTCTCGCGGTGCTCATAGTGCTTGGTGCTGCGAAGCTGCCTGATTGCTTCATCATTGTCAAGGCAAGGAATGTAATCAGGACCAGCAGAGACATTGCACAGCTTCCAAGTGTACACTTTGGAGGACGTGGAAGCCTCTTCCTGCACTTGCTTCTCATTCTTGGACTCCACAGCCTGCGTTGACCAAGACCCACCTTGTATGTTGGTTTCATTCAAAATCTCTGATTGTGCACCAGCTGGGAAAGTTTCCAAAGGAACATGCTCTTTGCCTTCCCTGCTCTCCTCTTCCTTACCAGTCTTCTCATCAGTGCTTTGCTGCTGCTGCTCCTGCTCTTGTTGTTGTTGCTGTTGCTCCTGCTCTTGTTGTTGTTGTTGTTGCTGCTGCTGCTGCTGCTGCTCCTGCTCCTGCTCCTGCTGTTGTTGAGTCTCAGCCTCCACCTTTTCCAACTCCTCCTTCTCCTCTGTTTGTGACAACTGTTCTGTACCTTCTTGTTTCGTCTCAGCTTTTGAACCATCATTCGCCACCTCTTCTGACTCAGGGTTAGTCTTCCCACGTCCTTCCTCATTTTCTTCCTTCCCATTCTCATCCTCGCTATGTTGTTTCAATTCACTCTCCTCCTGGCTCTGGCTCTCCTTCTTGCCATCTGTTTCTTTCTCCTCTTCTCTCTCTTTGGTGTCACTTGCTTTCTCAACAGTCTCTTTGTCTTGGGTATTGGTTTCTCTCTCATCCTGAGACTGAGTCGCCCCTGCTCCATCTCCTTGTATCGCATCATCAGGCAAATCACCAGGAGTATCCTCAAAGGTTTGAGTATCACTCGCCGCTACTCGCTGGTCCTTTTCCTGTTCTGTAATCTTGGGTTCAGGGTCTGTCGGAGACAGATTCACTCTTTGTACAGGGCCAACTGCAGAGGAGGTCATCATCCATACCCCAACCAAACACAGGCCCACAAACACCACCAATGTAACAGTAGAGCAGTAGGAAGACGATGACGACCTCCGATCCACCCCACCTCTTGGATTCTTTCCAAGAGCCATCATCTCTCTCTCTCTCTCTCTCTCTCTCTCTCTCTCTCTCTCTACCACGCCAGCTCCACTGGATCGACTTTGCCTCAAATTGATTCAATCTGAACAACGAACAATATCCAAAATCAATCAACAGGCAGTAAACTCTTAAAGCTTTACCCTCTCTCGCTCTGCATTAATCCACAAAGAGAAAAATATTCCCTTTCAAACAAAGATAATAAACATGCATATAAATGAAATAAACTGAACGGAGTAAATCAGAGGTGAGGAACTGACGCAATTGGAGGAGAAACCCCCCAAACCACCTCAATTTACCTCAAGTTTTTCAATCATTCCCATGCTCCACCTTAAACCAGTAGAATTATAAATGGCATTAACATAAATAAAGGCATACAGTGAAAATGCTTAAATTGAAGTGAATCAGTACAGGTAGGGGCCCTTTCCCCCCACTGATTTACCCAAAAACAAACAAAGGTGAATCAGTATAAAGTATAAACACAATGCAGAAAAGGGTATATGCACACTGAGAGGAGACCTCACGAAAAGAAAAAGTAAAAATGGAGACAGAAGCATAAGCTCTAAACCAAAGAGAAGCTCCTTCCAAAAATTACTTGCAGATCTATGACAATGTGTCTCTTGTTAGCAGATCTACAATCCAGAGCTCCAGATCTCATGAAACTAATGTCGCTTCCATCAAATTCATATCAGGGAATTGAACAAGAAAATGAAAAAAAAAAAATCAGAGCTTCCTTAGCTTGATGAAGCCATTTAAGAGATGAAGCAAGCTCACATTTACCAGTAGTAATGCAATTATGCAACAATTCAAAAGAAACACAGGCAAATCACTGAACAATAAAAACTCCAAACCTTTGAAAGAGAAAAGCCATAAACATGAAAGAGAATGTGCAGAGAGTCACCTGAAAAAAGAAGGAAAGAAAGAAGAAGATGGATCCCAGATCAGGAGGTCACCCCCAAAGAAAAGAAGAAGATGGATCTTGAATGCATTTTGAAGAGAAAGAGAAAATGAGGTAAAGAAGATTTTAGAGAGAGAAAGATGGAGAAGGATAGCCACAAAGCGGCCGTGGTATTAGCAAGCAGAGAGAGATAGGACACATGACCTTAAAAGACGGAGTAATGTTCAGAGCCGCGCTATGTGATGCTTTTTCTGCGTGTTCATTGCAATGCGCTTAAATAAAGCAATTGTTTTATAATGAGGATCGAAGGTGCAGTGTCGCTATTGTCCGAAGGCCAGTAGTTGATATCACTATTTTTGGACAAAGGGAACTGAAGATGGCATATGTCGGTGATGCGGCCACCGCCAAATGGAACCTCCCCATTCGATCTCTCCTTTTACCACGTAGACTATGCTCCCGAGGGACCATAATTTACTTTTTACTCTGGGTGGCAAGGGGTCGGATGCGTGGATCCGAAGTTATCGGACTTGGACCTGGATCTGACTTGACTCGGATGCAGACTTTGGACCTGACTTATCTTGTCCAATTCTCAATCCCATACACCCAACCCGCCGGGTCCAATTCTCAGACCCAGGACTCGAATCTGGCTCGGGCATCAAGTCTCGGTTGGGTCACAGTCCATTGCCACCCCGATTTACTCCCTTTGGTCAGATCACTCAATTTTTTCAATCTAAAACTTTGGTAACCACCTTATGCTAATTGCGCTATGTCCCTATAGAGTTATCTGGTCCCTTTTTTCATCATAAAAAAGGTAGCTTAGGGTAAAAATAGGGTGCTAATTTGAAATTTTAATTTTTAAGTTACTCATTTGGGTAGCTCCGATGTTAGGTTTTTAGTGCACATCTCCCTCTCTCCCATGCTCTATCTTTTTCGACCATTGTTTTGAAACCTGGCGATTTTTAATCTGGATGATCGGTCCAAATAGGAATAAGTCCCAACCTGATTCCCTCCTAAAGTCCTCCCACTTATAGATGTGGTTTTTTATTATTATTTCTTAAACCTCTTTAATGTTTTTTTAGATCCCCTTAAATACCCGGCCCTTAAAGTTGTATTTTATTTTTATGTATTTTTAATTCTTAAGATCACCGATTCAGATCGATTCAGACTCAATCCATATCACTAAGCTACTGATTCGACATGGATATGTGGGTGAATAAATTGCACCAATCCAAGTTTTAAAAAATTGCTTTCAACTCTTTCATTTTATTAGATTTGTCTTTCCTCTTAAATCTATATTAAATCAACAAGATGATATTATATTAACCTTTTTGGGGAGAAAGATGTCCAAATCTACAAGATGATATTATATTAACATTTTTGGGGGAGATATATGTCCAAAAGCGACATTCTCCCTCTCGTGCCAATAAATAAATGAGAGGGTACCCTTGAGAGATGCTTTAATTTAATGTTGGAACGATCTCATTGAAGAATGAAATGGTGCATACTATTCACATACATGTCAGAACCAGTTTTGAAAAGAGCATAAACTATAAAACATTGGTGCGTGAATGAAAGGTGGCGAATTAAATCCAATTTCTTTAAATTAGGAAATATTATTAATCCCCTAGTAATATGACCATTCTCTCTAATCCCTTTTTTATGGAGCTATGTGTGAATCCTTTAAGTAAATCCTAGTCAACCAAAACTCCAAAAGGTCCATGTTAATTATAAAGAAAGATAAACATTGCTAATTGCTACTATTGTCAACAATAGTAAATAAAGGAAACGCTTTTTATGTGATTCCAAGCACATATAAATCATATATGACCATACTTCTCAGCCATTTGATATAAAACGACCGTTAGAATTGCTTATGTCACAATATCATGCCAAAACACTCTTCGATTTTTATTTTTACATATCCCTTTTGGCTTTAATTTGGGGCCTTCAATCTCCTTACTAGGGCGCACCTAGCAAAAATAAAAATGAATATTTATTGTGAAAAGAAATAACCAAAATGCTCCTTAAAGATTTAGAGGTAGTTTAATAAGTTTTCATCATAGGATTTTTTTTCCATGTGCGTCCCTTTCACATGTATACATGCCCCAAATTTCGTTGCAAAATAATTTATAAATAAAGATTAAAAATAAAACACTATGAGCCATTGGATCAACATCTGATGATCAATAGCCAACTTATGGCATTGTGACTCAAGTCATCTCATCCATCTACTAAGGCCTGATTGCTAAGAAAGAGAACCAAATATACGATATATGTGGGTGGGGTCCTATGGAAAGCTTTGCCATGAATAAAATTCTCTTCTAGTCCCTCTATACGATGGACAAAAAATAACCAATTATGTTAAAGCAATTGCAACAAGTATCTAAAATTCAAGTTTAAAAAAAGGAAAACATCTCCAGCCCTATTTTTAGGTTTAATTTATTGATAAACTCAATATTTCAAAAGATATCTTCTAACCCCCTAGCTATTTTAAACCTATTTTTTAACCTAAACAAATGTGAGATAGACATGCTCTTTCTAAATCCAATCCTTTCTCTCTCTTCACTTCTATATCCCAAACTTATTTTTTCCTCTCTCTTCATGCATCTCTCACTTTTTCTCTCCTCCTATATTTTTCTAAACATCTCTCTCTCCTCCCAATATCCTCTCACCTCTATGAAGTCATCCTTTCTCTCTATAAGTTTGGGAGGATGGATTTTAAAAAAAGCATGTCTTTTTATATTTGTTTAGCCTAAAAAAACAGGTTTAAATTAGCTCAAGGGGTTAGAAGAAATAAAATTTACAATTTTTATGCCCAAAATATCTTTTAAAACCTTGGGTTTATTGTAAAATGAAACTTAAAAATATGAGGTATGGAGATATTCTATGAACAAGCCATCCCCTACATACGCACATGCATTACCTATGAGTGAATTAATTACAATAAGTTCGTAAAATTTAAGTTTAAGAAAAAAGCAAACTTCCTATGCTTCCCCTACAACATAAAACTTATATGCTTCCCCTTATCCAACCGTCCATTCAGAATGGAGGACTAAAATTGCCCTAATCACAATATTACGTCCATACACTATTTTATTTTTAATTTTTTTTAGATAAAATATTTTGATGCCAACTTTCCCCCCCATTCTTCTATTAAACTCGCACTTTAAAAAAGTTAATGAAAATTATTCCCAATAAATAAAATGATCAAAATTATCCTAAAAGCTTCAAAGGGTATTTTGATCATTTTATTTTATCAAAAAATTATTTTTAATATTTTTTATAGGTGCGCCCCAATGAGAAGATGGTACGTACCAAATTTCATATTCATACAATATGTATTAAAAAAAATTTAAAAATAAAATAATCTGAGACATGGGATCTAGGATCAAACAGTGAGTGGCTCACTCGATTAAAACTGGACGGCTAGATGGGAGGGGAAGCATAAATCTTCAATGTTGTAGGGGAAGTATGGAAACCTTTTCCTAGATTAAAATTGAACAGCCAAATGGGAGAGGAAGCATAATCTTCTATGTTGTAGGGGAAGTATAGAAACCTTTCCCTAAAAAAAAATATGAATGAGCCATCCCCTACACACACTACTTAGGAATGAATTTCTACTGCACTTCATTTATGGCTCATCACCATCCAAAGTTTATTTAACAATCATGATTAATGAATAGTGTTTGAATTTTAATATAGTTTTAAAAATCCGATTTATCTAAATTTGGGATGCATGTGCATTTAACCAAATAACACAAAATAAAATAAAAAATAAGATGATAAAAATTACATTGAAATATTTATAGGGGTAATTTGATCATTTTTATGGTTTGAATTACTTTTATATGCGCCTCGTTGAGATGCACGCACCCACAAAATTTGAGGTTAATATGATTTATAAAAAATTATTAAAATTCAAATATGAATGGGATAGTGGGGAGTACAAAACGCTCGTTGAGATGCACGCACCCACAAAATTTGAGGTTAATATGATTTAACAAAAATTATTAAAATTCAAATATGAATGGCATAGTGGGGAATATCAAGCACTGTTTTATTTTGGCAGAAGGCTACTTTGGTTAAGAGATAGGGACTGTAGAAGAATTTATTTATGGCAAAAGGAGGTAAGAATCAACCTTAACCGTTAGATGACAAATGGGGCAACTAAGGTAGTCCCATTTCCAACGCATTATCTTGCAAACTTTGGGATACATCCACGTTGTATATCTCAGCCATGAGCGATGTTAGTATATTTTGGGGAACGATCACATGGTTTACGGGGAATTTTGAACCGTCAATCATGCTAAAGTAAAAATAACTCAACACCAATTATGTGGGGCATAGAGGTTTCTCGAGTCATACACTATCACATGGTTTACGGGGAATTTTGGACCGTCAATCATGCTAAGTAAAAATATCTCAATACCGATTATGTCGGGCCCCATAGAGGCTTCTCGAGTCATACAACTTATACTATTATGTCCATACTTTTTCTTTGTTAATTCTCTTGTTTCTCTCTCTTCCCCATCTTCAAATAAACCCTTGTCACTCTTTCTTTCGTTTTTTCTTTTATTTATTTATTTATTTTATTTTTATGTGTTTGAGAAAAGGTGACCATTATTAAACAACACGTTTGGTTCATATCAAAATGATTTTTTAGAAATGATTTTTTCAGAAAATAACTAATTTCTCACGTTTGGTTCGTCACAATAGAAAGAACTCGTTTTTACCTATGAAAATAATTTTCCCAAAATCTAAGAAAATGGAACCATACCTATGTAAGTATGATCGCAGATTATTTTAAAACAAGCAGGGGTAGGGGTGTAAATAAGGCTGCTAACGGGGCGGCTGGCCCGAGGCTCGGCAAAGCCCGAAACTACTTTGGCCCACCCCGTCCCCGAATACATACTATCAAAGCCTGATCGCGCCCAAACCAACCAAAAAAGAATATATTGGGCCTAGGCATGGTATGGCCCATTAAGGAGTCTCCCCTTTTTATTTATTTTTTTATTTCTCTTCAAACTTTTTTGTTTGAAGTACGCTAAAAATATCTTTTAGAATAATTTTTAAAATATTGGGTTTCTAGAGAGAGAAAGAGATATTGATTTTTTAGAGAGAGAAATATTGGGATTTTAGATAGAGAAATAGATATTAGTTTATAGAAAGAGAATATATTGGGTTTTTAGAGAGAGAACGAGATGGATTTTTAGAGAGAGAAATATAATTTGGATTTCTATAGAGAGAAATAGAACTTGGATTTCTAGCGAGAAAAAGAGATATTGGGTTTCTAGAGAGAGTGATGGTTTTTTGATAAAGAAAGAGATTGGGTTTCATAAAAAAGAAAATAGGTTTTTAGATAGAGAAAGATAGATTGGGTTTCTATAGAGAGAGAATGCGTTTTAGAGCGAGCAAGAGAGATTGGGTTTCTAGAGAGAGAATGAGGTTTAAAGAGAGCAAAAGAGACTGGTTTTTAGAGAGATATTGGTTTCTCGAGAGAGAATGAATTGTTAGAGAGAGAAATAGATATTGAGTTTCTAGAGAGAGAGAATAAATTTTTAAAGAGAAAGATAGATTGGATTGTTGAGAGAATGATTTTTTAGAGAGAGAAATAGATAATGGGATTTAAGATAGAGAAAGAGAGATTGAGTTCTAGAGAGAGGGTGGGTTTTTGGAGAGAGAGATTGAATTTTTAGAGCGAGAGGATGGCTTTTAGAGAGAGATTGGGTTTCTAAAGAGAGATAATAGTTTTTAAAGAGAAAGAGAAATTGGGTTTTTAGAAAGAGAAATATATATTAGAATTTTAGAGAGAGAAAGAGCGAATGAGTTTTTAAAAAGAGATATTGGGTTTCTAGAGAGAGAATATGTTTTAGAGAGATAAAGAGATTGTATTGCTAGAGAGGGAATTGGTTTTTAGAGAGAGATTAGGTATTTAGAGATAATGTGTTTTTAGAGAAAGAAAGAGATTGGATTTTTAGAGCAAGAGAATAGGTTTTTAGAAAATGTTTTTTAAAGAGAGATATATCTAGTTTCAAGAGAGAGGTTAGTTTTTTAGAGAGAGAAAAAATTTGGGTTTTTAGAGATAGAATATGTTTTTAGAGAAAGAAAGAGAATGAGTTTTTAGAAAGAGAAACAGATAATGAGTATTTAGAGAGGGAAAGATAATGAAATTTTAGAAAGAGAGAGAGATTGTATTTCTAGAGAGATAATGGGTTTTTAGAGAGAGATTGAGTTTCTTGAGAGAGAGAATGGCTTTTTAAAGAGAAAGATTGGGTTTTTAGAGATAAAAAGATAATGAGTTTTTAGAAAGACAAAGAGAGATTGGGTTTATATATATATATATAGAGAGAGAGAATGGGTTTTTAGAGAGATAAAAATTTGGATTTTTAGAAAGGATAAGAAAGATTTGGTTTTTAGAGAGAGATTGGGTTTCTATCGAGATGATAGGTTTTAGAGAGAGCGATTGGATTTTTAGAAAGATAGATTGGATTTTTAGAGCGAAAAAGAGATATTGGATTTCTAGAGAGAAATAATAGCTTACATTCCAAATTCCAAGATGGTAGATTCATAGTAAACCTTGATAGTATTACTAAACATGAAAGATAAAAAAAAAAAGAAGTGAAATGTAAATCTAAGAAATTTATTTCCTACAAAAAAACTAGTCCATACGAACCAAACTTGCCCCAAGATAATGAAAGTGACGAGGTGAAGAAAAACAAAAGAAAAAGAGAGAAAAAAAAAAGGAGAGGAAAGAGAAGGGGAGAAAAAGAAAGATGGGAGATCCTTGGTCCTAGTCAAGAGGTGGATTGTCTCTCTTATTCTTTCCTCCTTCGCTTTCGCTGTCTTCCCCATTTCCAAATAAACCCTCGCCTCTTTCTACTCTCCCTTCTCCCTTTTCTCTCGGTTCATCATTACTAGAAGAAAAAAGTTTATATAAGGATGCTACCTTATAACGTAGAACTACGAATGCCGCTCAAAAACCCATCGAAAAAGATAGTTTTAATGTTCAAAAAATCTTTTGATTGATCATCTCGACGTCGAGATGTATGACTATGAAAAATAAAAAGATTTTAAGTTTAATAAATAGTGCATTTTACAACATATTATCTGTACCGTTTATTTTCAAGATTTTTATATGTTTATAAATCTACTTGATTTTAACTATTTTTTAAATTTAAAATTTTATAATTAGGTGTAAAAATAGATTTTGAGATAATCATAAGAACATTTTATATCAAAATTATATACCACGATAAAAATTGAGGGTACACCTTACCTCTACAACTTTCCTCTCTTCCTGTTTCCTAATGAGGTGGACCAGGTGGTGAATAGAGTAACAAATACAGGGATCAGAAAGGCCCCTCGTACCATCACCATGAATACAATATGGCTAATTGTGATTTCCCTTAATAAGGACTGCATTTTCCCTCTACCCAGCTTCATGATCATTTTTGTGCTCGAATTTTGGATTCTTTATCCCATAGAGTTAGTAAAAAATGCTTGCCACAGTTTCTCCTGAGCCACTATGACTTCTAACCTAGCTAAGGGTGGCAACGGCGAACTGGATCCAAATTCAACAGACCCGGACCTAGACGTGAAAATATAGCGTAGGACCAGGACGCGTCTCGATCGGACCCGACCTAAAACTTTAAACATGTATTTATTTAGCTATATTAAAATATATTTCATTTATTGAGACCCGAAAAATATTATTGGACCCAGACCCTATTAGATTTGAATAGTATTCGAGTCCAAGATTTGGACTCAAACCCAAACTCAAGCCGCTACGTACAATTTAATTTTTGGACCTATACCCAGACCCAGATCGGGTCTACCCCTAGACCTAGCATTGCACTATAAGTGGCAAAGTTTTCCTCAGGCTGATGGGAATCTCTTCTTGAATAAATTTATACGACCAACAACAAACATGTAATATTCTCATTGTTACCCTGGTTTCGATTGGGGGCTTGGAAGGTATTGCATCCGAGAGGGCGAATTTGGGTGCAAAAGAGAGAGGGGTGAGCAAAGTGTTGTAGAATTCGTTATGCAAGCTAACAACAGGGATAGTTCTTAAAAGAATGTGTTCAAAGACTCCAACGCACACAATAATACTATGTATTTGAAATTTAAAATACACAGGTCATTCCCTTTTCAGCTAATAGCTTATGTAGTTTCCATCTATGCGATTAGCAAAATCTACCTTATATCCAATTTAAAAATTAGAATTAGGAAAAGGAAAAAGTTTATATAATGTTGCAACCTTAAAATGTTGAACTACGGATGCACCTAAAAAATCTATCGAAAAATGTTGTTTTAATGTTGAAAAACACTACAATTGATATCGAGATGTATGATTATGGAAAATAAAAAGAATTTTGAGTCTTAAAAATAGTGCATCTTACAACACTTTTATCTAGACCGTCCATTTTCAAGATTTGCATATATTTATAGATCTACTTGATTTTAACTATTTTTGGAGTATAAAATTTTATAATTAGATATAAAAATTATATGCTATAATAAAATTTGGAGGTGCATCTTAATTGGATTGTTTAAGGTTGAAACGTTATGGAAACCACACCTTTAGGAAAAGGCCTCCAAATTTTGGCGTATTACATGCATAATCCTTTTGTCCATCTCTTTCTTTCTAAATTTTTTTTTTTTTTTTCTATAAAATTCTAGATGCCTCCCTCTCTTTTTTTAGTGTAAAGCACACCACTAACCCTAAAACTGCATATTTTTACAACCACCTAAAACTGCATATTTTTACAACCACCCACCCAAAGTCAAAAGTAATGTCTTTTAGGATGAAAATACCCCTCCTAACACACATTTCCCACCTCGTCCCTCAATTTTTAAAAGAAAAAGTTTATATAAGGTTGCACCTTATAATGTAGAATTAAAGATACACCTCAAAAATCCATTAGCAAAGGTTGTTTTAATGTTGAAAGCCTTCTAATAGATTACCTCGACATTGAGATGTTTGAATATGAAAAAAAATAAAAATTTGAGGTCTAGAAATAGTGCATATTCAAACACATTATCTCAACCGTTTGTTTTCAAAATTTCATATGTTTATAAATCTATTGATTTTAATCATTTTTGGAGTTTAAAATTTTATAATTAGAAACAAAAATAGATTTTTAGATAATCCTAAAAAAAAATTACACAAAAATTACATGTTTCGATAAATTTAGAGGTGCGTCTTAATTAGATTGTTTAAGATTGCAACCTTATAGAAACCACAACCATTTTTAAATGATTCCAGTCTAGTACAATGTGTCTCATACCAGCATCATTTCAAATTATGTGTCAATTTGGCACAGATTGACTTCATTTTAAACCATTGCCACTTATATAGACTGGATTCATTTTAAACAATGTGTAAGTCCTCATATATTATGCCAGACCGGCACAATATTTGAAATAAAGCCGGTCTATATCAATGGCACATTATTTAAAATAAAAATGGTTAGGCACGCATTGTGATTAATCGGTTTGATTTTTGTCATCCTAAAAGACACTACCTTTTGACTTAAAAGGAGTGCTTGCAAAAATAAACATTTTTTTATATATAGTTGCGAAGTAATTTTTTTTTTGGGGGTATTAAAGCTTTAGTTTTTGGATATGTGAAGTTGGATGGAAATCTCAAATAGAATGCAACTTCTAATATTAAAATTTTGAAGTCAAAGTAACTTTCGATTTCAATATCCAAAGTGATTTAGCACGCCCCAGCCCCCCCGCCCCCCCAGACACACACCTAAAAATGACTTAAAAATAGTATGACTACAAATATTGAAAATTCGAAGTTATTTATACATCATATATTCAATCTACGAGCTAGGAGTTTGGTATAAAAAACAATAGATAAAAAAGATATGCATGCAATATACAAAAATTAAGTGATATTTTTTATAAGAAAAAAGTTTATGTAAGTGTAAGGCACTAAACAATCAAATTAGGGCGCACCTCAAAAATTTCACTAGGAGAGGTTGTTTTGATGATCACATATCCTCAAATTGATCATCTCAACATCATGATGCATGGACATGAAAAAAAATGAATTTCAAGTCTTGGAAATGCTACATCTTATAATGCATTTTTGGACCATCAAGTTTCAAGATTTTCAAGTTTTTATAGATCCGCTCGATCTACACTATTTTTGAAGCTATAAATTTCAAGAAAAGTATAGAATGAGACCATTTACCTTTGATACTAGGTGGTCACATTAATCTTGGCCATTGAATGTGAATTGGGTGGCCGAAACTATTCCATTGACTAAGCTTAAACTTCAAAAAAAATTTTCTCGAACTTTGTGACACATTCAAGCTATCAAGTTTCACATCGGAAGGTTGTAAGTAATTGTGACCACCTTGTATCAAAAGTAAATGGTCTCATTGTATACAATCCCATTTTATAATTAGAGATAAACATATATTTTAAGGCTTTCACAAAAATTTCCAATATTGAAACCACATTTATCTATACTAGTCAAAGATGTATTTTATTTTAATTGTTTAAAGCCTCAGCTTTATACAAACCGCGCCTTTTTTTATAATTACAACTTTTAAATGAGATATACAAGTTATTTCTCTAGGTTTTAACATACAGGCATGTACCTGCGGCCTCACCGTTGCCTCACCTCATATGCCGACCAAATCTACCCTATCACCAAAAGCAATAAGGAATGGGATTTGGCCTTTCAGTGTTGGATTGCATGAACCGGACCGGTAAACCGGCCAAGGGCCAGGTCCAACCCATGAACCGGCCAGTTCACCGGGCCTAATATGGCAAGTCCTAGTCGGGCTAAAAAGTATTTAAAAAAAAACAAAAAATCTTAAAGAAATATAAAAACTATATCTAAGGATAATTTAAAAAAATATACATCCAAATAAAGTTGAAAAGTAGTGAAAAAATGGATTTTAAGAAATCGATATGTGGTAAGGTATTTTAGAAATAATCCAAAAAAGAATATAAAAAAAAAGTAAAATTAAATATTCAGGACCAAAACACTTTCCAAAATGATAAAAAAAAATTACAACCAAATCATTTATTTTTTGGTAATTTATATATATATTTTAATTTTTCTATAAAAACCTGGACCACCTAAACCGGGCAAGACCAACTTGGCGAGTGGCCAGTTTACCCATCTGGTTCCGAGTCAACCGGGCCGGGATGTGGAACCGTGGTCGCTCCACACCCATAAACTCCCACGAAGTGGCTGCCGCCAACCCTTTGTAACCTTCTCAATAAAAAACGAAACCATTAACGCTCACCACCACCTCCTTTCCCCCACTAACTCACGCGCGCACGCACGCACGCACGCACGCACACCCTCGCCTCATCGCATTCTTTCTGCACGCTATATATGCAAAATCCCATCCCCAACCCTATACACACACAGCCCGTCCCCCTCTCTTCTTGAAAGCTCAAAACCTCTTCTCCCCTCTGCTCTAAAAATGGCGAGTCTCCTCGAACTATCCACAACCCTCCTCATCATGGCCTTCCTGAGCAGCTCGGTTGTTGCTCGTCCCCTCCAGCGTGTGGTGCGTCCTCTCGGTCCACTGGTGGGTGCACGATTGCTCGAGGAGGGCAGCATGCTGGAGTGCTGGAACGCGCTGGCGGAGCTGAGCTCATGCTCGGGCGAGATTATATTGTTCTTCATGAATGGTGAGACATATCTCGGGAAGGATTGCTGTAGGGGAGTGCGGGTCATTACGAGGCACTGCTGGCCGTCGATGTTGACATCCGTGGGTTTCACGGCCGAGGAGGGCGATATTCTCAGGGGTTACTGCGATGCTGGCGACGAGGCACCGGCCCCAGAAGTGGTGGCTCCATGAGTTGGTAGCTTGGCTTGGCTTGGCTTGGCTTGGCTTGTTGGGCGTGGTTTTTTTTAGGTATAATGAACCGTTTGGTTCTGGAGTTTGTCTGTGTGGTTGAATATGTAAGCTTGTCACTTTTTTGGTTTTGTTTTGCAAACCTCTTTGCTTTCTTTAATGTCTGTCTCTGTCTCTCTCTTTAGCTGCCGTTTGGGTGAATGTGTAGGATTGATTGAATCAAACATGGGCTTGGCTTCAACCCCGCCTAACCTACAAGTCCCACGCGGTTAAGGGGTATTTTTTAAATTTTTTAAAAAGATGGGAATGTAAAAATAAATATTAATGGCTAATTTTTTTTTTTTTTGGATAAAATGATAAAAAATATTTTAAAAATATATTGCAAATAAAATCCCTTATTTTTTTATATTTTAAGACCAGTTTGGATGTCAAGCAAAAAAAACATTCACATTAAAAAAAAATTGTAATTCTTTTCAACCTTATTAATATTTTTTTTTTTTTTTTTTTAAGTAGTTTGCTGGATGGTGTGAACATATTAAAAGCAAAAGAAACCCCATAACCTTTGTTTCATGGAAGTCCCAAAATTACACACTCTCTCTCTCTCTCTCTCTCGTTTGAAGCACCTAATCAGTCTCTCTCTCTCGTCATGGAAGCTTGGGTCCCTCTCTCTAACCCCAATTACAGCAGGGCTTTGCTGCCCTCTATCTCTCTCTCGTCTTAGAAGCTTGGGGCCCTCTCTCTTTCTAAACCCATTTACAGCAGGGTTTTGCAGCCCCCTCTGTCACTCATTTTAGAAGCTTGGGATGCTCTCTCTTTCTTTAACCTCATTCATAGCAGGGCTTTGCAGCCCTCTACCTCTATCTCTCTCTCTCTCTCTCATTTTGGAAGCTTGGGGCTCTCTCTCTCTAACCCCATTTACAGCAGGGCGTCACTCATTTACAGTAGGTTTTGCAGTCCTATCTCTCCTCTCATCTTAGAAGCTTGGGGCCCTCTCTCTCTCTAACCCCATTTTCAGCAGGACTTTTGCAGCCCTCTCTCTCCCCCGGTCTTAGAAGCTTTGGCCCTGTCTCTCACTAAACCCATCCATAACAGGGCTTTGCAGCCCTCTAGCTATCTCTAACCCATTTACAGCAGGACTGTGTGTCACTGAGAGGCGAGAGAGGAGAGAGAGCAGAGAGACAATAGGGAGTTAAAGAGCAGAGAGGGTTGAGAGAGAGGGAGGCGAGAGATAGCAGAAGAGGCACCGACGGAGACGAGGGAAAATGCTGCACTTTCATCTGAAAAAATTCAAGTCTAACTTAAAGTCCTACACTCATTTGTACTCCCATTAAACTGGTGGATTTTGTAAATACGATGCTGGTATCTCTCTCATCTTGACACATAAGTATTGGGAAGAACATTGGTGGTGAGGTACCCTTGTTTTCCTTCCTTCTTTCTTTCTTTTCTCTTCTTCTTTTTTTTTTTTTTCTTTTTTTTTTTTTTTGAAATGTTAAAATTATATTGCGTATGGGGGACTCAAATCCTTGACATGAAAGTGCAGAGACATGCTTGATAACTAAAAAACCAGTTCAACCCCAAGTTGATGGTGAGGAACTCAAAGAAATCAGTATTTAAGAAATTTTCACATGAAAAAAAATTCGTGCATAGTCCATAATTTGGGACGTATGATATTGGATGCGGTTTGTACAATGCCCAAGGCTCTAAACAGTCAAACTAAGGCCCACTTTCAAATAGTGTTGAGGAATGTGTTTTCAATATTGAAAATCTTTGTGATAGCTTTAAATTTTTATCTCTAATTATAAAATTTAAAGTTTAAAAAATAGTGTAGATCGAGGAGATCTATGAGACCTTGAAAATATTGAAAATTGACGTTCAAAAAATGCATTACAAGAATTACTACTCCCAAAACTTGAAATCTATTTTTTCTCATGTCTATTTAGGCACGTATGGCATGCACCCAAGCATGTTGTACAATAATTCTTTTGGCTAAAAGAGGAACTTGGGAAATTTTTTTATTTTCATTTAAAATCTTGGAATCCAAACATCACCCTATGATTATTTTGATTATTTTCAAGAAAAGCTATACTTTGGTTTGAAGACCTCGAACTTGCCTTCCAAAATTATCTTAGGACCACTATATTTTTTCAGGCACATAAATGTGACTCAAAAACTTTTTTATTTTCATGTTCGTTATTAGGAGGTCACATCCACAAAATTTGGGTTCCAACAAATGTCCAAGGCTTGACTTTTGCCGATGGAGCAAATGAACAATAAGTTGGTGCAGGAGCATTGCGATGATTTTTACATGTAACATGTTGTTTTATTTACCGTACTGTCGTGCTATATTTTCACATAATGAAGCTTATTTTTTCAAGATGAGAGAAAAAATGATAGGTGTTAATAAAATATCACAAATTTTTTTATTTTTTTTTCTATTTTTATATTCATATTCACCAAAGCTGGGATTCTCAATTCATGAATTTTTAGATCCGAGATTTATCTCTGAAATGAATTTTGGAGAGAGGACTCATATGAATTGATGAGTAAGTGGACTTACCAAAAACTTTTTCTTTGTATTATAGTGAAATTTTAAAGGAAAATGGTTTGATAAGGCTGCAGCCCTATCAAAGTAAATAAAGCCTCACCTCATAAGATCATCTTGAGGTTGTTAAAAAAGAAAAAAAGATTAAAAGATCTAAAAATAATGTATATTGTAACAAATTATCTAGACCACCTATTTCGCCCTAAAATAAAATGTTCACTCTGCAAGATCTGTACCATTTTTTTAGTTTCAAATTTTATTGTCGTTGGAAATTGATTTTAGAGCCATCATGAATATTTCTTTTGCCGAAAATACTTTCCAAACAAGGATTTAAGATGAGGATTTATTTTGTTTTCATAAAGCCTAAGCCGCTTAGAAAGTTTAAATTTTGCAATAAAGGTGTACCTAAAAAAATATTCAATGAATTCGTCAAAAATAAATCGATCAAAATTCCCCTATACATTTTAAATGTATTTTGATCAAAATTCCTCTGCACATTTTAGAGATTTTCTTGGACAAAAGAATCAGTTATATTATAAGAGATTTTTTTGGATAAGAGATAGTACACACATACTTTAGGTAATATTTTAAAATCTCTAATCTATATCACAATATCTCTACTAGTTATTTCCTATTTCTCTCTCTAAATATTTCCTCACATCTTCCTATTTCTCTCTCTAAATAAGAGAGTCCTCTCCCTATCACATCTTCCTATTTCTCTCTATCTCTCTCTTAACACGCACCTCTTTTCTTATAAGAAAAAACTAAACAATATCACTGCTTATTATATCCTCTCCCTATCACTTCTTTTTATTTCCCTCTCTAAATGTATACGTTATCTCTCTTTCTTTCTCTTACACGCATTTTTTTTCTCATCTAAAAACTCCTCTAGCCCACATTTCTCTCCCCCAAATATTATAATATCTTAAAATCTCTAATCTATACGAAGAGATAATGTCGTATAGATTCTCCAAGCCCACATCGCCATTCACATTTACATCGGGATCCGATTGTACATGTCCGTTTCGGTGGTAGGAAGCTTGGGCATCCCTACTAAGGGTGAGGGAAATCTCTACCATGTATGTTCCTTCTTTTTCAGCTTTAGTATTCTATAAGAGTGTCTTCTTTTTTTTTCTTTTCTTTTCTATCTTCAAGGTGAATATCACTACAAAATCACAGCTAAATCAACTATTTTACCTAAAAAAATGAATTTATTACTGCCCAAGAGTATTAACTTATTTAATTATTAAAAATAATTTACTTCTATAAGTAATTTTTTTGGTAAATTAGTTGATTTAACTATCTCATTGATTTTTCCCCTTTTTCTTAATATGAATACTCCCCAAAGTAATTTTAACATTTTTCTTAATTTTTTTATTTTAATGTAATTACTAACTTATCAATTTTACCCTTTTTTTGTTAATTCTGTTATTTTTTTAGTTTTTTTATCTTCAAGGGGAATATCACTAAAAAAAATTCAGATAGTTACTATCACCATTGTGATTTGAATTTTTTTTTTTTTTTTTTATAACAATAATTGGGAATGCATGTTTCAAACACACGGTAAAATTGTTCATTTCTCTGTTGTTTGGCTGCAAGTGATAACAACTTTCAATATATGGAAAAAGGCTGATAGCTGTTTACTTATAGTACAGCGCTTCCATTATTTTTGTAAATCGTATTAATACTATATATATTATAAAGATGAAGTTTAAAATGTTTTCATAACAATAGAAATATAACTTATATGCTCCGGAATAATCTATTCCGGAATATCGCTTTTATTTTTAGGAAATTTAGCAAAATACACTGAAAATTTTAACTTTAATAATTTATGATTTTCAAGTATTCCAACTTAGGATTATGCATATTGTGAAAATAAATAAATAAAATATTAAGCAGTTGATGTCTTATGTGTATTTTGAAAATTTTCCTTCATTTTTTTTTCAGGCTAATGGCTTCGATGCCAAGGATACTGAGGGGAGAAATATTCTTCGGATACAGTTTGAAGAGTGTGGATGTTTGGCTTCTTCTGAAATTACTTGATTTTTTTTTGTTTATTTTGTTGTGTTAGGATGTAAACCATTTTTTAGGTGAATTTTTCCATCCCAAGATTGTGCTTTGTTTACCACTATGTTGTTCGTTTAATAATAATATTTTCATGCAATATTATGATTTTTTTCCATTTTTTGGAAGGAGGTTTGATCATTGATTATTGTGAGATTTGCTATATATTGGACCAGGTTTTCGTATTTGCCTTTGTTTCTTTAGCTTTGCTATTTTTCTTTTTGGTTTTTGGCGGATATTGTGCTCGATCGTAGAATTTGATACTTTTAGGAATTTTTTTGTTTCACCGATTGGTGGTTTGGGTATCTTAAAATCTATTACGGAAAAATATATTACAAAAAATATGAAATTTACTTTCAATAATAAGAAAATGCAAATAAATTACAGAAGATTTATCTTAAATACATAAATGTAAATAAATTACATAGTATTTCCCTAAAATACGAAAATTTACACTAAGATTTCTCCAAAATCGAACGGAACGAATTCAACAGTAAGAAAATGGAAATAAATTATAGAAGATTTCTTAAAATACGAAAATTTACATTAAGATTTCTCCAAAATCGAACAGAACGAATTCTACAGTACGAAAATGGAAATAAATTACAGAAGATTTCCCCTAAATATTTCCTCAAAATATTTAAAAGTTACTCATAATACTTCCTCAAAATATTTAAAAATTATGATATTTTCTCAAAACATTTTAAAATTATGAAAATAAATTACATAATATTTCTTCAAAATATTTAAAAATTACTGAAATAAATTACATAATATTTCCTCAAAATATTTAAAAATTATGGAAATAAATTACATAATTTTCCTCAAAATATCATCAAAATACTTAAAAATTATGGAAATAAATTACATAATATTTCCTTAAAATACTTAAAATTAGGGAAATAAATTACATAAGATTTATTTGAAATACTGAAAATTAGGGAAATAAATTACATAAGAATTCCCCAAAATATACGAAATTGTGCAAGATGAAATTTATTACGTCCCCACGCATGATGAAATTTATTACATACGGCCATCGTGCGGCCGTGAAATCCGTAAGCACTTAACTGTAATTTAACTATATTGTCTTTTTCTAAAAAAAAGAATCCTCTATTTTTCGTGATTCTCTCTCTCAAAATCTCAAATTCCTGTGTAAGTAAGGGTGTGAAAAAAATCCTCAATCTCCTTCGATTCTCTCTCCCTCTTGGTCTCCCTCAATTCTCTCTCCCTCTCAAATCTCGTCAGATCCCCGCGCTGCGCAGGGGTATGAAATCCTGCGATTCTCCCTCTCATATCTCTGCGCTGCGCAGGGGTATGAAATCCTGCGATTCTCCCTCTCATATCTCTGCGCTGCGCAGGGGTGTGAAATCTTTAAGCGCTTTACGCTAATTTAACTGTACCATCTTTTGAAAAAAAAAAAAACATTTATGGGGATTAGGGTTTAAATTACCTTTATTTATTTTTTACCTCCCCAAATATCTAAACATTTAAATGAGTTTATTTCTTATACTAAAAAGGACAAGGGTCCTCTTAATAAAAGATTTATCATCTCAACATTTACACGAATGAATTTCAAAAGAAAACATAGTGTAGCTTGCAACATATTATCTGGACCGTTCATTTTCAAGATTTTCAAATATATGTAAATCCTCTTAATTTGAACTATTTTCTTAAGTTAACAATTTTATAAATAGGGATGAAAATAGATTCTCAAACCATCTGCTGAAATTTATATATATGGTAAAATTTCCAGGTGCGCCCTAGTTTGATCGTTTAGTTTAAGGTTGCAGCCTTATATTAACAATCACGTATTTTATATTCATTTCGACGAGACTTCATGCATGGTAATAATGCATTGAAGACAATTGAGTTTTTTATGGAAAAAAAAAGAAAACGGATTGCGATGGCTTTCAGAAAGAAGTGAAATAATTTGCTGCTCCTGCAGCAGCATACTGTTCATTCACTCCTTCAGCCAAAACTCTGAATAGTTTTTGAGTTTATTTCATTGTTTTCTAAGGGAAAATTACAAATAGCGCAGTCTTCTTATGCAACTTATCCCAAACCAAACTTTTTCTCACTTTTTACCCCAAATTTAACTTCTTTAACAAGTTATAAAAAAATTAAAATGAAAACCAAATACCCTCTAGAAGCATGTAGTCCGGTACAAAATGGGGTCGGTTCGACACTTTGCTTTTGAAAAGCATGCAGTCCGACCCAAAATAAGGGCAATTCGGCACTTTGGACAAGCAGTTCGGCACTTTGGGCGTACGGTCCGACACTTTGGGCTTTCGAAAAGCATGCAATCCGACACAAAATATGAGCGATCCGGTACTTTGGTGGGGTCTGACACAAAATGGTGCGGCCCGGCACTATAGACATTTTCGTCAATAAATATGACTTTTTTTTTGGGGGAGTATTTGCTAGAAAAGTTCAATTTGGGATACAAGTTGATAAAATAAAATTTTGTTGGGAGTAAGTTGTCTAGAAAGTCTCATTTTGAAAGTTTTTTTGTAATTTTTCTAAAAATAGATTTAACTTTTCAAGGTGGATTATGCCCCTAAACCTCTATCTACTTTGGGATTCGTACTTACCTTCTTCTTCTTTTTAACTTTGGGATTCCTACTTACCAAAAATATTATGAATTATTAATATCTTGAAGAATTGTAGTCATACTTTTATGTTTATATGGCATGTTATAGAAACTAAAATTTTTTCTTAATTAATGTATTCACTAATATAAGTAGAAACGTATTTAATTATATTACATAATAATCTCATTGAAAATACCGAAAATAAAATAATAATAATAAAATAATGAAAAAGGATACAAGAAAAATAGTTATATAACTTAACAAAAAATGTAAATTATTGACTAACAAATAAAAAAGAAAAAGAGAAAAATAGTTATAAAGAATATAATTTTATTTTAATGATTAATATTTAATGGACAAAGTTTTTTAGCCAACTCATCTATTTATATTAATCCTCCATTCCAAAGTCCGTATTTATATTACAGTTTAAGTAAAAAATAATCATATTATATATTTTTTCTTAACCGTTTATTTGTATATTTTGGTGGAACCACCGCATTTTAATATTCATCTTTAAGATGGATGTTAATGGCTTCGGGGATCAAAATATAGAATTTCGCCCCTTGGAGCAAGCTATAATTTTTTATATTTAATATCACGTGCAATACACGTGCATAATACTAGTTTTATTTAGATGCTCCATACAAGATTGAGAAGTGTACACTTCTCAGATTTCAATGTCATACAACTACTAAAAATAAAATTGAAAAGTAAAATGAAATGGTAACCGTCTGTTTTTTTATTTCTAATCTTGACCGACCGAGGTTGTGTATGGAATACGCAAATTAAATGCGTTACTCTTATATTTATTTATGGAAAACTCTCGGGGGAAAAATTTCATTAAAACAAAAGAAAGCTTTTTATGTTCCTCTATAACATAGAAGTTATATTCTCCCTTTATTTTTTAATTTTTTTTCTATAAACTATTTTGACACCAAATTTTGGACGTCCATTCCTCTATTAAACTCGCACTAACGAAAAATATAAAAAAAAGATTTCAATAAAATAAAATAACCAAACTACCCCTAAGAGTTTCAAGGGGTATTTTGGTCATTATTTTTTTTCGAAATAAATATTGTTAATATTTTTTATATGTGCGCCCTAATAAGAAGATAGCACGTATCAAATTTTATATTCAACAAATTTGCATTAAAAAAACTAAAAATAAAATACTTTGATATGTCGGATCTAAGATCAAACGGTGAGTGGCTCTCTTGATGAAAAATGGATGGCTGGATGGTAGGGAGAGGATAGAACTTCTATATTGTATGAAAAACATAGAAAGATTTCCCTTTAAACAATAGCCTATTAAGCGTTGATCCATATTTATTTGTGCATTGCGCCAAGGTCTAATCCTTGTGTGGTGGTTGTTTTTTCTTTTTTTCATGTTTGGCTTATGGGTCCTATGTTCTCAACATCGGATTGATAAAATATTTTTGTTTTTTGTTTTAGTAGAAAGGATGTTTTGTTAGACACTTGGGTCTTTTAAGTTTGAAACATTGGACAACCTTGGTTGGTCCATTATCCAAAACATCAGACAACCCTATCATAAGTTATTGCCCCTATTTGGGTCGGTCCAATGGAGGTGTGCCTTAATTGGATGGTTCAAGTTTGCCACCTTAAATATTGGACTTGTCAATTTTTTTATTTTTTCTTTATTTCTTTTGGAGCAATCCGATGTTGATAACATGTATAGCTTTTAAGCATATATTTATATATTTATTATTTTAAGTGTTATGACAATTTCACCTAAAATTTTAGGTTAGTACTACTCTACCCATTTTATATCCGTTATTACAATATTTTGTAATTTTTTTTAAAAAATGACCAAATTTGAGATAGTTATAAAGATGCCCAAAAAGTAATTTTTCTTAATTTTTGTTATTTTTCATTTTTTTTCAAGGGGAATAACACTAAAAAAATCAAGGAAAAATATCTCTGTAGACCCAATTTTTAAATTTTATTTATCTGTATACCCAAACTTTCCAAACCTATCTTACAACGTAAAGACTTATCTTTTATATCTTCTGACCCCTTAAACTAAGTCTACTCATTTTTACCTTAACTTTTTACCCCAAACAAATTTGAAAAATACCTATTTAAAAAACTAGTGTTCTCTATTTTCTCTATCTTCACGTGCTTCTCTCACGGGGAGAGAGAAAAAGTTGAGGAACAAGGAGAAGACACAAGGGACAAAGAGAGAGTTGGGGGAATAGAGGGAGAGATTTGGGAGATTGGAGAGAGAAAAAGAAGAACTTGGAGAGGGGTTTAAAAAGGATGTCTTTGTAAAATTTGTTTGGACTAAAAAATAGGATAAAGTTAGTATAGGGGTTTGAAGATATAATAAATAAAATCTTTATGCAGCTAGATAGGTTTTGAAACATTCGGTTTATAGAGAAATGAAACTTAAAAATAGAGTCTATGGAGATCTTTTCCCAAAAATCAATTCAACTTTTGAAGTTGTATTATGCTCCTAAATCTCCATCTACTTTGGGATTCCTGCATACTATTGTTTTTTACTTTGGGATTTCTAACATATTTGGCATGAAAAGGACAAGATAAAAAAGCCCAATTTCTACATAGTGATTTATTACCAAGGTATTGCAATGGGAAAGTATATAACGTGACAATTTACTTTTAATACAAGGTGGTCATAATTTATCTTGACCATTGTCAATAAATTTGGCTACATTTATTTCATTGAGCAAGCTCAAAGTTTAAAATAAATTTTTTCAAACTTTATGACATACCTAAGCTATGATATTAAAAGGTCTCATTGTACATATTTTGGTTTTTGTTTTAGCCTTTTGGGTAATTCAATGGGGAAAACTGGGGTGTGAGGATGCTATCACCATGACCCAGCCCCTTTCTCCGCATTGTATGCATTCCCCATTGCAATATGTTATACCATTGATTTCCAAAAGATAACTTTTGAAATTTGAGTTTTCAACATTTAGATCTCACCATTTTCAAAATGGCATGATCATTCAATCTCAAGGCATCATTTTTTCCTTTTACTTTTTTGGGTAATTCAATGGGGAAGGGATGCCCGTTTTTTAAGTAGATTAGGAATTAGCTTTTTTAAGGTATTAGTAGGGTGGTATTAGTGGGCAGATTAGGAGTTAACTTTTTGAAGATATTAGTGGGGCGGTATTAGTGGTGAGAATGAAAACCGCAATGTGGTGACTAAGGTATGGGATGCTACCACCAAGAGGACTCCGTTGTTTCCCAAACAGATGAATTATATGAAATTATTATATTTGGTCCGAGCCTTTTGACATGTTAAGGGTTGGAATGGAGAGTAGGACAATATGTTTTTCAAGTGCACAAAGGTACAATCACGAATTTATTTTTATTGAGGTCAATCTATTAGCCGAAGATGTTACATCTTCAAAATTTAGGGTCCTAAAATTAATTCTAAGTAGGATTAATTTGGAAAGTCTCGATCTATTAGGTTAGAAAATGGATATATGGCAATTCAAATTACCACATATGTACCCAAAATATGGAAAGTAGAAATACATTATCTTAAATTTAAATTCTATAACCTTGGTAGACATCCATAAAGACAAAGTAGATCTATGCCAATTTAAATTAGAATATATCTCCTATTATCTCTCAATTTTAGGATCTGGCTTCTATGTGTTCACTGGCAATTTTAAAAGATATCTACTTAATTTTATGAGGTTTTAAAAAAGAAATTACCTCTCCCTCACACCCCACGTAACTCTATCTCTCATGCCCTCATTCTCTCTCTCTAGCCCCTATTCTCCATACCCTCTCTCTCGAACCCCCTTCCCTCTCACGCCCACTCTCTTTCTCCCCCTCTCTCTATATCTCATCTCATACCATATCTGTCTGTATTAAATTTAAGAGTTTCTATTATTTTTAGGAATTTTTTTTTGAGATAGGATACTTTATTTTCTATTTCAAAAGCGCATACCTTATAAATATGTGTCGACCCCTTAACTCTAACTTAGTAATGTAGTGTAGATTAAACAAAAAAAAGTCTATAAATTTTAAAAAAAAACCTCAAGATTAAATAAAAGTTGTCTAATATTTAAAAAAGACGGTATACAATGAGACCATTTACCTTTAGAACAAACAAGTCAATATTACTTATCACCATCACATGTGAAATTTAATAGACTAGACGTTTATTTTGAACTTTGAGCTTGATCAATAGAATAAATACAACCACCTAATTTTATATCGAATGGTCTAGATTTATTGTGAACACCTTGTACTTAAGCTAAATGGTCTCATTGTATACCTTTCTTCTTTTAAAAGTGAGATCTAGAAGTTAGAAAGCTCAAAATTTAAATTGTTTCCTTTGAATCTAACCATCCAGCGAAGTTGTGTCAAAAAGATCTTCTCGAGCAAGTATTCTGCCCAGCGGGACAAGTGTACAGTATATGCCCGCAGTAGCATGCTATAGGAGATATTTCCCTTTACAAAAGCATGGTTGATAGCTGTAGCCTTGGTCGATTTTAGAGCGATTTGAAGCTGAGGAAATGGCGGCGAGCAATGTGCCCTCTAAAGAGGCAGGCGTGCTTGGCCACGAAGGCGCAGTGCTTGCTGCGCACTTCAATGGCGATGGCAACTACTGCCTCAGCTGTGGCAAGGTTCTCTATCTTAACTGTTTAAGTAGGGATTTATCAATTTGGTTCGTTTATTTTGTAATACTAGTATAGTCATTGAGTTTTATTCAGGCGATTGCTTCTCTGTAGTTCCTTTAGCCAATAGGGTTGGGGAACTCTGGCATGTTTTATGTGTGGATAATGTGATTGTGACCTAATTTATCAGATCTTTGGGCGTAAAAGGTATTTGGTTCAGCTTAGTGGTAAGATGTATCAGTTTGGTTGTTATTAGGCTTGAATCAAGGATCAGGAAGACGGAAACCGCCAGCCGGGGGTGGGGTTCCCAACCGGTTCCCAACTGCGCATGATTCAGATTCATTCTCCATCGGTGGATGGCTTTTTTGTTTGGAATGAACCTGTTATCGTGTAGTGTAAATTTATTCGTATGGAACATTCATGAACAGGACGACTCAATCAGAAGTCTCGATGAATTTTTACTGGTCGAGGGAATCAAGTTCATCTATCTCGAATCTTACTGTCAGAATAGCTGGTATAGTCACGATTCACGGGATCAGGTCCACTTACTTTTTATTGATTTCTCACTTTTTTTTCCTATGAATCTCATTGGACAATGGAGAAGTAGAATACTTTGTCACTGGTAGGCACTACATACTTGGGGAGTGAGGGAGGGGTGAGAAAAGTGGTGATGTAGGGTTTTCAATTATGGAATCTAGTTACATATAAGCTAAAATTTTACATGTTTAAAATATAGAACTGTAAAATTGCCCAAAATTTGACATCTATTAAGTGAAAATACAAAATCACAATAACATGTACATCCATAAGCATTTCAAACATTATTTAGAACTTCGAAGTTTAGAAGTTCAACTTCGACAAATTGCACTATCCGAAAAAAATCCAACACATTCCAGAGTTCCAAATTCCAAAGTTCCAATATACAAACATGACATTACAAAGAATTAAAAGATCATTAACTCAAAAAGGGCTCAATTGGGTTTCATCATCACTTCCAACAATGTCATCTCTTGTCTGTCCCACCAACTCTCTATCAGATGATGATGATGCCATGCCATCATCCTTAGGATCATCTCTCTATGATACATATCGATCTTCTTCATTGATCTCTTCCGAGTCTTGTAGCTCTGCTAGAACCTCTCTTTTGCAACCTCGTTGGTCTCCGAAAGACCAGAGTCGAATGTCGTTCAATTTCACAATAAATCGAAAACTTAGAGTTTAAAATAAATTTTCAAAAAAATTCGATTCAAGCTAAAAAATGTGTTTTCAGGACGAATTCTCTCTTTCTAGGGTTTTGGGAGGCCAAACCCCATAACCTATTTCCCCCCTGCCAAGGAAGAAAATGACTAAAACACCTATTTCCCCTTTTTAAGGGGGAAAATTAATAAAATTCCCTTTTGGCGAGGGCAATTTCCATCCTCACCAAGAGGGCCAGGGGCGGGCGCCTAGGTGGTAGGACCTAGGCACCCCTCCTAGGCTGTTGGGCAGATAACCAGGGCTACTGCTACACCCTTGGCCGTATAGCCTCTGGGCAGGGCGGTGAGGCCTCCCAATAGCTCGGGTGGCTTGGGTGATGACCGAATTTTTGAACCTAGGTTTGAATGACAGACTACTGACCTAAAAAGATGATCTTGTTCATTTGGGTGTGAAGTAGAGAGAATTTGGTGGACATAGATTCCTTGCTTGGGCCTAAATTACAGAGAATTAAGTGAAAATAATGTATGCCTTACGGATTGGCATAATCTTCAGATGATTGGAAATGCTTAATTTTTTATTGGAACCCTTGGATTTGTATCGAAGAAATCTTACAATTGCCCTCGCATGGGAAACTGCGTATAAAAATATCAGTTCTAGACAATGATTTAAAAAGTGGACTGCCTAGCGCCTAGGCAGCTTGGGTGGCCTCCTAGCGGTCTAGAAGGCCTGGGCGCATCGCCCAGGCCTAGGCGGCAAAAAAAAAGGCAGAAAAGCCACTCGTTGAGGGCATGTTGTCATTTTTTTAATACTAAAAAGGCAAAATTATGGGTTTTTGGTTCATTTGAAACCTAAAACCCATTAGAGCCTATTTTAAAGAGAGAAAAACCCCAAATATTTTTGGTGATTCCCATAATATCAAAGGCTTTCTCAAATTTATGAGAAATTAATCTAAGCATCACCTATTGATATTAGATTTAATTTTGGATGTTTTATAAATCTATTAGAGGGTTTTTTTAGAAGATTTTGAGTAAACATATTAAAGATTTTGAGTACTTTTAAATTTTGCTGTGCCTAAAACCCTAATTCTAATGTTTTATTAAGTTATACTTATACTATTAGAGACTGTAGAGACACTTTTTTTCTACTAGGCTGTGCAGGTTCTGGGCGCCCGCCTAGGCGCTGGGCGGCCTGGACCCCCTACCCGCCTAGGACCCGCCAAACACTTTTTGAAACACTGGTTCTAGAGGCTAAATACTTCACAATGTTAGCATTTGAAACAAAATTTCTGATTGCTTGTTAGAGCTTTTATTCATTGTTTTTTTTTTTTTTTTGCATCATAGTATATGACCATTGAAGATGGAATCTGATAATTTTGTTCCACATCAAATATGGAATACATATAATAGATATTTGGCTAACCAATTTTGGGATCATAACAAACTTATTTGCTTTCAACCCGAAAGAAGAGGCTTGATATTACCTTGTTTGTGCCAATAAAGTCCCACGGTATCAACTCAAAATAATTAAATTCCTATTTTTTATGTTGACTCTATTGATTACAGATGGCTGTGCTCCTGTCTTATTGAAAATTTATTGACAATCATGACAGATGGATTGATTGAGGCCGACAGTGTAAGATTGTGCAACAATTCTGTTGCTAAAGAATGCCGAAGGATGACTCCAGTTTTGTGCAGGAACATGTATTCTTTACAAGCTGATAACAGTTAGGTATGTCTTCTCTTCTACTGCAGTGGAATGTGTCTCTGGTACCAGTTGAGCACATTTATTGCTCTCACTTGACTTTCCATCACTTGTGTAATTGTACCAAGTTACCCATGCGTCATGTCACTCTGTCTCTGTTTTCAAATGATGCTTCTTTAATAAATTTAAGCTGATTAATTCTTTCCAGGGTTTTGGATGTCTATAGATATTTCCGGTACAGGAGTTGACTGAAATGATCCTCATAATTTATGATGGTTCTACAACTACTCATGTAATAAAACAATGAAATAAAGTCCCAAATTTCTGGTTCAGTGTTTCTATTATTGTAAGATACTATTGTCATCCAATTTCAATTGAAAGGAGGTGCATGTTTTTGCAATTGTAGCAAATGGAAGCTGCTTCTTGTGCTGAATAATCACTCAACATGGTGAATACGTGGTGTCAATTGAGGTTGATCATTGACCTCGACAATTTATAAATCTTTCCTGGTTAGATAATAATGTCTTTTCTAGTTCTGTTAAATCATATGGAATATCAAGGGTCATTGGGATTACTTCAGGCTCCTTACTGTGCAAATTGTTTTACCATTCCTCATAAGTAAATGAGAAATATCTGATCTTTGAAATAATGAAACTACTTTTTAACTTTCTTTTCATGGCTATAACAACTTCATCAACATCAGAGCATTGACAATATCTTTTACTTGGATTTCACAGGGACAACCCCAAATTATGTTCTTGTGGTGGTGATAGACAAATCTTTTATTGGGATGTCAACCGGTCGTGTAATACAAAAATTTCGTGGTCATGATAGTGTGGTATGCTTTGTTATTGTTTTGTTGTTATTTTCATTGCCTATTTTTTTTATTGATAGTCAATTGCTGGAAATTTAATTTGGGATTAGCTTTGTGCTATCAAGAAAAAATATACGTGATCAATTCTTGCATTGCATTCTACAGAAGCAAAGGCTAGAGTCTTCTTATAAGTGCTATGTTATTATATGCCTCACTGTGCAAAACAAATTTTTAAGTAGAGGCATATCTCATTGTCGGCGAGCAAGCCTCTTTTGGACCACGGAGGATTGTTGATGTATTGGAGGGGAATGTATATATTGTAAGCTAGCGGAGATCTCACTCTAGTGTGTTGACTGGAAGGTAATGATATTACTGACTAGGTACTGGAAGGAGGACGTCTTCAGAGTGAACTCTATAGGATGCATTTCACTTTGTAAGTTTACAACATATTTATTATTAGTTAAACCGACAAGAAGAAGGTTAATTATCAAAAGAAAAGGAAAGAAATTAGAACATGTCCTCATTCTGAGCATTAAAATTTTATGTCACTCAAGTTAACCTTAAAAAAAAACCTTCATATGACTGATGTCACCACTTTTTATCATTTCAGCCTTGTTATTACCTTTATGGTGAATTTTACTGAAATTTTCTTTTTGATAAGTAACCATTTCATATAAAAGATATCAAGTTGCACCAGACAAATAGAGATATATACATTGTAGAAGAAAGAAAAGAAGAAGGGGAGATATCGCCGAGAGAGTTTTGAAAAGTATGATGGTGTATGGGAGCCAGAGGAGTGAATTTCTACAATATTTTGCTCATAACTCATCACCATCAAAAGTCCATCAGATGGCCATGATTATCTAATAATGTTTTCTTGTACATAAATGATTATAATAATGTTGGAATTTTTATATATACTTTTTTGAACAAATAGGATTTTTATGAAATTTGGGGAATATGTACATCTAAACATCTCGCAAAAAAATAAAATATCAAAAATAATTATAAAAAATAAAATGACCAGAATACCCCGAAAATATTCAGAATACCCTCAAAATATTTATAGGGGAAATTTGATTTTTTTATTATTTAAATTATTTTTTATATTTTATTCAGGTCTGCCTCACTAAGATGCACACACCCTTAAAATTTGAGGTTAGTCTAACATGTGAAAAATTATTAAAATCCAAACACTATCAAACAATAATGGCCATCTTATGGACTTTGGATGGTGAATTGCCATGAGCGAAATGCTATAAAAATTCACTCATGGGCATTTTAATAACTGATAGAAAAACTACAATAATTGGGAGCCAGTCCCAAACAATGAAAACTCTAGTCCCCTTAGGAAGGGGGCCAATAATAAAAAAATCCACGCCGAGGGGCGCTTCTTTGGCTAACGACTCAGCAGCCTCAGTTCACTCTCCTAATGCCTGAAGGAAACTTGGATGGCATTGTCCAGCTCCATTATTTGCTTAGAGACTTGATCTAAGCACCAAGGCCACATCACAGATCTATTAGCCCACTGAATTGTGTTCTTGGAAACCCCTTCAATGAATAATGAATAACCCCAAGTGCTGTCAAATAGTTTGAGACTTCTAGTAGAGCCCTAGCCTCTGCAGTTGTCGAAGTAGCAATGCTGATAGGGCCCTTGATTGGTGGAGACTGAGCAGTCCCTAAAAATGCACCCAATTCCTGCCGCATCTAGATTTGCTCAAGGAGCAACCGTTGATGTTAAACTTGATGGTTCCAATGTTGGGGTGGAGCCATATAGGAGGACCTTGGGGATGGACCTTGGCTCAATTCTCTTAATCATGTTGTATAGGACTTGAATCTTTTGGTGATAGTGGCCCAACGATAACCGTCGCTTTTTTCTTGTCTTTGATGGCCTCTATGTTGATTCGCTCCTTTTAGAGATTTAGTTGTTCCATAGTTATCAGAATCTCTCCACTGATCTCTTGTTTCTGGTTCTGAAATTCGATTCTGTGTTTCTGGTTAAGAATCTCCACGAAAACCTTTTTTCGGATCCAAGGAAACTTGATTCAACACATCTTTATAACCTTTTTTCGGAACCAAGGAAAATTGATTCCTTAATTTTGGAATCTCGATTCAACACATCTTTAGAAACCATTTATCAGAACTAAGGAAACTCGATTCCTTAATTTCAAAATCTCGATCCAACACATCTTTCGAAACTTGAACCCAGTAATTGTGGGTAGACGTTCTCAAATATATTGATTCTGGATTCCAGCGGGGATTAAATCTTGATTCCACGTCAATTGGAGTAGAAAACTTCATTTGAATGCTTCTAGTGGTTGCAGGGTTTCATTATTTTACTTGTGTCACCCTGGATGACCTTTACTTTAAAGTTAAAATATAATTGATAAATACAACACATGCAATTAAAAGTAAAACCATGGCGAAGACAATTCTATTTTGTCTTTATAATAATGAAGCCAAAATCACAATTTAGAAATACTGATCTTTTGTATATAATGACCGTAAGTTCAATAGTCAACACAATCACTTTAAAATTTGGGAAACCTTCTAATAAGTGACATCCAATATAGGTTCTAAAGTTGTTGAGGCTCAAGATGTACTTGTGGCTTTTCCATAAAAATGAAATCTTGATTCTTGGTAGGGGTCTTCAAACGCATTCCATAGGCCATATTATTGTAAATCTTCATCTCAAACTGGCATAGACCTCTGATCAATATACTTCAGAAACTTGATTCCAAATATGTTAGAATCACGATTCGAAACAGTAACATATATCTATTCCACATATGTCAGAAACTCGATTCCATAGATGTCAGAAACTTGATTACGCATGTTAATGAATCTTGACTCCTAGAGTATTGATTCTAGGGGGATGGGAGTCTCGATTCCATATGTGGATGAAACTTGGACCTATTTATGTCGAAACACAATTCTCAAAAACTAGGAATCTTGTTCCTAGCGATTCTTATTGTATGGACAACGATTCCTAAGACAAGAATCTTCTAGCCGGCCACGATTCCGCAATTTTTGTTCTAAAAACAATTCGGCTTCCCAGGCATTTCCAACAACTATGATTTGTTCCTTTTAGTCCAAATAACCTATGGGGAGGCCAGCACTAGACGTCATGACAATAACAAATATGTGTAAACTTATAATATGTGTAAACTGTGAATGATAAATTCAGAAAAAAGTGGAACCAGAATAACCATATAATTAACTACCTAAGTTTTGGTGTGATACTATGATTGAAGCAGATGCATGCCCACAAAAACGCATTGGATATAGTTAGATATTAACTTACATTGGAGCTACCAAAAAACAAATACATACATGCATCAAAACAAGGAACTAACATAATAAAATATCCCATCTCATTTAGTCCCTTAGGCTTTAGATTAGTGTTGGTATGTTAGCAAAAGGTCATATGTTCGACCCTTGAAGTTTGTTCTAACAAAGGAAGCCAAACTGTCTTAACCTTCTTCTTACAAAAACTCATCAAAAGAAAAAGGAAAAATGTGATAAATGTGTCGTGGATTCTTCAGCAAGAACCTTAAGTTCTGACCATGCATAGTTGGATGCCAACTTAGGTTGGAATTCTCTGGTCAATAGCTGCAATATAGTGCATATACTTTCTGAGATTAGAAAAATGTAACTAGGGGCTGGAAGGTACAGACCTACACATGAGCAAGGGGGTGCAGCGCTGAACTCATTAAGGCATTAACAAGAGCTTGAAAAATCTTGATATTCTTTGTTTAGAATAATGTTGGGATCATTATGAAATTTGATTAGTTGCTTTCAAACAAACCAAATCGACAAAGAAACAAAAGTGTGTTGAAATAAAACCACAGGTACCTACAAACGTATTAAGTGGGTGCAAGAATGATTCAAAAATAAAAAATGGGAAAGACACTTCAGAGTTTTAAGCACAAAGATGTCTCTCACTCTCTTACACACAGAATAGGTTGATATAAAGCAGCCCCTACCTGGCCATGTTTATGGTGCCAAACCTCCCCTTGAAGAAAATTTCTATGCTGCCGAGGTGCCTAAAAGATGACATCATATGTTTCCCATTTTGATGAGATTATATAGCAAAAAGTGCCCCTAAAGTATCCTACATATACAAATGGGATTGAGGACGGATTGATGTGATAACAAAAACATAGAACGCGACTTTATTTAATTTATTCTAGTATGCGTATTCATATTTCATTTGATTTTTGATTGAATTGGCACTTCCAATTAAAATTATTGCTTTAGTAATTGCCCCTACCACCCCTGTAACAATCCTAAACTTTCAAAAATATATATATATATAATAATAATAATAATGTTAATGTTGTTAACAGAAATAAATACAAAAAAAAATAAATAAAAATAAATAAATAAAAATAAAATAAAATAAAATAAATAAATAAAATAATAAGTATATATTAGTAATGATAATAATAATAATAATACTAATATACCGTTAGGATATTGTTGCTTTTATATAACAATAAATAAAAGATATTATTGTTAATATATTTGAAGGTCCAATTTTACTTGGGTGGACCTTAGGTCCACCACCTTAAAGGTTTATAAGAACACTCATTTAAACGACACCTTGCGTTGAGGTGTTCCTTTTTTATACGTCTTTTTCTCTCTCTCTCCTATGCATATCTCTTTTAACAAATTTGTTCCCACCCTCTCTCTAAATACAAAAGTGGCTAGGATCAATAGCGATTGATCGCGGCAAGAACCTGTGAATAGCGCTAATGGCATTCCATCCTACAAATTGAAATCAGTGGATAGAAAATCATTTGGGTTCTTTCCTTTTTCTCTGAATTTGAAATATGATCAATCGTAGAAAAGCCCCATTCAAAAAAAAAACCGAAGACTGGTTTTCTTAGTTCTATCTGCTTCCCCAGTTTCGAAGTTAAGGTAAGTGACATCGTCTTCCTGAAAAATAGTCTATTTTTAATAAATAGTGATATTTCTGTCTAGGATCTTTATTTTATCAGTTTTATGTGTAAGTGACCTCATTGTCTCAAAAAATAATCCATTCTTTTTAAAAATAAAATGAAATAATTATTTCTGCTTATTATCATGAATTTTAGGTGCGATAAATTTTATGCGCACACGACCTCATTATCTTGAAAGATAATCTTTTTAATAAAAATTGTGATATTTTATCTATGTTAGAAATTTTAAATGCTGTAAATTCTTAGAAAAATAAATTTATTTATTTTTCTTGGCTATTGTTAGAAAATTTTAGATACTATCAAATTATTAGAAATAAATGTGATATTTCTGCTTTTAGTAAAATTGTGATATTTCTTTCTACTGTTTTGAATATTTAGACATTGTAAAATTCATGTGCAAATGACTGCCTTATTATTTAAAAATTGACATTTTTGCAATTGATTATAGTATTGTTGTGAAATGTTTATTTGTGGATTGATATACCATAAATTGTGATAATTCCGTATTCTTGAATTTCTATAAGAGTTTTTTTATACATATTAAATTGGCAATTATGCTAGAATACCTTTACAAACTGCTAACTTTCTAAATTTGAGCCCAAAATATTTCATTGGTTATTTTTGAAATGTTATAAAGAGTGACTGTTATTAATGGTTTAAGTGAAATTCATATTAATGATTTCAGTGATATGTTGAGTACATGATATTGCTGCTTTCAAATGTTTAAGAGATTTAGAAATAATTTAAGTATGCAAGTGGACTCATCCGGTTCGCCGGTGAGGTATAAGTGGACCTATCTGGGACGCCGGTAGGGATTAAGTGGACTCATTCGGTACGCCGGTGAGATATAAGTGGACCTGCAGGGATTAAGTGGACCTATCTGGGACGCCGATAGGGATTAAGTGGACCCATCAGGACGCTGATGGGGTATATAGGTGACCTACTTGGGATGCCAGTAGGGTATTTTGTGAAATCCCTTGAGTTATGCACTGTCGTTAAAAGTGTTATAAGCATTTCAATTATTCGGATTATACTTAATTATGCATTTATTGAAAGTGAAGCTGTTGATGCATTTCTATTAATAGATCTCATTTTCGAAAATATTGATATCTTTCAATCATGATTATTTTTAGGATTATGATGATCACTTACTGAGTAGCCAAACTCATCAAACTATGGTAAATATTTTTTTCAGGATAACTGCGGATTCATTTTGAGTGCTAGTCAAGATCAACCTTGGAAGATACTGTTGTTGTGCTAGCTTTCTTTATTTACTTTGTAAGACCTCGCCACTGTAAATTTGTCCTATCAATAGATGTATATATGTTTTGTCTGTCACATCTCAGGAATAACAGTATTGTAAATTCTTGGGGTGTGATAATTATGGTATCAGAGCAATAGGTTTAAGATTCTTAGGAAATTTAAAAAGAATGTACTTAAAATCACATTTATTGTGTGTACAGACCGGGATAAAGTCAAGATCCAGAATAACTGAAGCTAATATGGAAGGAATTCTCAAAGCCTTGGAAAATATGGTTGTTCTAATGCAACATCAGATGAAAAACAACAATCCACCCAGGCAGTCAGTTACAAGAAATGGTGGGAGTAATATCGAACAATTTAAGAAATTAAACCCACCTTCTTTTATGGGTGTTGTAAATCCATTGGAAGCCGAGGGATGGATTATGCAATTGGAAAAAATATTCGAGGTTATGGAATGTCCTGATGATAGGAAGGTGGCCTTGGCAGTTTTTATGTTAGAAGGTGAGGTACAACACTGGTGGCGAATGGCAAAAAGAGTATTGATCAAAGAAAATAAAAACTTGACTTAGGAAGTATTTCTAGAGGCATTTAATGGAAAGTATTTCCCAGATTTTATTCGAGACCAAAAAGAAATGAAATTTCTAGAATTAATCCAAGGAAATAGGACAGTAGCACAGTACGAGGCCAAGTTTACTGAATTGGCCAGGTTTGCACCACATATGATTAACAATGAGGCAAGAAAGGTGAAGAAATTTGAAAGGGGTCTCAGTCCAGCTATTAGAAGCAGAATATCAGTCTTGAAATTAAGAACTTATGCTGAAATAGTGGATTGTGCCCAAATTGTCGAAAAAGATTTTGAAGATTATCAAAAGACGAAAAATCAGAACAGTCATGTTAGACCTACATCATCTAATCGACAACAGTTTGAAAGGCCCTCGCCATTTCAAAACCCAATAGAACCATGTAAAAAATGTGGGAAAAATCCTGGATCAAGCCCTTGTTATTGGAATACCAGAGCCTGTTTTAAATGTGGAAAATTGGGACACCAGATTAGACAATGTCCTAGCTTACAGACACAACAGCTTCCAAAGCAGGGAGAGATAGCTCCAAAGCCTCAGATGAAGGGAAGAGTATTTGCGATTACCGAGCAAGACGGGCCTCAAAATCAGTGATCCAAAGTACTCTTACTATCTTCCAAAAAGTAGCTCATGTTTTGATTGATCCTGGATCTACTCATTCATTTGTGTCACAACACTTTGCATGCCACTTAAAGGTAGAACCAGAACAATTAGAATACATTCTAGAGGTAGCCACACCGATGAGAGATTCAATTAACACCAATATAGTGTACAAATCATGTATAATAAAGATAGAAGAAAAAGAACTGTTGGTTGATTTAATACTCCTGGAAATTCAAGATTTTGATGTAATCTTAGGCATGGATTGGCTTTCTGCATACCATGCAAGTATTGATTGTTATAAGAAAATTGTTACCTTTAGTATTCCGAATCAACCAGTATTTTACTTCAATGGTGTCAAAGAAGACTCCCCATCATATTTAATCTCTTGTATTCGAGCTAATCGCCTCCTTCGAAAAGGGTGTCAAGGCTTTCTTGCCTATATAAAAAAAGATAGGAAGGAAGAAATAAATTTGGATACCACTTCGGTTATTCGAGAATTTCCCGACGTTTTTCCATAAGAATTGCCAGGATTACCGCTTGACAGGGAAATTGAATTCTCCATTGAATTATTGCCAGGGGTAGCACCAATTTCTAAGGCACCTTACAGAATGGCTCCTGTAGAACTTAAAGAATTGAAACAACAATTGGAAGAATTATTAGATAAAGGTTTTATCAGGCCCAGTGTGTCACCTTAGGGTGCTCCAGTACTGTTTGTCAAAAAGAAAGATGGGACTATGAGATTGTGTATTGATTATAGACAGTTGAACCAAGTGACAGTGAAAAATAAGTATCCATTACCTAGAATTGATGATTTATTTGATCAATTACAAGGATCACAAGTGTTTTCAAAAATTGATCTTAGATCTGGATACCATCAGCTTAAGATTAAAAGTGAAGATGTTTCCAAGACAGCTTTCAGAACAAGGTATGGCCATTATGAATTTTTAGTCATGCCTTTTGGATTAACCAATGCACCTGCTGCATTTATGGATTTGATAAATCGAATCTTTAGGCCCTTTTTGGATAAATTTATTGTGGTATTCATCGATGATATTTTAATTTATTCCAAGAATCAGAAGGAACATGAGCAGCATGTAAGAATGGTATTGCAAATATTAAGAGAAAAGAAATTGTATGCCAAACTTAGTAAATGTGAATTTTGGCTTGAACAAGTGACATTTTTAGGACATGTCATATCAAAGGAAGGTCTATCAGTTGATCCTTCAAAGGTTGAAGCCGCTGTTAATTGGAAACAACCAAGTAATATGACTGACGTTCGAAGTTTTTTGGGATTGGCAGGATATTAGATAAAATTTGTAGAAGGATTTTCTCGAATCGCAACTCCATTGACTCGATTGACACAGAAAAATGTCAAATTTGAGTGGACAAGTGAATGTGAGGAGAGTTTTCAAGAACTAAAAGTTCGATTAACTTCAGCATTTATTTTAACTATTCCTGAAGGGTGTGGGGGATTTGTGATTTATAGTGATGCTTCACATAAAGGTTTGAGCTGTGTATTAATGCAATATGGGAAAGTAGTGGCATATGCATCCAGACAGTTGAAAGAATATGAGAAAAAATATCCAATTCATGATTTGGAACTAGCTGCAATAATATTCGCTTTGAAAATATGGAGGCATTATCTATATGGTGGGAAATTCGTAATATACACAGATCATAAGAGTTTGAAATACCTTTTCCCGCAGAAGGATTTAAATATGCGGCAGATAAGATGGATGGATTTCTTAAAAGATTATGATTATATAATCCATTATCATTCAGGAAAAGCTAACGTTGTGGCCGACGCTCTAAGTAGAAAATCTACGAGAGTCTTAGCTCATCTAATGATCCAAGAAATGCGATTGTTAGAGGAAATAGTGGATTGGCATCCAACTCCGTCCATTAATGGTGTCGTAAGTATGATTGCCAACATTAAGGCGAAACCTCAATTAATCCAACAGATTCGATTGGCACAAAAGAAAGACCCTCAGCTTATAACAATTATAGAAGAGGTGAAGCAAGGAAAGAGAGATGAATTCTCTATATGTAGTGAGGATTTGCTAAGATTCAAAGGTCGGGTTTGTGTCCCGAATGATAAGAGTGTAAAGAAAGCTATCTTAGAAGAAGCACATCATTCTCGTTGTACGATACATCCCGGAAGTATTAAAATGTATCAGGACCTGAAGAAAACCTTTTGGTGGAATAATATGAAAAAAGAGGTAGCACTATTTGTGTCTAAATGCCTAACATGCCAGCAAGTAAAAGCTGAACATCAAAGGCCCGCTGAGTTGTTGCAGCCTTTATCCGTGCCAGAATGGAGGTGGGAGCACATCTCTATGGATTTTGTCTCTGGCTTGCCTAGAACAAATTCAGGACATGATAGCATTTGGGTCATTGTGGACCGGTTGACCAAAGCTGCTCACTTTCTACCGATTCGCACGACGTACACTTTGGATCGACTGGCTCAACTGTACATTAAGGAATAGTGCGGTTGCATGGAGTTCCTGTCAGTATTGTATCGGACAGGGATACTCGTTTTACTTCTAAATTTTGGGCTAGACTACAGTCAGCCATGGGGACGAGACTCACCTTTAGTACTGCCTTTCACCACCAAACTAATGGACAATCGGAGAGGACCATCCAAACCTTGGAAGATATGCTGAGGGCCTGTGTTATTGACCTTACAGGAAGCTGGGATGACCATTTACCTCCGATTGAGTTTGCTTATAATAATAGCTTCCAAGCCAGTATTCAGATGGCACCATATGAAGCCTTGTATGGAAGGAAATGCACGTCACCCATATGTCGGGACGAGGTTGGTGAAAGAAAGCTTTTGGGGCCAGAAATTGTCCAGATAACCACAGATAAAATAACATTAATTCGTGAAAGGCTCAGGACAGCTCAGTGTCGGCAAAAGAGTTATGCCGATAACCGAAGGAGAGATCTTGAATTTGAGGAAGGTGATCGAGTTTTCCTAAAAATCTCTCCAATAAAGGGCATTATGAGATTCGGCAAGAAAGGAAAGTTGAGCCCACGTTACATCGGACCATTTGAAATCCTGGAAAGAATCGGAGGTGTCGCTTATAGACTTGCGTTACCACCCGAATTGGCAAACGTCCATAATGTCTTTCATGTATCTTCACTACGAAAATATCAGCCCGACCCATCCCATATCTTAAAATATGAACCTTTACCGATCAGGAAGGACCTATCCTTCATTGAGCAGCCAATTTTGATACTGGATAGAAGGGTGCAAGTGTTGCGTAACAAGGAGATTCCTTTGGTCCGTGTATTATGGCAGTACCATTCAAGAGAAGAGTCGACTTGGGAACGAGAAGACGAAATCAGAGAAGAATACCCCTATCTTTTTCAGTAATCAGGTACACAAATTTAGAGGACTAAATTTCTTTAAGATGGGAAGAATGTAACAATCCTAAACTTTCAAAAATATATATATATATATAATAATAATAATAATAATATTAATGTTGTTAACAGAAATAAATACAAAAAAAAATAAAAATAAATAAATAAATAAAATAAAATAAAATAATAAGTATATATTAGTAATGATAATAATAATAATAATACTAATATACCGTTAGGATATTGTTGCTTTTATATTAACAATAAATAAAAGATATTATTGTTAATATATTTGAAGGTCCAATTTTACTTGGGTGGACCTTTAGGTCCACCACCTTAAAGGTTTATAAGAACACTCATTTAAACGACACCTTCCGTTGAGGTATTCCTTTTTTATACGTCTTTTTCTCTATCTCTCCTATGCACATCTCTTTTAACAAATTTGTTCCCACCCTCTCTCTAAATACAAAAGTGGCTAGGATCAATAGTGATTGATAGCGGCAAGAACCTGTGAATAGCGTTAATGGCATTCCATCCTACAAATTGAAATCAGTGGATAGAAAATCATTTGGGTTCTTTCCTTTTTCTCTGAATTTGAAATATGATCAATCGTAGAAAAGCCCCATTCAAAAAAAAAATAGAAGACTGGGTTTCTTAGTTCTATCTGCTTCCCTAGTTTCGAAGTTAAGGTAAGTGACATCGTCTTCCTGAAAAATAGTCTATTTTTAATAAATAGTGATATTTCCGTCTAGGATCTTTATTTTATCAGTTTTATGTGTAAGTGACCTCATTGTCTCGAAAAATAATCCATTCTTTTTAAAAATAAAATGAAATAATTATTTCTGCTTATTATCATGAATTTTAGGTGCGATAAATTTTATGCGCACACGACTTCATTATCTTGAAAAATAATCTTTTTAATAAAAATTGTGATATTTTATCTATGTTAGAAATTTTAAATGCTGTAAATTCTTAGAAAAATAAATTTATTTATTTTTCTTGGCTATTGTTAGAAAATTTTAGATACTATCAAATTATTAGAAATAAATGTGATATTTCTGCTTTTAGTAAAATTGTGATATTTCTTTCTACTGTTTTGAATATTTAGACATTGTAAAATTCATGTGCAAATGACTGCCTTATTATTTAAAAATTGACATTTTTGCAATTGATTATAGTATTGTTGTGAAATGTTTATTTGTGGATTGATATCCCATAAATTGTGATAATTCCGTATTCTTGAATTTCTATAAGAGTTTTTCTATACATATTAAATTGGCAATTATGCTAGAATGCCTTTACAAACTGCTACCTTTCTAAATTTGAGCCCAAAATATTTGATTGGTTATTTTTGAAATGTTATAGAGAGTGACTGTTATTAATGGTTTAAGTGAAATTCATATTAATGATTTCAGTGATATGTTAAGTACATGATATTGCTGCTTTCGAATGTTTAAAGAGATTTAGAAATAATTTAAGTATGCAAGTGGACTCATCCGGTTCGCCGGTGAGGTATAAGTGGACCTATCTGGGACGCCGGTAGGGATTAAGTGGACTCATCCGGTACGCCGGTGAGGTATAAGTGGACCTGCAGGGATTAAGTGGACTTATCTGGGACGCCGATAGGGATTAAGTGGACTCATCAGGACGCTGATGGGGTATATAGGTGACCTACTTGGGACGCCAGTAGGGTATTTTGTGAAATCCTTTGAATTATGCACTGCCGTTAAAAGTGTTATAAGCATTTCAATTATTCGGATTATACTTAATTATGCATTTATTGAAAGTGAAGCTGTTGATGCATTTCTGTTAATAGATCTCATTTTCGAAAATATTGATATCTTTCAATCATGATTATTTTTAGGATTATGATGATCACTTACTGAGTAGCCAAATTCATCAAACTATGGTAAACATTTTTTTCAGGATAACTGCGGATTCATTTTGAGTGCTAGTCAAGATCAACCTTGGAAGATACTGTTGTTGTGCTAGCTTTCTTTATTTACTATGTAAGACCTCGCCACTGTAAATTTTGTCCTATCAATAGATGTATATATGTTTTGTCTGTCACATCTCATGAATAACAGTATTGTAAATTTTTGGGGTGTGACAACCCCTTTGTCTCTTGTAGAAGACATACCCAAAAATGGAGAAAATAAGAGATTAGGATCCCTCATTTCTAATTTGTCGAGATTTGCCTTATCCTGAGTTTCCCCAAAAATCTTAAAAATTAGGTTCTCCAATCCAAATTTAACTACAGCCACAAAGAAGAGATATTCCCAATCGCCCAAACTAGTGGGAAATTTTTCTGATGCCCCATGTGTGAAATTACATTGGGCCATTTCATATGAATTTAGGGAAAGATTAGCCTTGGTTGTCACTAATCATCATCCTCATGAACCCAAAAACTGTTCTTTAGACATTTAGAATTTAAAGTTAAACATAGCTTTGTTAATGAAAGAAATAAACTATAGAAGTCTTTAGAAGACAATCAGAAATATTTTCCCTGTGGTTACACTTAACAAAATATTCTTTTACAAAATGTTCTATATATATATATGCACCCGCCTGGAGTATACCGCCTAGTTCATGCCTAGATGGTTTGAGAAAATGGCCACCTAGGTGGCGGTCTAGGCGGCAAGGTGGCCGAATTTTCTTACATTGTTTTGGGTGAAATTCTTATGCTGTTTTAATCATGAATAATTGCTAGTTTTTTCTGCTATCGCATATACCAATTTAAATGCCAGGTAATGGAACTAAAATAGGTCTTCATTTCAGGTGAATTCTGGTTATGATCGTTCAGTGAGAGCATGGGACTGCCGGTCACACAGCACTGAGCCAATTCAGGTGAATACTTTGTTTTGAGCAACTTTACGTGTCATTCTTTTTGTTTGGTCGATACCATAAAATTAGCATGCTTGGGTTTTGAATTGCTCCAAAATTTCTAAATTATAATTACATTTGATGCCCCGGGCAATAGACACTTCTTCAGAATGTGTAATTCTATTTGTTTGACAAACACTGAAATTCTGGCTGGAGAGTGTGGATGGGACCGTTTTCACTTTTGACATTCATGTTGGTAGGTAAGTGACCCTTGGCCCAGTGAGAGCCCCAGAGTCCCTTAGCTGATATATGTGTTGCTTTTCTCTTTTCATTTATAATTGCTTTTCTCCTTTCATTTGAAATTTTGATATCTTTTCTCTTCGATTCATTTCTAGGGCCTCTTGTTGTTATTAACCTGGGAAGTTGATGAGTTGGGGCAGCCTGTGAACTGCATATTGACTTCAAATGACAGTAAGTGCGTAGTAGCAAGTTGCTTGGATTCCGCACTCCACCTTCTTTATAAATAAATATTTTCAGTGATTTTCCATTTTAAATAGTGAAGACAAACTGTGAGGTACTTGTTTCTTATTTCCAATGTCTTTGTCTGAGGTCAACTAGAGAACTCCTTCAAGAATATAAAGGCCATACTTGCAATGTTAGATTTGTTGGGGCTCCAAGTCTGTAGTCAGATTTTTTGTTTGTTATAGCTGATTTTTTTCAATTATGTCTTGGATATTTCATACGCTTCTTTTTTGTTTCAATTATGTTCTGCATGATGCAGTTGGGATATCTTTCTTTCCTGAAGTCCATATTACCAGTCATTATTATTCATCACTGACTGTTAACATATACCAAATTGTTGACTTGAACTTTTCTATTTTTCTCGGAATCCCAATATATACTGCTTATTTTCAGTTCATTATGGAGAGGATCAATGTAAATGTTTACTCTTCCATTTATGGTATTGTCAAATTGTTCCAGTTGTGAATGATATATTATTAATTGCATACTATTATCCTAATGTTAATGAATGACATACTTTGTGTCCTAGGGAGCAATGTTGTATGAAATGTCTCTTAATAGATGTAGGTTTTTTATATGCAAACCATTTTAGTATCTGATCATTCATCTCATATTTTTCTAATACATGTCATTCTCATTTCTACTCCTTTTAGGTATCGTTTCTACAATGACTTACAAGTTATCATCATGCTATCGTCTTATTTCCTTTTGGGCAGTCCTACAAGATGGATTGTTGCCTCACAAACACCGACGCCTATGTCACTAGTGGATCTGAAGATGGCAAGATTTTCTTTTGGGATTTAGTGGATATCGCGTCATCTTTCCAAGCCCATGCCTATTGTTTTGTTTTTTCCTTTTGGGGTTAAGTTTTATAATTAACATTGTTGTGCATTCCATTCCCTTCATGTGCTATTACTCCCTTTTTGTTCATATGCACTACAATGTTATTCTGATGCAGATATCATGGTATTTGATAGATGACAGCCTCTACTCTATGCACCTCTCTTGCATAGAAAGATCAATAGCAGTAATATCTTATCCGAAGTAAAAGTCATGTGATTTGAGTTGTGTGCTTCTTTTTCCATGTTTGTGTGTTGAGGGGTGAATCGCCAAAATACCTTGTATGGCAAATCTGGCTATAGATGTTTCAGTTAATAATTATAGGATCCGAAAAGGCTGAACTGTGAATTTTATTTCCCATGCATTTTACAGAGTTTATGCTGAATTTAATCTTTGAATTAGGGCATCTTTTGCCGCAAATAATTAAAAACAAATTGCTCAGATATGAAACCCAACTTTGATATCATCCAGATTTATTGGTATCAGAATTTACTCATGTCCATGATATTAGATGTATAATCCTTGACATCAGATATATAATGTCATTGTGTGCTTATGCATCTTCGGGTGCTGTATTCAAATGTTTAGTTTTTTACTGTATATTGAAACTACTTGCATGCATCTCACAAAACTAGTTTCTAGGGATTGAGATGAAGCATCGTCTGTTTTATTTGTCCAGGTCAGCCATCAGTTTTGCACCTGGGTAATGCTCTGCCATTATGAACATTCTAACCATCAAGCAGGTGGATGATTCTTAGATGAAACAGTCTTTGTCAATGTAAGTTGCAACATCGGTGGCACCCCACCCCGAGTCCGAAAGTTACAAGATGCTTCACTAAGGGGTAGGTTGGTTATATAGCAGTTATAATCAAATTGGTTACTCAACATATGTAGGGCCAAATTTGTCTACATAGAATGAGAGGTTCAGAAAACAAGATGTCCAAATTGGATTGGAGTTTTTTTTATGAGTTTTAACCAAAGTCGAACTCTGGCATGTTACATATTGAGGGACATGATATGTAGATTTCCTTTGTGAAATTCGTGTTAGGTTGAACAAAGAGGAGGCAAGACCTTCATACAACTTACATACAAAAAGAAGGGTGACAAGCATGTCCTTTGGTGCATACGGAATGACATCCATGGCCTTATGTCTTAAATACATGGATGGAATGCAATGTTGCTTCATTTGAAGGCTGCTTTAGTTTGGCTGGGGAAGAGAAGCACTTTGATGTTTCGGCTGATTCTGGGGAAGACTTCGGCTTTTCTCTAACAATTAAAAAAATAAATTTAGGGAAAAAGAACTCCTAGAAAAATAATGAAATTGAAGAAATGGAAATAGATAGTTTTTCTTGAGAAAGCCATTTAACATTGCCATCCATGACTGATTCATACCCCATTAGTCATTTATCAGGTGAAGCTCATGTCATTTTGCAATTTATAAAATCCAAAATATGTTTGGCTAGATTATGGGGACAAAACCTAAATTCACTAGTGTGTGTTGATTACTAGAGGGAGGATAAAAACTAATAAAAGATCTTCATGCTAAAGTTCCTAATGAAATGTCGGATTGTTTTCTCAAAATATCTACACACATTTAAACCCGGAAAATCTAAAATCCCAATATTGAGTTTCTTTAACGGTAGCTCCCAGCAGAAACCACTGTAAGAAAATCAATGAGGTGGTTAAATGAACAATTTTACCATGGTTGATTTTAAAGTTTTTTAATTTAGTTAGCTCCTAAATAATTTTTTTAAACCCACATGCTCTTATTACAGGTTTGTAACCCAATGAGTTGAGGATGTTCTGGTAATTTGATCATGGGAAGTTACTTGAACCAAGCAAATTAAATGCCTCTACTTTAACCAAACTTATAACATGTTTTTTCACTAAGAAATATTGTTTCAGCCTTCCGGGTTTTAAACTAGATATAAGCAAGGGGCTCTTGGGCAATTTGATCAGTTACCTGATCTGACGCAAATACTCTTGATTCTTCTGAGTTGCAAACCCCAAAAAGATTTTTTTAAAAAAGAAAAAACAAGTTGCAGGTATCTAATTTAGAACGACCAGGGTATTTAGATTATATAGCTCAAGTAAGTGCTGAAATTGCGAATTAGGTTCCATATCGAATATAAGTGTAATTTGACTATTTTTTAACAAATTAATTTAGGAGGTACTCAAAGAAAGTTATTTTTAAAAGTAATCACTTTTCTGGTAAATTAGTTGGCTTAACTATCTCACTGATTTTTTCTTGATGATATTTCCGTTTGAAAGATAAAAAATTAAAAAATGATAAAAACCAAGAAAAACATGCTTCTAACAGGAAAAACGTTAAGCTGAAAAAAATGGAACAAGGTACAGATTACCCTCACACTCAATAGTGATTCCCAGGCTTCCAACCACCGAACCGGCCATGTCCATAACCATGGTTCTTGGAATGCGGATACTTATGGTGGCCATAACCGCGGATGATCGAATCCCCATGCAAGTGAGAATGGTGTTCACCACGACCTGCGGGGCTTGGATAAACGCCACCAGCTACCGGATATCGATGTTTCGGATGGAAAGTATACTGATGTTTAAACAAAGGTGGAGACCTTTGAAAAGGATAGCGATATCTCGGCAATGGGGACCTTGGGAGAGAGGACCCATGTTTCGGTTGGAAAGTATACTGATGTTTAAACAAAGGATAGTGATATCTCGGCAGTGGAGACCTTTGAAAAGGATATCGATATCTCGGCAATGGGGGCCTTGGGAGAGAGTACCCATGTTTCGGCAGAGGGGGCTGAGGAGATGAATGCAAGGGCTTAGAATTAGGGTGTGTCTCAGGCAAGGGTTCTGGAGTTTTAGGCAAATCTTCGTCAGGAGAAGGCTCTGAAGGAGGGGAGAATTTTGGATGGGGAGACTCTGGCGAGAGGGGTTCCGGGGCACAGGTTTGGGGAGCAGGAGACCCAACGGAGAGGATGCTATCGAGGCCATGAGCCACGAGGTTTGGCCCGGAGAAGAGGTCGATGTCCTGGACAACTACGCCATCGGCATGGAAGAGGTGGAGGTGGGGTGAGTGGGTGAGGTTGATTTGATGAGTGGGGAGGAGAGTCGGGAGGATCAGCCAAGGAGGGAGGTCTTCGATAGTGGGGGAGGCAAAGAGGCCGAAGGCGACATGGGCTTGGAGGGTCTCAACATAGCCATGTGGGGCGAGAACATGGGTGCGGAGGTTGAAGATAGAAGGGTCGGTGGGGATGAAGAGGCTGAGGGGGAAGTCGGAGTTGAGGATTAGGGCTTTGAGGTCCGAGGTTTCAATGGCATTGCCAAAGAGATTGTAACCTGTGGTTTTGAGGGTGATGATCATGTCCTTGAGCTCTTGCTCAGGTATGGCAGCTTCGGCGCGTGAAAGAAGACTGAAGAAGAGAGGAACTAGGAAGGGGAGTAGGAGGAAAGGCCTTGTACACGAAGAGACCTCCATAACTGTATTTGCTCTAAACTTTTCTCTCTTAGTATTTATAGAAAGGGAAATATTTAATACTGAATTGTTAGATTGGTAAGATAGAGTGGGATTAGGTTGCAATTAGTCTTTGTTAAACCCCGGGACTCTCTTTTATGAGAGAAACATTTTATTGGTAAGACGTTGGAGAGGAAGGATTTATTAGTTATATAGTTATTAATCCCTTTTGTTGCAGGATTTGGACATGGATATTGAAACGGTACCGAGCTTTCATTAAATATAGAGTAGCCCTTTCAATTTGAGGACACGGTTTTGGTGAGTCAACTAACTCACCTATTATCATGCACTTCCTTGTTAATTTAACAACATCGTGTTAAAATTTGGTTTTTTTTTTTTTTTTTGGGTGAGTATCATGTCAAAAAATGCTACATCCATTAAAAGTTACATTGGAAAGGAATTCAAAAAATAACATTTATATTTTTTTGAATTTTTTTTTTCCAAATTTAAGTGACTGTCATGTTGAGATTATCGAAATCTAAACTTTTGAATTGAAAATTTCTTTGAGATATATTTTGCAGGGAGATTCCATAAGAATAGTGTGAGTCAGCCGACACACTAAATACTTTTTTTTTAATTTGTCCGTTGCTGACAAATAATCCAGCAATGGGTACCCTCGATCAGTCGAGATCAGAGAGGAAGAAACGACTGGCTATGAACTTTTAATTTTATTTCGTACAAATTATAGCAAATTGAAATTAGACGTGTATACTTTTCAATTAGGCACACTTATATACAATATTAAACAAATAATTTGTAAAACTTGATTGACTAAAATACCCTAGAAACATCTAGGGTATTTTTTATCAATTTATTTTTTTACGATTTATGTAGATATTTTATTTAGATCTTTTACCTAGGTGTCCCTTATTGAGAAATGTAGACGTCTAAAATTTCAATAAAATACTATTTGTAAAAAATTATTAAATTTGAAATTTTAAATGAAATTGGACGTCAATCGTATTTCCTTTTGATCTATATACCTTTGGAACTTGGAAGTGGTTGCACACCAAATTTGATAGTCCAATCAACAGGACGGATGCTATACTATCCCCAAAAAGGTATTAGATTTTTTTTGAACTTTATGACACATTCAAGCTATTAGATTTCACATCAAATGATTATCAAATGATTATAAACAATTATGACATCCTTATTTTAAAGGTAAATAGTCGGTGCATTTTGGTTGATGCTTTTATTAATGCATGGAGAAGGGTTAGAGAGAGAATATAAGGTTTGATGGCGGAAGCAAGGAACAAATGAGGGATAATGAGGGAGTATTGCCCTTTAAAGATAAGAGTTCTATGAGTCCATGTAAAAATGAGTCACCTCTTAAAAATTTATTTTTGAGATGGAATTTTGGACTTAATTTTTAAGGACATGAAATCTCTAATATGGAGATCATGAATATAAAAAAAGTAAATAAATTTTGAAAATTAGAGATAAAAATTATATTTAAAAATATTTGGATCATTAGTTTCAATTGTTTGTAAATGGACCACCTATTTGCATCTATTTTTAAAATGGATGTTTTATGCCTTAGGACCGCATATGGTGGAAATGCCATTCAGTCCGCATGAAACAATTTTTCTTTCCTTGGTTTAAATAAATGCATCTTCATCAAAAATGGGAAAAAAAAACATAATTTTTGGGTTATCATATTCATGAGGTTTATTGCTGGTTACCAAACTTGTAGCATCTCTCAATGTTTTTTTTTATGAGAAATGTTTTGGTTAGTTTGGAACCTACCTAGTACACTTGTGCATACGAAAAAGTTTTCATATAACAATTCTTCCCCATCTCAAGAGGTATTGAGGTTTTTTCACACCAATCGCTCCATCTTATGGTAAACTATTTTGCCACAAGGTAAATTCATATGAAAAACCTCCACACGTCTTGACAAGAGGAAGTGCTTTCATATGAAATTTTTTCATGTAAATTTCTTCATACAAACCAAATGTACCCTTAGGTGAAATTGATAAAATAATCATAAAGAAAAGAAAGAGAGGATGATCTGTTACAATTAACACCTTTGAGCTCGATCTTTCTTAAATTCTCATAGTACATGACTTGGAGTGGATTTTTTGTATTTTGATTTCTAGATGATTTGTGAGGTGATTGGAATCATATGCATACACAAACATTAATGAAAGGGTGGCTTCTGTATAAGATGCCCACTTATATTACACAAGTACAACACATTTTAATATTTTTTGGAAGATGTAGTTTAGGTCTCGAAAACTCATAACTATTGAAAATCTTCAAGATAAATGGTCTATGTAACTTGTTACAAGATGTACTATTTTTAAGATTTAAAATTATTATTATTTTTATATTCATACATGTTGAGGTCGAGATGATGAATTGAAAGATTTTGCAACTGAACACTAATATAAAAAGATTTTTTAACAAAATTGAAGCAACTGCGAGCCCTATTGTCCTTCATGAGTATCCCATACAAATAAATGGATAGCGCTCAAGGTTGCTTTTAGGGTTACAAAAAAACGGATCAGGAGGGTAGATTGGATCCCCTTTGCACCAATTTGGATCGGTTGGTGCAAGTGACACGCCTGGTCTACAACAAAAAATAAAAAATAAAGCAAAGCAAAGAAAAGATGTTATATAGATTTATCTTATGTTTCTGTGACGATTTAAGTCCTAAATTAAATATAAGAAACATGGATTATTTGGTATAACCGAGAGATCATGGCTGATTCTTGAGAGAGAATCGGCCCAATCAACCCCCATCCGATCGCGAACCATAGCATTTGAAAGGAAAATTTATAAAAGTGCACTCAAGAGTTGAACTACTTAATATTTTATCTATTTTTAAAATTTAATTTTGAAAAAATTCATCAAATACATGTAGAATTAAAATAAGTACAATATTAAATACAGGCTAAGTAAATTGTTTTTCATAAGGCCAAAAGATTTCATGCTCCTGTTGGAACATACTGTCCAGTTAAGCAAAACCTAATCCAAGAGCATTTTTAGGACAAAATTTATATTAAAAAAACCCCAAGTTAGGCTTCTGCCCCAGGGAGCAAGTGTACAGTATGCTCCGGTATACGAGAGCAAATGCTTTTGCCTTTAGAAAAGCATAGATGATACTTGATAGCTTCATTTTGGTAGAATTTAGCGTGATTTGAAGCAGTGAAAATGGCGGTGAGCGATGTGCCCTCGAAAGAGGCGAGCGTGCTGCGAGGCCACGAAGGCGCAGTGCTCGCTGCGCGCTTCAATGGCGATGGCAACTACTGCCTCAGCTGCGGAAAGGATCGCACCATTCGCCTCTGGAACCCCCACCGAGGCATCCATATCAAGACCTACAAATCCCATGGACGCGAAGTTAGAGACGTCCACGTTACAAGGCAATCTCTCTCTCTCTCTCTCTCTAAAATGGCGAAGTAGGAAGTGCTTAATTTGATTACTGTTGGTCCTTGTGTTCTGGCGCAGTGGCTGAGGTTTTTTTCTCTCTCTGAATTGATAACGCTGGATTTTTTCAATTTTTTTCGTTTATACTGATAATACTAGTGCACTCATTGAGTTTTATTAAGGCGATTGCTTTTCTGGAGTTCCTTTTGCAATTAGGGTTGGGCCATAATGTGACCTAATGGATAAGATCTTTGTCCATAGAGGTTGAAGTCATTGTTCCTGAACTCTTATTTTCACCTCACGACACTAAGGTATTTAGTTGAACTCTCATTTTCACCTCACGACACTGATGTATTTAGTTCGGCATACTGGTAGATGTATCAGTTTGGTTGAACGAGGACGAACTTTATGTGGTTGAATGATAGCCCACTGATCTAAAAAGATGATTTCAGTGTTGTTCATTTGGGTGTGACAGAGAAAATATGGTGAACATAGATTACTTGCTTTGGCATAAATTGAAGAGAATTAAGTAAAATAATGTATGCCATAGGGATTGCCGTAATCTTGAGATAATTGGAAATGCTTAATTTTCTATCGGAGCCCTTAGATTTGTACTGAAGAAATCTCAGAATTTCCCTTGCATGCGAAATGGAAACTAGATATACAAAAATGTTTGTAGAGGCTGAGTTCTTTGCAATGTTAGCGCTTGAAACAAATTCTCTTATTGCTTGTTACAACTTTTTTCTTCTTCTCTTTTTTTTGCGTGTTCGTGTATGAGCATTAAAGGTGGAATCTGATAAATACCTTCCGACACTGAATATGAAATTTCATGTCATGGATATTTGGCTGACTAATTTTGGAATCATAACAAACTTATTTGGATTCAACCCAGAAGAAGAGGCTTGATATCGACCTTGTGACAGGAACTTCTCTAGGTATGAAGTCAAAATAATTGAATTCCTTCATTTTATGTTGACTTTGCAGATGTCTGTGCCTATAGTCCTATTGACGAATTATTAACATTCATGACAAATGGATTGGATTTTGTAACAGTTCTTTTGCTAAAGAATGCAAAAGGATGACTCCAGTTTTGCTTAGGACTTAGGAGCATGTGTTCTTTACAACCTGAGAACAATGAAGTAATTCTTCTCTTCAACTGCAGTGGAGTCTCCAGTGCCATTTGAGCATATTTATTGCTTTCACTTGACTTTCCATCACTTGTGTAATTGTACCAAGTTACCCATGGACCATGCCATTCTATCTTTGTATTCAGATGATGCTTCTTCAAAATAATTTAAGCTGATTATGTGTGCAGTTACGGACTTAAACATCTAAGGGCTAACAGCTGGTGCTCATAATTTATGATGGTTCTACGGATAAACATGTAATGAAACAATTAAAAAGGTTCATTATTCTGGATCTATGTTTCTAAAAATTGTGAGATACTATTCTCATCCCATTTCGACTGTAAGGAGTTCCACCATAGTTCAATGGTAGCAAATGAAAGCTGCTTCTTGTGCTGAATAATCATTCAACTTGGTGAGTACATTACGTCTATTGGAGGTTTGATTAGTGACCTCAACAATTTATAAAACCATCCTGATTAGATGGTATTGACTTTTTAAGTTCTTTTAGATGCATGTGGAATTTAAGGTCACAATGATTACTTTGGGCTCCTTAACCTGCAAACTGTTTTGTCATTCCTCATGTTAATGATTGAGAACTATCTGATCTTTGAAAAAAATGAACCTACTTTATAAATGTCTTTTAATGGCTATAACAATTTCATCAACATCCAAGTATCGACAATATTTTTTGCTTGGAATTCACAGGGACAACTCCAAATTATGTTCTTGTGGGGGTGATAGGCAAATCTTTTATTGGGATGTGTCAACGGGTCGTGTAATTCGAAAATTTCGTGGTCATGATAGTGAGGTTTGCTATGTTATTGTTTTCTTGTTATTTTGATTGCCTATTTTTCTTATTGATAGTTGATTACTGGAAATTCAATTGGAATTATCTTTGTGCTATCAAGAAAACACATACAAGCTCAATTTTTGTAGTGGACTTTATAGAAGCAAAGGTCAGACTCTTCTTATAGTGCCATGTGCCACTTTCTTTGCAAAATGAGTTTCTAAATATGTCATATATTATTGTCGGCAAGCAAGCCACTTTTGGAACATGGAGACTGTGGATGTATTGGAGGAGAATGTATATATCATAAGCTATTGGAATATCTCACTCTAGTATGTTGACTAGTAGTGAATGATATTGTTCACTAGGTGCCGGAAGGAGGGCGTATACAGTGAACTCTATATGGGATGCATTTTACTTTGTAACTACTGTGATATACAATGTATTTTATTATTAGTTAAAAGCGGCAGGAAAAAAGATAATTATCAAAAAAAAAGGAAGGAAATTAGAACATAGCCTCATTTTGAGCATTAAAATTTTATATGACTCAAGTTAACCTTAGGAAAAAAAAAAAAAAACTTTATACGACTGACATCACCACCTTTTTTTGTTTCAGCCTTCTTATTACCTTTATGGTGAATCTTTCTGAAGTTATGTTTTTGATAAGTAACCGTTCATATTAGGGTATACTTCAAGTTGCGCCTTGGTGCGTGCAGACAAATAGAGACATATACATCATAGAAGACAGAAATGTCGAGCCCGAACAATCCCTAAAACTGCATTTAATGCTTGCAGTACCTCAATTGGCCAAGAAGCGACTGTTGATGTTAAATTTGATGGTTCCAATGTCAGGTGGGAGCCATATAGGAGGACCTCAGGATGGACCTTAGCAAAGTTCTCATAACAATGTCCCTTTTTTGGATGAAATCTATTGTGGCATAGACTTGTATCTTTTGGTGAAGGTGGCCCAAAGATTACTGTCACTTTTATCTTGTCTTTGATGGCCTCTGTGTTTGATTCATCCCCTTAAGAAATGCATTTGTTCCTCTTAGTCTGAATGACCTATGGAAGGCCAGCACTAGAAATCGCCACAATAACGAATGTAAAATAATAAATATGTGTAACGATAAATTCCGAAAACAAAGTCGAATCAGAATAACCATATAATTGCCTACTTAAGATTTGATTTATACCATGATTGAAGCAGATGCATGCCTGCAAAAATGCGTCAGGCATAGTTGGATATTAACTTAGAATGGAGCTACCAAAAAACAAAATCTTACATGCATGCAAATAACGAACCAACATAAAATAAAGATAACCATCTCATTTAGTCCCTTAGGCTTTAGGTTAGTGGAAGACTTCCCCCCCTCCCCTTCTTCTTAGTAGAAGGTCATTGGTTCGCCTTGAAGTTTGTTCTAACATAAGAAGCCAAAGTGTCTTAACCTTTTTCATTAGAAATAGCTCATCAAAAGAAAAAGAAAAAAAATGTGATAAACGTGGTGTAGACTCTTCAGCGAGAACCTTCTGAGTTCTGACCATGCATAGTTGGATGCCAACTTATATCGGAATTCTCTGCTATAGTGCCTGTACTTTCTGAGATTAGAAAATGTAACTAGGGGCTAGAAGCTACAGAACTATGGAGCTACGGAGCTATACATGAGCGGGGTGGTGCAAAGCTGAAGTCATCAAGGTATTAACAAGAGCTTGAAAACTCTTGATCTGCTATTTTAGAATAATTTTATGATCTCTGTGAAATTGGATTAGTTGCTTTCAAATAAACCAAATCAACAAAGTAACAAAGGTGGAGAAATCAAATCACAAGCACACACAAATGTGTTGAGCAGGTACAAGGATGATTTAAAAAAATAAAATAAATAAATAGAAAAGACACTACAGATTTTTAAGTGCAAAGACCTCTATCACTCTCACTCTCTCACACACACGGAATTGCTTGCCCCTATCTGGCCCTGTTTATAGTGCCAAGCCTCCCTTAGAAGACAATTTGTATGCAGAGTTTCCCATTTGATGAGATTATATAGCAAAAAGTGCTCCTAAACTATCCTGCATGGATAAGCCTTTGTCCCTTGGTGAAAACACACTAAATTGAGAAAATCAGAGATAAGCATCCCACATTTCAAATTTGGTCAAGATTTTTCTTATCCTGAGTTTCCCCAAATCTTAACAATTATGTTCTCCAATCCAACTTTGATTACTTCCGCAAAGAAGAGTTATGCCAAATCTCCCAAACAACTGGGAAATTTTTCTCATATTGGATCACCTCATATGAAATTTTGTTTTTTGAGAGAAGGTTAACTTTCATCTCATATGAATTAATCCAAACATTAAGTAAAAATTAACATTGGTTTTAACCAACCATCATCCTCATTAACCCGCAAACTATTCCTCAGTCAAGTAGAACTTAAAGTTCTGGTAAGCTTTGTTAATTAAAGAAGTAAACCATAGAAGGGTTCAGAAGACAATGAAATCTTTGGTCTTAAATGTGGTTACACTTGATAAAGTACTCTTTTACAAAAGGAATTGTATACTATGAGACCATTTATTTTTTGTACAAGAAGGTCACAAATTTTCTCAGGCATTATGTGAAATCTAACATATTAAAATGTATCACAGCTTTTTATAAAATTGTTTCTGGCTTTGTGCTCCATTAGTGACACATCACGACCTGTCCGCTTTCACATCCAAGATTGACAATGATTGTAACCTTCTTGTATCAAAAGTAAATGGTCTCATTATATACATTTCCTTTACAAAAATGATCTCTTTATATACAAAGATGAATATATAGATAAATATGTATTGATATCGCACAGAACATAAATTAAATATAGCATTTTGGGAATTCATATGCTGTTTTAACAGTGAATAATTAGTAATTTTTTCTATCCTTGCATAGACCAATGTAAATGCCAAGTAATGGAACTGAAATATGACTTTATTTCAGGTGAATTCTGTGAAGTTCAATGAATATGGAGCTTCCATTATATCAGCTGGATATGATCGTTCTGTGAGGGCATGGGACTGCCGGTCCCACAGCACTGAGCCAATTCAGGTGAATATATTGTTTCAAGCAACTTTACATGCCGTTCTTTTTGTTTGGTTGATAGCATAAAAGCTTGGGTTTAGTTGCTCCAAAATTTCTAAATTGTATTTACATTTGATGCCCCAGACAATTGACACATTTTCAGACAGTGTGATGTCTATTTGTTTGACAAAAACGGAAATTATTGCTGGAAGTGTGGATGGGACAATTCGCACTTTTGACATTCGTGTTGGTAGGTAAGTGAGCCTCACCCCAATGAGATCCCCAGAGTCCCTTTGCTGATATATGTGTTGCTTTTCTCTTTTCATTTAGAATTGCTTTTTTGTTATTAACCAGGGAAGTTGTTGATGACTTCGGACAGCCTGTGAACTGCATATGCATTTCAAATGACAGTAACTGCGTATTAGCAAGTTGCTTGGATTCCACACTCCGCCTTCTAGATAGGTAATTATTTTCAGTGATTTTCCTTCTTAAATATTGAAGACGAACTGTGGAGTATTTGTCCCTTATTTTCAATGTCTTGGTTGCAGGTCGACTGGAGAGCTCCTTCAAGAATATAAAGGCCATACATGCAAGGTTAGATTGACTGGGGCTATAAGGCTGTAATGAGATTTTGCATTTTTGCAGCTGATTTTTCTTTTAATTATGTGTTTGATATTTCATTCAAGGGAACTTACATACGGCTTCAATAGGCGATAAGATGATTAGAAAGTAGACTTAGGTGGACCTTCCATGTGTAGCGTAGAGCTAATATAACACTGGTTAGGAGGTGTGATTTGGTTCAAGTGGACGGCTCCGAAAGGGCAAGAGAAATGCCCAAAAGGATATGGATGGAAGTAGTGAGAAAATATATTGTGACTTATGGTCTTACGGAGGGTATGACCCTTGATAGAGCAGAATGGCGGAATAGGAATCATGTAACTTTATAACACTATGTTGATGATGATGTCTTAGATATTTCATATTTGTTTCTTTTTTTTTTCAATTCTGGTCTGCATGATACAGTTCAGGTGTCTTTCTTTGTTGAAGTCCATTTAACCAGTTACTAATATAGTAGTGTTAACATGAACCAAATTGTCAACTTGAATTTTTCTATGTTTCTCAGAATCCTAATATATAATGCTTTATGTTTAATTCATTACGGAGGGGATCAAAGTAAATCTTTGTTGGGCATATGGTATTGTCAAATTGTTCTAGTTATGAATGATATATTATCAATTCCTTACTGTTATCCTTATGTTGATGAATGACATACTATGACCTAGGGACCAATGCTGTATGGAATGTTTCTTACTGTATGTAGGTTTTGTCTATGTAAACCAATTTAGTATCTAATTGTTCAACTCATTTTTTTCTGTTATATGTCATCCTCTTTTCTACACTTTTTAGGTATCATTTGTATGATGACTTACAAGTTACCATCATGCTATGGTCTTATTTCCTTTTGGGCAGTCTTACAAGATGGATTGTTGCTTCACAAACACCGATGCCTATGTCACTAGTGGATCTGAAGATGGACAGATTTTCTTTTGGGATTTAGTAGATGCCAGTGTCATGTCATCTTTCAGAGCCCATGCTTCAGTGGTATAATTTATACTTCTAATTTTTGTTTCATTTTTTTCCTTTTGGGGTTAAGTATGCCATTTATCGTTGCTGTGCATTTCATTCCCTTCATATACTGTTGCTCACGTTTGGTTCATATGCTCTATGATGTTATTCTGATGGAGATATCATGGTATTTGGTATATGAGAGTCTCTATGCACCTCTCTTATATAGAAACATCAATAGAAGTAATAATCTTATCTGAAGTAAAAGTCATGTAATTTGAGTTGTGTGCTTCTTTCTCTATATTTATTTGTGTTGGGGGATGAATCCTCAAAATCGCTTGGATGCCAAAACTGGCCATATATTGATGTTTCGTTTAATAACTATAGTATCCACAAAGTCTGACCTTTGATTGGTATTCCCATGCATTCTACAGATTTTATAGAATTTTTCATCTTTGAACTTGGACATATTTTCAGTAAATAATTTTAAAAAGAAAAAAAACCTCAAATATGAAACCCAACTTTGACATCATTCAGATTTATTGGTATCAGAATTTATGCATGTTCTGGATGCTAGAGATGTATAATCCTCAACATTAGAATCATAATGTCATTGTTTTTTATTAGTAACTTTGAACAGCTTGTCATAAAACACAAGTTTGTGAACATTTCTTGTGTGCAATGCACCTTCGGGTGCTGTATTGAAATATTTACTTCAATTGTATATTGAAACTAGATGCAAGTCATTACAATTGTTTCAAGGGATTTAGATGAAGCGTAGTCTGTTTTATTTGCTTAGGTAAGCACAAGTTTTGCACCTGGATAATGTTCTGCGATAATGAACATTCTAACCATCAAGCAGGTGATCGATTCTTATATGAAGCGTAGTCTTTTTTAATGTAATTTGCAACACCGGTGGCGTCTCCATTCCAAAGTTCGAAGATGCTTGGCCAAGGGGTAGGTTGTTATATAGGTATTATAATCAAATTGGTTACTCAGAATATGCAAGGGCAAAACTTGTGTACATAGAATGAAAGGTTCTGAAAAAAGAAGTATCAATTTGGATTGGAGTTTTATTATGATTTTTAACTCAGTAGAACATTAACATGTATGCTAACATTGATTACTTGATAACATTTTAGAAGATTGAAGGACATATGTAGATTTCCTTTGTGAAATTTGTGTTAGCTTGACCGAGGACAAGGCGAAACCTTCTTATAACCTCTTAAAGGTGACGAGCATGTCCTTTGGTGCTTACAGAATGACATCCATGGCCTTGTCTTGTGTATATGGATATAATGCAATGTTGTTCCTTTTAAAGGCTGCTTCAGTTTGGCTGGGGAAGAGAAGCACTTTGGTGCTTCAGCTGATTCAGGGGAACACTTTGGATTTTCTCTAACAATTAAATTTTTTGAAAAAACAAGTAAACTTAGGGGAAAAAATACTAAGAAAATTAAAGAAATTGAAGAATGTAAATCTGTAGTTTTGTTTTTTTTTGGATAAAACCATTTAACATTGCCATCTACGGCTGATTCAGACCCCAATAGTGATTTATGAGGTCAAAGCTATGTCATTTTGTAGTGGAAATGTATAAAATGAGACTATTTACTTTTGATACAGGAAGGTCACAATCATCATTGACCATTAGATTTGAAATCAGGTGATAGAAGACGGTTCATTGTTTGGGCACAAAGTCCAAAATAAAACTTTTCCAATGTTGTGACGCCATTTCATCTATGGTATTTCACATCCAATGGCTAAAAGTGATTGTGACCTCCTTGTAACAAAAATAGAGTCTCATAGTATACAATCTCTTTTGCAATTTATAAAATCCAAAATATGTTTGGCTAGATCATCGGGACAAAACCTAAATTCGTAAGGGTTTGTATTGTTTACTGGAGAGAGGATAAAAACTATTAAAAGATCTTCACCCTCAAGTTTCTAATGATACATCCAATTGTCTTCTCGAATATCTTTACACATTTAAGCCCTAATATATGGAAAATTTAAAATCCTAGTATTGCTTGCCATTTATGAGAGAGGAACTGAAACTCTTCACAGTCCCCAAAACATCAGTTGAAATGTTTTTAAGAAAAAGAGGGAAAAAAAGCATTTTTGGACCTGAAAATTTTGCTTCAATAAAAATAGAGTTTTGATTCAGCCTGGCTTCGGCTGATGCAAAGTGAATTTAGTAACATTTATATCATGACTAAGGGGCAAAACAAATTGACATGTGCATAAGACAGAAAGCATCCTTGCTAGGACTTCCCGCAAACTGGAGCAATGGAATGAAAAAGGTGTGTCAGTTTGTATGTAAGAAACTGGTTTTGTGATTTAGAATATAGCTTTAATAAGTATGATGTTGCCTTGTCTTTGGTTGGGTCCATTGCTTATTGCAACATACACTGAAACCCAACATACATGTTAAAAAAAGAACTACAATGAAACCCAACATGTCTTTATTTTTGTGTCATCTGCTGCATCATCATGTGCATTCAGAGCTTTCTAGCTACCTTTATAAGTAATTTGATGCCATATGCAGCACAAACATTTATCACTTAAATTCTCCTATTATTTCGATTGCCCATCATTTAAACCACATTTCTTCTCATTTCCTAGGAACATTCTGTAAGTAACTGGGGCAAGTCCCGAGGAACTGCTATGCATTTGATTTCTTGCCAAGCGTCACTCTAGATCCATTTTCCCCATAGTTTAGAATTTTTTGCTAATCCGCAAGTTCTAAGTTCTGCTTAATACAATGAATGGCAGGTAACGAGCGTGAGTTATCACCCAAAAGATAGTTGCATGATCACATCCTCAGTTGATGGCACAATTCGTGTTTGGAAGACATGAGTTGGTGTGTCCCCATCGCTCAAATATTTGTAGCTTTTGTCTTGTGATTTATCCAAAAAGCTTCAAGTTCAAGGTTTCTTCTTAGTTCTCTGTCACAATTGATGTCATTATTTAGTGGGAGCTTCTCTGAACTATTTGTTGTCTCGCACCTACGTAACTGCATGTTGTCAAAATTAAAACAGCAGAAAGGCAAGACAGAAAGAAGGAATTTGAAGGAAAGGAAGGGTGAAACACACCGTCAAGTTGTAATAGCAACGAGGTGCATGTGTTACTGAATCTTTTGCCATCCCAACATTAGCAGAAAACCTATTATCAAATGATTTCGAAAAACTTTGAAGTAATTTTGCCTTTGGACGCTATTGACGATTTCTTCCCCTTACGAGCAGAATTGAAGTCATCCTGTGAGTCTCTCTCTCTCTCTCTTGTGGAATTGAGGCCCTCTCTCTGTGCCTGCATGGGGGTCATTCACGCGTGTGTGCAATTGCATTCCCACTAACATAAGTTAAAAGGGAGGTCAGCTTTTTGCTTTTTCCGCTATTTTTTTCTTTCCTTTTTGGGACTAACCTTATAGGTTGAAAGCAGCGTTTTAAAAATCGGCGAGTCGGGAACCGGTACAGTTCGTGTTGGTTTCAATACAAAATCGAAAACCGTCTGGTTCTAGAGAAGAGCCGTCGGTTCCAATTCGGTTCTACCCGGTTCTTTCCCTGTACGCGTGCGATACGTGTGAGGTTATCTTAATATTTTTACACAAATATTTTAATCTATATTACATAGGTATTTATATATTAAAGTGAAATATCCATCTTTTGATGTAGGATAATTTTCAAACATCATTAAATGAAAAGGGAATTTAAATATATTCTATTAATCATCAAGTTATAACTACATATGGTGAGGTTGTGTGGTGGTTAAGACTTTTGTTTCTTCGTGTGATGTCTCAAGGTCGAGTCCTACCGTGGGCGTTATTTTTTTTGTATTGTATAGTCTTTGTTGTATATATTGTATAAATAGTTTTGTAAATAATATAAAAAGTATAAAAAAATGAAAAATAAAAAAGTTAATTTTTTGCATAGCAGTTAATTTTTGTTGTATATAGTGTTATAATTATTTTTTTAAATAATATGAAAAGCATAAAAAAATAAAACATAAAAAGTTTATTCTATTTGAAATCTCCATCTTTCTTCTAACAATCGTTTTCACTAAATTTATTACAGAAACTTAAAAAAATAAATTTTTGAAAAATTGAAGTGTTATTTTCAAAATTTGTACGCATTTTATTAATTTTTATATTGATAACCAAATCTTTTATTTTATTTATTAATTTTTATATTATAAATAAAGTAATGTATTATTTTTCTTACAGTTGTCATTAATACATTTTAAATTAGATAATATTATAAAATATTTTAAATTTGTTATTATTTGTCTAATAAATAATTATAAAATGTAAATTAATAATTATAATTTCAGTATATAATATTATAATTAATTAAGTTTTAATAATTTTGGATTATAGTTAGTTAGGCTGTAATAAATTGGATTTTTTTAGCGGATTAGGGTTTTTCGTCAAAACGAGATTTTAATGGCAATTCTTTCATTGATTAGTTTACTCTTTATAATTGTCTATGTATAATTATATATTTTATCTATGATAATGCTATGATTTTTCTTTTATGTGATGCAAATTTAATGGTTAACATAAATTTATACAGGAAAAGAGCATCTCAATATTCACAAATTGATGAAAAAATGAAAGTTAATAATGTAGTACTTTCATTTCTTATTGGATTCTTAAAAAATAATATTTATAATGAATTTTAATAAATTTTTTGGATTTTTTTTTAAGCTTTAATCCGTCCGATTCAATTGATTTTTGATCCGAATCATCGATTTATCGATCTGGATCGATTTTTTAGATGCTCGATTTGGGTCACCGATCCGCTTTTTAAACCATTAGTTGAAAGCCTTGAACTCCTGCTTGCAAACCAAGGGTGCTTATAAGGAGTCTCCATCTCTTGAGAAGAGTTGAGTGCTGTTGTAGCCAAACAGGGTAGCTTTCAAACTTACCCTTAATTCATCGGACTCGCGTTAGTATGTGTAATCGTAGAAAACATTATTGCTAAAATATTTGGATTATTTTCATGTAGACTAGCATTTTGTTGTTTAATGTAATGTTCAAAAACCAGGTATAACCGTGGGTAGATTCCCCCTTCGTGGTGGTAATGGATGTTGCATCAGAAAACAACGCTTTACACCAATGGTTTAAAAAACGGATCAGTGACCCGGATCGGGCACCCAAAATATCGATTCGGATCGGCAAATCGGCGATCCGGATTGGGAATCGAGTGAATCGATTAGAATAAAGCTTAAAAAAAATCTGAAAAAATTACTAAAATTCATTATAAATATTGTTTTTTAGGAATTCAATAAGAAATGAGGGTACTCCATTAAGAATTTTCATGTTTTTTAATAAATATGCGAATATTGATATGTTCTTCCCTGCATGAACCGCCATTCAGCATTTAATTTACATCACACAAAAGGATAAACATAGAATTATCATGGAATAAGTATATCAACATACATGGATTACAATAAAGCATAAAATTAGTAACATATGATCTAAAAATAAAATGATAGACGACGTTATTGTTCTTCTTGGTCACGTTGGTGCCATTGATTGAATTCGTTTAACAATTCATTTATTCGATCTAAAAACGAATCATCGATATTAGCAGGCGTCTGACTATTCCTAAATCCCTGAGTATTAGTGTTTTGTTGTGTTCCCAATCTAAAATCCCCAAAGCTTGTCCATCTTTCATACTCACCTGCACTGTCGTGCTCATCCCTACACTGTTGCTGTAGGGACTCGATATGTGAATAATATGGTTGGGATAGGGTGGCCTCAGAATCATCATCTCTCATTTTCTCTTTGAATAATATGGATTAAAAAAAAAATTTAACAAATTTTCAAAAAAATCGATCATAGATTAAAAAAAAAAATTCACAAATTTTCAAAAAATTCTATCATGGATTACAAAAAAAAATTCGATCATGGATTAAAAAAAAAAATCACAAATTTTCAAAAAATTCTATCATGGATTACAAAAAAAAATTCAATCATGGATTAAAAAAAAAAATTACAAATTTTCAAAAAATTCAATCATGGATTACAAAAAATTCGATCATGGATTACATAAAATTCGATCATGGATTACAAAAAAAAACAAACAAAAAAAAACAAAAAATTCGATCGTGGATTACAAAAAAAGAAAAAAACAATTCGATCATGGATTACAAAAAATTCAATCATGGATTACAAAAAACCCTATCATGGGTTACAAAAAAAACCAAAAACAAAAAATTCGATCCTGGATTACAAAAAAAAAAACAAACATTTCGATCATGGATTACAAAAAAAAAACAAACATTTCGATCATGGATTACAAAACATTCGATCATGGATAAAATTCTATCATGGGTTACAAAAAAAAAAAAAAAACAAAAAATTCGATCATGGATTACAAGAAAAAAAAACAAACATTTCGATCATGGATTACAAAAAATTCGATCATGGATTACAAAAAATTCTATCATGGGTTACAAAAAAAAAAAAAAAACAAAAAATTCGATCATGGATTACAAAAAAAAAAAAAAAAACAATTCGATCATGGATTACAAAAAAAATCTATCATGGATTACAAAAAAAAAAAAAAAAAATCCGTACGGGACTCGCCGATTCCGTACAGTGAATAGGCGAGTCACTGTGCAGAATCGTCGGGTTCTCTCTCGATCCGTCCATGGCGATTCCCGAGTCTAACCGGGCGAGTCCGGTTCGACTCGGCATTTTTTTAAACACTGCTTTACACACACAAAAAAAAAGGAAAAAAAAAAGAGAGGAACAAGGCAGAGTTAAAATGTTAAAATGGGGGCTGTGGAATTATCGAAAAAAGAGATTTGTGTGAATAAGGGAGTAAATGAAAAAAAATCATTGGAGAATATTTGATAAATGATTATTTAATTCTTAATAAATGGGGATTTTCCAAAATAATGGCTATTATATCCAACATTTGTGAAAAATATATTATTTAAATAATTGGGATTGTTATAAAATAATGGAAATTAATTTTGAAGATGGTAACCTTCATCTATGTAAGGGTGCAGTTTGTATAGAGCCAAGGCTCTAAACAATCAAATTTGAGCCCATCTTCAGATAGTGTCAAAAAATATAGTTTTTATGTTAGAAAGTTTTGTAATGGCTTTAAATTATATTGTCATCTTTAGTTATAAAATTTGAAGCTTCAAAAATAGTGTAGGTCGATCAGTTCTATGAAAACTTGAAAATTTTAAAAATTGTCGATCGAAAAATATGTTACATGATGCCCTATTTCCAAACCTTGAAATTCATTTTTTTCTTATATCCATGGATCTTGATGTTGAGATGATCAATTTGATGATACTCGGGCATCAAGACGACCTATTCTTTGAAGTAGGCTCTAATCTTATTGTTTAGAGCCTAGGGTCTATATAAACTTTTGCCTTTATGTCATTGTCTAGTCTATTTTGAAAGATGTAAGGCCAGTTTGGATCGCTCATTTAAGTAGTTATACAACTCCATTTTATTCTGGGTGAAGGGAAAATAGCCGCTGAAAATTTTACCCTATCCCAGTTAAGTCCCTTCGAATGGCTGGTGCTGATTTATTGTAGCTATAGGCACCACGCCAGATGCCTCCTAATGTGGACTGCAAGTATGAGTCTGCCATGTTAGGAGATTATATATTTTAAGATTATATACATTAGTTCAGGTGAAAAGATTAAAAAGGGCAAGGGGGGCTTAAAAGGATGTGTTTGGAAGTTGTCCGAAAATATATAGGGACTTATGGCTTCACTAAGCATATGGCTTTTAATAGAGCAAAATGAAGAACGAGGATTCAAGTAGTCGATCTCAATTAATTGAAAAAAGGTTAAAACAATGATGATACTTTTGGTATGAGGTGACAATTTTATCCATTCAATATAAAATTTGATAAGTTGTGTATGTCGGAAATGTCGGAAAATATTTCTTATAAACTTTGAGCTTGAACAATAGAACGAGTGTAGATGTGTTATTTCGCATCCAATGATTAAGATTGATTGTGGCCTCATGTACAAAATATAAATAGTTTTATAGGGATTGTCTACAAAGAGACCATTTATCTTTTGTATGTCAAAGTCACAATCATTTGTGTCCCTTAACTTTCGAAATGGATGGTTTTAAAAGTGTCATTGAATAGACACAAAGTTCAAAAAACAAAACAAGTACGACATCATGATTTGTCCTAAGCCATCCAATTTGATACATTTACAGGTAGAATTGATTGTGATCTCTATGTATAAAAGATAAATGGTCTCTTTGTAGATAATCCTTTATTGTATACTTCTCTTTTTTATTTGTACATGTACAAACTTTCTTTGATCAACTCCTTTTGAAGATGGATCAATCAACTCTTGCTAGGAATAAATTTCATGATTATTCTTCTAGGCCAGCTATGGAAAAACTCATATTTGTCAACTCAAAACATCGCCTTGAGACTTAGAAACATCTCAAGAAATCCTATTTCAAATACCTTACTAGTAATGAGTCCAGATTTTGGATAATATGGAATTCCAAACCTTTGAAACTTTTGAAATTGAAAAATTGAACTATCACATTTCACGAAATCAGAGCAAACAAGCTTTGATTTAAACACAAACGTGATCAAAATGACCAAAAATCATGTAAGATTCAAATACTAGTGTAATAAATCATCAATTTGGGTTGATTTGCAGTTACCATAAGTCATGCAGGTAGCCCCCTCGATACACAAAACTGCATGAGGCATTGTGACTTTCTGACATTTGAAGTTTATACAAACCTTTATAGTGAATGATCTCTAGCGCTGGACAGGAAAAAAGAGTTTGACACCCATTTATCACGTCAAAAATTTCAGTATTTTCTCCACGAATGTTCAATCCCATAAACAGCGAACAGTTATCCGATCCACTAGTCTACACAACTTCAAAGGAGTTTTAAATACAATAAAAATATGAGAGGGAATTGGATCCAGTAAACTTCATTTTGATGAACTACGACGAAATGCGTTCCCCACTTAATTATTGGTCCATTCCCCCATTTTTGGGTGTATGTTATTAATTACAGACACAGCAATGCAGTTGTTATAGATTTATGGGTATTTGCCTTGTCTTAAAATATGGACATCTATGGAAAAATAAAAGGAAAACAATTATGAAATTTAGAAGGAAACAGAAAGAATATGCACTTCAAATTTCCCAAAAACTTTGCCAGAGAAATCTCATACTACTTTCTCTTGGGATGGTTAACAAACATCCATTGTTGATAAAATGTATACTTTATTGAGGGCAGACACACTGAGAAGTATACATTGTTGAGAGGGAAGGGGAGAAAATACAAACATTCTTCATACTTTTCTGATCACAAAGAACAGCTTTGCCTCACTGGAAATCAGCAGCTAGCCATCTGCTCTGCATGCTGAAATCCCTTGTATAATATGCATGTTGCACCAATTGACCTGAAGTCCACAAAGGCACTATTCTATCAAAACCAAACAAGTGCACTCGGTTTCTTAATACAATCCAATGATTGGCTAGAAACTTGAGAACATATTCTCTTTCTAGAGATCAGCTTCATAGCAAAACCATATCCACTCTCTGCAGTTCTGATTACTCATTAAGCGGTCCCATCCACTCTCTCTCTCTCTCTCTCTCTCTCTCTCACACACACACACACACACACACAGAGCTTAGCTTAGCTCATATGCCAATTCAAACCTGAGATTTCTGTAAACATCTGTTAACCATATCCGCAAATTCAGCTTCAATAGAAGCACTTCCCAGCAATCAGTCCCATATTTGGGAGCATTTGAGAGAGGAAATTCCAATGATTCTTAGCAGAAGACAGTATCAGACTAGAAAGAACATCCAAATAGCATTTGCTCTGTGATGGTAAGCATTTTGGGCAGCTTATAAATTGGGGCACAGGAATCTCATGTGTCTGACTTCTGATTCACTGTGTTAGAGTTCTCATCCTTTCTCCCCCTCCAAAGCACAATCTGGCCATTCTTGAATAAGAGAGGCACACAAGGAACCATATCCTGCATCAAAAGAAAAGACAAAAGAAGGTTTAGTATCCATGAAAAGTCTCTTTTTCTCCTAGGCCTACAACTAGTGCTTCTACTACTAGACTGAATATGCTGAAAGGAGAGATGCAATTACTTGGTTCAAAATGACATGGTTTATACTTCATTGTAGTATTTGACTTCAGAAATATTATTAACATTCAACTAGAAACAGTGACTTCAGAAATATTATTAACTTTCAACTAGAAACAGTGACGATAATATTACTCGAGAAAGCAAATTCAAAAACAAAATCAGAGCAACACAACATGGGTTACACGAATGAGTTGCTGTTTCATGGAAATCTTCAACTCAACCGTGAGAGGGCTATGGTTGGAATTGCCAGCTTATCAAATCTTCGAAAAAGGAAACAATAAACATATGAAACAACATGCAAAAGGATGAGTTTTTACACACGTTACTTTCTAAAGAAAAAAAATGTGCCACATACAGTAACTGAATTTTGCATATAGACACAGACAGTGACTACAAACTTGTTTTCAACTAAGAAAAACTAACAGAGTCACCCTCGCTACCCATTGCCTTGTTTCATGGGTGACCCAGTTTTTATTATACATATTTTTTTATGTTGATTGAACAAGAAAGCATTAAGGTTATAAGATTTTGGTTTCCATTCACTGACAAGTTGGCTTTGATTCGCATGACAAATACTTTTTATTTTAATTTTTTTTTAATTCACAAAGTTGGAAAATTTTTCCCAGTAGACATTTCAACCCAGCAAGTTGACATGGTTTTGGCAGTGACCGACTTTTTTTATGAAAAACTATGGCAGCTTCTGATAAGAAAAGTGAAGAGAATATGTAACTATCAAGTCAAACTAATAAAGTTTTGCACTAATTAAAACCAGATTCTTTCTGAACAGTTAAATGCTGTATATAGCCACAGAATAACGAAGAACTTTTAATAGTAATTAGAGAAAAGGTGCAAAAATGCTTTACACTAACAAAGTCCCGTTACGTTGCAGCATCCCAATTGCCTTCCCCATCTGGAAAATAAATTGTACTGAAAAATAGTGCCATACCCTTAGCTTCACTCCAATTTTCTTGCAGTCACTGGTGTCTACTCCAGA